>NC_060140.1:871592730-871902503 GCF_021461385.2 Schistocerca piceifrons
GAAATGGACAACTCAGTAATTCAAATATCTGAACAGCTTAACCGCTTTCACCTGTCTTAAAGTAACTAGCTGTACATTAATGGTCTTTTCGCAAAGGAGCTCTCGGATATGCTGCATATCATTCCTCGTAAAACTCTCAGAGTATTTCGGCAGCGAGCTCGGCACGTCCTACTTGGCCAGGTTAGCCTTATGTCCCGAGCTTTCCCCTGCCGCCATTATTTATTAAGGCTGCACTGCGCGAGATTAAAAGGATTCGTCTCCAAGGAGCGGCATTGTTCCGCGTAACAGTGGACTTTACTTAATGATGAGACCCCAGGGAGCTGAGGCTCTTTCTTCTCGTTCTGCGTAGTGCTGCAGCACGTAAAATGTCTCGCGAGAAGCGAATTCGCTGTCTCAGAGTTACCTGAAGACGACGCACAAGTACGCCATCGGAGCATCAGCAAAGTCTTACAGTAGCGTTACCGAAGGAAAAAATGGTTCAAATGCCTCTGAGCACTATGGACCTTAACTTCTGAGGACATCAGTCCCCTAGAACTTTGAACTACTTAAACCTAACTAACCTAAGGACATCGCACACATCCATGCCCGAGTCAGGAATCGAACCTGCGACCGTAGCGGTCGCGCGGTTCCAGACTGTAGCGCCTAGAACCACTCGGCCACCTCGGCCGGCTACCGAAGAAAATCACCTGACTCAGTGATCAACACAATGCCCACAGAAATACAATGTATAGCTGCCTGCATGTACCAGCGATGTACTACTTACACAATTAAGTGCAGGGAGAGTTCGTTGAATACAGCGTTAACCAACAGCCCAACTAATGCTCCGTTTATAACATTAATATTCATTGGACTCTTAAATATCTCTGGTCGCTCTCAATAATGGTCAAAGAAACAGATGATCAAATTCTAGAACTATAAACATAACAGATGTTCACTTACAATAACAAAATGCTGCAATACCAGAGCGATCTCTCGTGAAAGTCCCCTCCTTTTCAATCCACCCTCGCAAGTACTGAGGTCATCTGAAGATCAACCAGGAGAGCGAAACCAGAAATGGACAACTCAGTTCTCCCCATCTAACGAAGAAGAACTCCCAAGACATCCATTGCTGGGCCGAAACCTCACTTAAATTGACCACGGGCGTTTTTCACCACAGATTTTTGTGATAAATGTTCGATAGCAAAGACGTAAATACTGTACTACGTTGTTATAAAGGCATTTATTTGACACGAATACAACTTAAACTGTTGCAAAAATCCGGTAAAATGCCTCCTCCAGATATAACTAGGAAGCTTAACGCGACGAATTTCTTGTATCTGCTGCGCTCGGTGTACTTGTAAGTACGAGAATCCGAGTTTTCGAAGACGGTCATCTTATCTTCCTCCGGAAAACAACTGAAAGTAACGGGATCACACAGGTACAACAGATGCAACAGTTCCTGCATCCAGTGATAATATTGGTATCATCGATGCAATAGTCACTCGCAGCGTCTTAGTTTCCACCATGAGGTGTAATATGGAAAACACCCGTGTCCATCTAGTGCAATGTTGAGATTCCTTCTGTCTCACTTCTAGCCAACAGGGATACAGTTGAAAGATACATCTTGTTCTGCAGTTCCTGCCCAGCTCTCGCAAGCAGCGAATGAGAGACGTGAAAAAGAAAATTGACGCGGCAGGTGCACTGAGAACACTTTATACGGATCGTCCTGGTGACGACACTTAAATCATTAGTATGGCTTATCCCAAGCCTCTAACGTAACAATTTTGCATTTCCTGGAACATCCCAAACTGAGTAATGTAAAGAACTGATTGTGGGAAGCTAATGTTTGGTTTTTTTTATAGACGTAATCAGATTAAACGTGACTGGTTTGATGCAGCCGGCCACAAATTCCTCTCCTGTGCTAACCTCTTCATCTCAGAGTAGCACTTGCAACCTACGTCCTCAATTATTTGCTGGTTTCAATCTCTGTCTTCCTCTACAGTTTTTGCCTTCTACAGCTCCCTCTACTACCATCGAAGTCGTTCCCTCATGTCGTAACAGATGTCCTATCATCCTGTCCCTTCTCCTTATCAGTGTTTTCCATATTTTCCTCTCCTCTCCGATTCTGCGTAGAACCTCCTCATTCCTTACCTAATTTTCCAACTAATTTTCAACATTCATCTGTAGCACCACACCTCAAATGCTTCGATACTCTTCTGTTCCGGTTTTCCCAAAGTCCATGTTTCACTACCACACAATGCTGCATTCCAGACGTACATTCTCAGAAATTTCTTCCTCAAATTAAGGGCGATATTTGATATTAGTAGACTACTCTTAGCCAGAAATGCCTTTTTTGCCATAGCTTGTGATGTCCTCCTTGCTCCGTCAGTCATAGGTTATTTTACTGCGTAGGCAGCAGAATTCCTTAACTTAATCCGCTTTGTGACCAGCAAACCTGATGTTAAGTCTCCCGCTGTTCTCATTTCTACTACTTCTCATTACCTTCGCCTTTCTTCGATTTACTATCAATCCATACTGTGTACTCATTAGAAAGTTCACTCCAATCAGTTGATCATGTAATTCTTCTTCACTTTCACTCAAGACAGCAGTGTCATCAATGAATCGTATTATTGATATCCTTTCACCTTGGATTTTAATACCACTGCTGAACCTTTTCTTTATTTCCATCATTGCTTCTTCGACGTACAGATTGAACAGTTTCGGCGAAAGGTTACATCCTTGTCTTACACCCTTTTTAATACCAGCATCTCGTTCTTGGTCGTCCACTCTTATTATTCCCTCTTTGTTGTTGTACGTATTGTATATGACCCGTCTCTCTCTAAAGCTTACCCCTACTTTCTTCAGAGTTTCGGTCTTGCACCATTTTATATTGTCGAACGCTTTTTCCAGGTCGACATATCCCATGAACGTGTCTAGATTTTTCTTTAGTCTATCTTCCATTATTAACTGCAACGTCAGAATTGTCTCTGTCGTGCCTTTATTTTTCCTAAAGCTAAACTGATCGTCATCTAGCGCATCCTCAATTTTCTTTTCCATTCTTCTTTATATTATTCTTGTGAGCAACTTGGATGCATAAGCTATTAAGCTGATTGTACGATAATTCTCGCACTTGTCAGTTCTTACCGTCCTCGGAATTGTGTGAATGATGCTTTTCCGAAAATCAGATAGTATTTCGCCAGACTCATATATTCTACACACCAACGTATATAGTCGTTTTGTTGCCTCTTCCCCCGACGATTTTAGAAATTCTGATGGAATGTTATGTATCCCTTCTGCCTTATTTGCCCTTAAGTCCTCCAAAGCTCTTTTAAATTCTGATTCTAATACGGGATCCCCTACATCTTCTATATCGACTCCTGCTTCTTCTACTATCACATCAGACAAATCATCCCCCTTTCAATGTATTCTTCCCACCTATCCGTTCTTTCTTCTGCATTTAACAGTGGAATTCCCGTTGCAGTCTTAATGTTACCACCCTTGCTTTTAATGTCACCAAAGGTTGTTTTGACTTTCCTGTATGCTGAGTCTGTCCTTCCGACAATCATTTCTTTTTCGATGTCTTCACATTTTACCAAGCCATTTCGTCTTAGCTTTAAACATGGGCCGGCCGCGGTGTCCGTGCGGTTCCAGGCGCTTCAGTCCGGAACCGCGTGACTGCTACGGTCGCAGGTTCGAATTCTGCCTCGGGCATGGATGTGTGTGATGTGCTTAGGTTAGTTAGGTTTAAGTAGTTCTAAGTTCTATGGGACTGATGACCTAAGATGTTAAGTCCCATAGTGCTCAGATCCATTTGAACCATTTTTTAAAACATGGAAACAGAAAAGATTGTAACAACTGCAGAGGCATCTCTTTAATCAACGTTGTGGGTAAAATCTTCTCAGGTATTGTTGAAAGGAAAGTGCGAGTATTAGTTGAGGACAATTTGGATGAAAATCAGTGTGGGCCTCTTAGAGGTTGTCAGGACCAGATCATTAGCTTAAGGCAAATAATGGAGAAGTGTTACGAGTGGAACAGGGAATTGTATCTATGCTTTATAGAACTAGAAAAGGCATATGATCGGGTTCCTAGGTGGAAGTTATTGTCTGTTCTACGACATTATGGAATAGGAGGCAAACTTTTGCAAGCAATTAAAGGTCTTTACATAGATAGTCAGGCGGCAGTTAGAGTTGACGGTAAATTGAATTCATGGTTCACAGTAGTTTCAGGGGTAAGACAAGGCTGCAACCTGTCTCCACTGTTGTTCATATTATTTATGGATTCAGGTTACCTTATCAGCAAGGTTGAGATTACGGATATGAAAGTAGCTAGGATGATTGCAGGTACTAGTAGATGGGAACATTGGCAGGAGGGTGTCCACAATGAGGAAATCAAAGAAAAACTGGGAATGAACTCTATAGATGTAACAGTCAGGGCGAACTGGCTTAGATGGTGGGGTCATGTTACACGCATGGGAGAAGCAAGGTTGCCCAAGAGGCTCATGGGTTCAGCAGTAGAGGGTAGGGGGTGCCGAGGTAGACCAAGGAGAAGGTACCTGGATTCGGTTAAGAATGATTTTGAAGTAATAGACTTAACAACAGAAGAGGCACCGATGTTAGCACTGAATAGGGGATCATGGAGGAATTTTATAAGGGGGACTATGCTCCAGACTGAAAACTGAAAGACATAATCAGTCTTAAATGATGATGATGATGATTTCGTCTTAGCTTCCCTGCACTTCCTATTTATTTCATTCCTCAGCGACTTATATTTCTGTATTCCTGAGTTTCCTGGAACATTTTTGCACTTCCTCCTTTTATCAATCAGCTGAAGTATTTCTTCTGTTACCCATGGTTTCTTCGCAGTTACCTTCTTTGTACCTATGTTTTTCTTCCCAACTTCTCTGATGACCTTCTATAGACATGTCCATTCATCTTCAGCTGTATTGCCTACTGAACTATTCCTTATTGCTGTATCTATAGCCCTAGAGAACTTCAAGCGTATCTCGTCATTCCTTAGTACTTGCGCATCACACTTCTTTGCATATTGATTCTTCCTGACTAACGTCATAAACATCAGCCTACTATTCATCACTACTATATTGTGATCTGAGTCTATATCTGCTCCTGGGTACGCCTTACAATCTAGTATCTGATTTCGGAATCTCTCTCTGACTATGATGTACTCTAACTGAAATCTTCCCGTATCACCCGGCGTTTTCCAAGTATACCTCCTCCTCTTGTGATTCTTGAACAGGATATCCGCTATTACTAGCTGAAACTTGTTAAAGAATTCAGTCTTTCTCCTATCTCATTACTTGTCCAAGCCCACATTCACCCGTTACCTTTTCTTCAACTCCTTCCTCTACAACTGCATTCCAGTCCCCCATGACTACTAGATTTTAATCTCCCTTTAAATACTGTATTACCCTTTCTTTATGTCTTCATCTTCAGCTTCCGACGTCGGCGTGTATACCTGAACTATAGATGGAGGTGTTGATTTCCTCTGTCTATTCTGATGAGAACAACCCTGTCACTGAACTGTTCACAGTAACACACTCTCTGCCCTAAATTCCTATTCATGACGAATCCTACTCCTGTTATACCTTATTCTGCTGCTGTTGATATTACCCTATACATATCTGACCAGAAATCCTTGTCTTATTACCACGTCACTCCACTGAGCCCTACTACAACTACATTGAACCTTCGCATTTCCCTTTTCAGATTTTCTAGTTTCCCTACCACGTTCAAGCTTGTGACATTCCCCGCCCCGAGTCGTAGAACGTTATCCTTTCGTTGATTATTCAATCTTTTTTTCTCATGGTAACCTCTCTCTTGGCAGTACCCTCCCGGAGATCCGAATGGGGGACTATTCAGGAATCCTTTGCCAATGGAGAGATCATCATGACACTTCTTTGTTTACAGGCCACTTGTCCTATGGATACACGTTACGTGTCTTTAATGCTGTGGTTTCCTTTCCCTTCTGGATCCTCAAGCCGTTGATCATTGCTGATTCTTCCACCTTTAGGGGCAATTTCCCACCCCTAGGAGAATAGAATGTCCTGGACCTCTGTCCTCTCCTCCGCCATCTTTGAGAAGGCCGTTCTTATGCAGGAAGCCTTCGGCCGCCAATGTTTATTATTTATCAAAATTTAAGCAGTGGTGAGATTCGAACCCGGGACCGAAGACGCTACCCCTAGACTACGGGTGCAAGCTCATAGCATCTTCTATAAAATCATGTTGGTTGTTGATGTAGTGTGAAGTTTTTTCCTGTAAAACAATATCGCACACGCACGATTGTTGCAATTTTATGATTTTATTTTAGTAATTAACAACGTAGAATAAACGTACATTACTGTGATCAGGTATTCGAGCTAACAGTGCTATATGAGATTAGTACAGTCATGAAACAAGCGCGGAGGGGGCAGTGGCTGAGGTGGCAGTGGCCTACTCTAAGGCTCCAACTCGGAATGCGGCCTGTGTAATATACACTACTGCCCATTAAAATTGCTACACGAAGAAGAAATGCAGATGATAAACGGGTATTCACTGGACAACTATATTATTCTAGAACTGACATGTGATTACATTTTCACGCAATTTGGGTGCATAGATCCTGAGAAATCAGTACCCATAACAACCACCTCTGGCCGTAATAACGGCCTCTACACGCCTGGGCATTGAGTCAAACAGAGCTTGGATGGCGTGTACAGGTACAGCTGTCCATGCAGTTTCAACACAATACCACAGTTCACCAAGAGTAGTGACTGGCTTATTGTGACAAGCCAGTTGCTCAGCCCCAATTAACCACACGTTTTCAATTGGTGAGAGATCTGGAGAATGTGCTGGCCACCAGTCGAACATTTTCTGTATCCAGAAAGGCCCGTACAGGACCTGCAACATGCGGTCGTGCATTATCCTGCTGCAATGTAGGGTTTCGCAAGGATCGAATGAAGGGTAGAGCCACGGGTCGTAACATTTGAAATGTATCGCCACTGTTCAAAGTGCCGTCAATGCGAACAAGAGGTGACCGAGACGTGTAACCAATGGCACCTCACACCATCACACCGGGTGATACGCCAGTATGGCGATGACGAATACACGCTTCCAATGTGCGTTCACCGCGATGTCGCCAAACACGGATGCGACCATCATGATACAGTAAACAGAACCTGGATTCATCCGAAAAAATGACGTTTTGCCATTCGTGCACCCAGGTTCGTCGATGAGTGCACCATCGCATGCGCTCCTGTCTGCGATGCAGCGTCAAGGGTAACCGAGCCATGGTCTCCGAGATGATAGTCTATGCTGATGCAAACGTCGTCCAACTGTTCATGCAGATGGTGGTTGTGTTGCAAACGTCCCCATCTGCTGATTCAGGGATCGAGACGTGGCTGCATGGTCCGTTACAGCCATTCGGCTAAGATGACTGTCATCTCGACTGCTAGTGATACGAGGCCATTGCGATCCAGCACGGCGTTCCGTATTACCCTCCTGAACCCACCGATTCCATATTCTGCTAACAGTCGTTGGATCTCGACCAAAGCGAGCAACAATGTTGCGATACGATAAACCGCAATCGCCATGGGCTAGAATCCGACCTTAATCAGAGTCGGAAACGTGATTGTATGCATTTCTCCTCCTTAGACGAGGCATCACAACAACGTTTCACCAGGCAACGCCGGTCAACTGCTATTCGTGTATGAGAAATTGGTTGGAAACTATCCTCATGTCAGCACGTTTTAGGAGTCGCCACCGGCGCCAACCTTGTGTGAATGCTCTGAAAAGCTAATCATTTGCATATCACAGCATCCCTTCTTCCTGTCGGTTAAATTTCGCGTCTGTAGCACGTCACCTTCGTGGTGTAGCATGGCCAGTAGTGTAGAAAGACAATAGGATTAGAAATCTGAGTCCGGATGGCTACTATTTGAGACGCCCTTCGCCATCCGCATTTGAGTGAATGCTTCATCCCCATCCGCCTTTTCAGCCGAAGTCGTTGAGACATGCCTGCGTGACGCGGCGCTACTTCGGAGGTAGCCATTCGAACAGGCTATCCCCGAAGACAGCCCCGCCACACAGTCGCGAAAGAGTTTAACTAGGAAATGAAGGAGAGGCGATGGCATCAAGTTATTGGTCACTCTTCCTTGTGCCAATGTCCTGATTTAAATTCCAAATCTCTCCACAGTATAGCACACAGTGAAGCAGTGAGACACGATTCATGGTGATCATTCCATTAGACTGGGACGTTAAGTTCGGCAGACAAATTCGCACTGTACTGTTTAATAGCAGTTAGATAAGAGGAAACTCTCTTTCTGAATGAAATGCCTCAGTCACATTTCTCTCAAAGTTTTCGTCCTTGCAGATCTGAAAGAAGAAATTTTATGTGATATTAGTAAACTACAAGGGTATCCATGGTAAAGTCACAGAATTATTATCGCTTATTAAAGGTAGTAGTGCCCAGGTACAATTGGGAACAGAGGGCTGGCTGAAACCGGAAGTGAATGACAACGAAATCTTAAATTTAGATTGCGTCACACAGAGTGTTACAAGGTATTTACATTAAATCTTCTATGGATTATACACCATGCTTTTGTCATTATCATCATACTGCAAGTAATCTATAGCTGTCGCCGTTCCTCGCTTCCTACATTCCACTTCTTGCGCTCATACTAGTCTTCTTCTTGCAGTCCTCTGGCATCCGTGGCGTCCCGGATGTTTCAACCCCCAGACCTCCTAGATAGGCCGTCTTGCTTTCCGCTATGGTCCTCT
This sequence comes from Schistocerca piceifrons, assembly GCF_021461385.2. NCBI lineage: Eukaryota > Metazoa > Arthropoda > Insecta > Orthoptera > Acrididae > Schistocerca > Schistocerca piceifrons. The sequence continues at coordinate 871,601,478 of NC_060140.1, forward strand.
ACCACACTTTCTTCGGCCAAATGCTATTTCCCATCCTTTCTAGGTGTCCGTTCCTGTTTAAAAGTTTAGAGTCTATGGTGTCTCATTGATTTGTCTACACCCATAGCCTCTCTTATGCTGGTATATGATACCACGTACTGCTTGGAGCTGCAACATCTTCTCTGATGCTTGCTTAGTTCTCGCATTTCTGCTCCATACGTAGCGACGTTTTCAGCAACTGAACGATTTATCACTTTTCGCTCATTTTGTTATTCCTAAGGGCGAAGTTCAGTTGTCGTACGGCGCTCTTTTGAAGATACTTAAAAAGGTTTGCATCCCCTGATCTTACTGGCTCCAACCTCCAGATCCGCTGTAGTATCTTCACTAACCTTACCTTAATGTTTTTTTCAAGCTAGTCGTGGGGTCCTATCTATCCCAAACCCGCTTCAAATTCTAAATCTTGTACTCAGCATCATCCTGTTCTCCTCTATGATGACCTTGTCATCAGCGAAGAGGTGTGTGCAAAAGATACCTTCACATTTGCTCCTCCAGAGTTTAAGTGCTGCCTACATACATGTTTTAAATAAAGTTTGCCCTACACTTCACCTTTGAGAAAGCCCTTTGGTAACGGGAAACTTCAGTGACACTGAATTTTCTACTTTGAAACCACTCATAGAGTCCGTACAAATCTATTTATCTGAGTCGATGTAAGTAGTTGACACGCCACTATTCTTCATACTTGTCCAAAAATTGTTTTGCGGTACCGTAGCGTAGGCCTTGTGCAAATCCACGTAATATAAATATGTCTTCATCCCACAGGCAATTTTCTTCTTTATTTGGGTCCGTTATGTGTATATTCCGCAACTACATGAACACTCTGGTCGAAAACCATTCTGTTCTTCAGATGTTTTAACATCCACATCTACTCTTCCGTTTAAGATTCTCGCGTATAATCATGCCTGCGAGCATCACATTTCCTGCATATTTCCCTGTTTACGGATTGAATTAATAACGGAAGTTTTACATTCATTTGGTGCCACTGTCGCTTTCTTACACTTATCATACAATTGGGTCAAAATATCATACACAACATATCCATATCCGAGTAACAACGTGTAGCATTACATATATCATGCCATTAAGTGTGATGGTGCTGTGAAAATCATTAGGCATTTAGGCTGCGTGAAAAAAAAAAATTGTCGTATGTAAAGAGCAACACTGATGCGAACACACTCACATGAAGAGAGACTCATCTACACTGCCGTGCAGTGGCAAGAAACTTGCCTCCATACAAGCTCGTTAGTTGTCGCCGCAGCACGGCAGTTTACGTGATTTCAAAGAAGTACATCTCTTATACTCAAGTTGTATAAAGTTTCTCTGTTCTGGACTGGGTGTTGGATTGTCCACACGTTCGTATCGTCATAATTGACATTCCATAAATAAAATGGCTAACGGTGATGTCACGAAAGTAAACTGAAGAAAAAAAACATAAATAAAAATGTTATATACAAGAAAACTTTTTGTAAAAGGAGATGTATAAGATAAAACGGAAATGATTACGCTTATACGTCGTACAATAAATGTAATGGGAAAAGAGACTTCATTAAAACAAACACCTATGTTACAAGATTGCAGAGTCTCTTTACAATCGAAACAATTTAATCACAGAAAGAATTACAACTCACTAGTGAAAACATTACAAATGCGGAGAATGCGCTAACGCAATACATCCGCCAGACGGGAGCTCGCAATAAACCACAGGCACAACAGTGAAGTGTAATAAAAATATCATTGGACGTCACAGAATCATTTCCACATGTCATCCATACAACAACCATAATTATAAAGTATCATTTTTTAAAATAGGCGTTTTAAAATTATACAGACTAAACAGATTGGGTAACATACATACTGCATCAGGAATTCCACGCCACTGTACAATATAACTGTTCATGATGTTTCAGATGTTTGGTTCGTAAATGAAACAAATTATTTAGCTGGCAGACTACGCTCGTGCATTCCACTCGCTACAGAAAAGCTCTCCAGCTTGATAAATAAAACCAAGAAAATACATCGAACGTACGTGACGTACTCCCACAGTCCATTCGACAAAACGGGAGCCTTCAAAACCGATTTACCAAACACGATAAAATATTAAAATGTCAGGCACAAGAGCCTCATCAAATGTTATCTATTTCTAAAACACAAAATATAAGTAGAAAATAAATTTTTATTAAAAATATTTGTCAAAGATTTTTCATAGTGGCATATTTAGAAGAACTGGATCAAACGAATTCATATAAATTAGTAGGCTGCTATCTGCCATTTCAATGGCCATATGTGAGCTCACAAATTCTGTTTCAAATAAAAGTGCTGTTTGCCAAATATGTTATGAACGTACGTGAGTAACAGAAGGTTTGAAATTTGTGAAAAAACATGGAGGGAAAAGGTCGGGAGGGGAAACACACATTAAAACACATATTAATAATCGAGTGCAGACAACAGGTATCCTCTTTAACCTACGCGAACTGTGGCAACAGGAGGCTGACATAATTTCAGTGAGCTACAAAACGGCAGCCAGACAAAATAAAATAAGCAGAACGAAAAACCAATCCAAGTTGCAAATATTTACTTTGTATTCATTCGATGACCAATGTCGGACCGCGACCCATTTTCAAATCATCATAACACAGTCGAAAATGTCATTTCGGAAGATGATAATTAAATCGACACCCTAGCTGCAAACAGACGTTGATATACTTCATTGGGGACATGTTGAAAAAGTGTGCCCCGACCGGGACTCGAACCCGGGATCTTCGGCTTACATGGCAGACGCTCTATCCATCTTTTTTTTTCGTTTTGCCGTTATTGATCGTTGTGCTTGGTCGTTGCGGACGTCGCAAGACATCCTGTCCAAGTTCGGTGGTTGATCCTTCCGCTCAGTTTTTTTTTTTATTACAGAGGCCAACCGGCTCTCTGACCGAACACGCTGAGCTACCGCGCCGGCTGATCCATCTGAGCCACCGAGGGCACAGAGAATAGCGCGACTGCAGGAATTTATCCGTTGCACTCTCCCCGTGAGACTCACATTCCCAACATGTCCACACCACTACATTCTTAGTGCCCCTAATAGATGTTTGCCCATCATACTCATTACTCGTGGCAGATTAATCTACCAAGTCCCGTACGAGTTCGGGCATAGCCTGTTTGCAGCTAGGGTGTCCATTTAATTATCAATTCATTCTAGCAAAGCTGCATGGTCATCAACGGTAACTGTTCTTTCGGGAACAGATACTACCGTCATATATAGTTAAAATATGGCTTCCTGGCCATTGATCTTCTTGTGCGAACGCACACACTATGCCCGAACTCGTACGTGACTTGGTAGATTAATCTGCCACGAGTAATGAGTATGATGGGCAAACATCTATTAGGCGCAATACGAATGTAGTGGTGTGGACATGTTGGGAATGTGGGTCTCACGGGGAGCGTGCAAGGGATAAGTCCCTGCAGTCGAGCCCTCTGTAATAAAAAAAACTGAGCTAATCGATCAGCAACGAACTTAAACGGATGTCATACGACGTCAGCCCCGAGGAGATACAAAGAACAAAAGTGAACAAAAAAAAAAAAAAAGATGGATAAAGCGTCTGGCATGTAAGCAGGAGATCCCGTGTTCGCGTCCCGCGCGGAGCACACATTTTCGACATGTCCCCAATTAAGGCTTGTTTGCAGCTAGGGTGTCCATTTAATTATCATTTCATTCTAGCAAAGCTGCATAGTCATCAACGGTAACTGTTATTTCGGGAAAAGATACTACCGTCATACATATTTCGGAAGATGTCAAAAATGTGCAATGCAATGCAGTTATCTGTTCATTGCACATTTTTGACACCTTCTGAAATGCCGTTTTCGAATGTGCAATGACGATCTGAAAATGGGTCTCTTAATGAAATGTTGTTGAGGCAGCACAAAATTGTGAATGTAAATTTATTATGACCCTTCTTTCTTCCAAGATAATGGTAAACTTAAACTGAGTCATGTGCCAGACTGTGAAATTGAAAAACATTGTACCATAAATAACTTGCATAGTAAATAGCAACTGCCTGCAAGTGAGGTGGGAGTAAGTTTCGAATATAATCAAATGAAATACAGCTAATGAGCCTTTTTTTATATTAGAAGATAATTTCGTTTTATGCTTCTGACCTCTTCAGGTTCTTTGTACTGCTAACTGTCTCTCAAGATCGCTTTCCTCACCTTATATTTTACTGTCAATGAGCCGCCACATATAGTACATTTATCAGACCTGGGATACCCAAAATGTGTACCATAAGTTTTATATACTGTCTGGTACCTTTGAAGGTCTTTATATGACAATCAGCTTAAAAATCGGCCGTGGTACATTTTTTGGTCTGTTTTTATGGGAACCTCTTTTACCCTTTCGAAACTGCCCATAAATCACAATACTGTTCGGGATTCTGAATACTCTGTGCTTGGTTATTCCATGAAAACTAAGAAATGCTGCTTTAAAAATTGGAGTATCCTTACTTGCAAATCTCAACTCGTAGTTAAATGCAGCTGCGTGATAGCGACGTCTTTCTTCTTTTGCAATCCTAGGATGCTTCCTCTGAACGTGGTGCATAGTAATCCGTCCAGCAAGATGAGAATAGGAAACGTACGAATCCTGGACTAGTCCGGCTTTTGTAGAAATAGCAAGGGACTACATAATCTGTATATATTTTAGTGGTTTTTTTTTCTTTCCTCCGCGTACTCAGGTGAGTCCACAAATTAATAAGCTAATATAAATTTGTGGAAATTCTAAATTAGTATTTAAATGCTACTTTGCGTATCTAATATTTTAAACAAGGAAAAAAAAAACAAATTACTGTGATCACTAAATGTTGTTTTCTTTGCGCGATGCTGTGTTTATGTGTGTGTGTGTGTGTGTGTGTGTGTGTGTGTGTGTGTGTGTATGTGTGTGTGTGTGCGCGCGCTCGCACTGCAAGCAGGAATACATTCACCACTTAAGCTCTGCGTCTTCCAAAACTGAAACTGGACATGGAATTTTATCTTAAGAAGACTATTTGCGGAAGTAACGAAAAAAGCATGCCAAATTCAGAAGAACGCAAAATCCCTAAGACTGGTTAAGTTTCACGGAAGCTCGAAATTTAGTGCAGACGTCAATTCGAGATGATTTTAATAGTTTCCAGAATGAAACATTGTCTCAAAATATGGTAGAAAACCCAAAGAGATTCTGGTCATACGTAAACTACACCAGTGGCAAAAACAGTCAATACCGTCACTGCGTGATAGCGATGGAAATGTTACCGATGACAGTGCCACTAAAGCTGAGTTACTAAATACAGTTTTCCGCAATTCCTTCACGAAAGAAGACAAAGTAAATGTTCCATAATTCTAAACTAGAACAGCTGTTAGCATGAGTGACATAAAAGTAGATAGCATAGCTGTTGCGAAACAACTGAAATCATTAAGGAAAGCAAATCTTCCGGTCCAGATGGTATACCAATCAGGTTTCTTTCAGAGTATGCAGACACAATAGCACCTTTCTTAGCAATCATATACAACCGCTCGCTTGACAAAAGGTCTGTTGCTAAAGACTGGAAAGTAGCACAGGGCACATCAATATTCAAGAAAGGAGATAGGTTGGTTCAAATGGCTCGGAGCACTATGCGACTTAACTTCTGAGGTCATCAGTCGCCTAGAACTTAGAACTAATTAAACCTAACTAACCTAAGGACATCACACACATCCATGCCCGAGGCAGGATTCGAACCTGCGGCCGTAGCGGTCGCTCGGCTCCAGACTGTAGCGCCTAGAACCGCACGGCCACTCCGGCCGGCAAAGGAATTACAGACCCATATCACTGACCTCAATTTTCAGTAGGATTCTGGTGCATATACTGTACTCTAACATTATGAATCACCTTGAAGAAAATGACTTGTTGATACATAACCAACACGGATTCAGAAAATACCGTTTTTGTGCAACACAGCTAGTTCTTTATTCCCATGAAGTAATGAGTGCTGTCGACAAGGGATCTCAGATCGATTCCATATTCCTAGATTTAAAAAAAAAAAAATGGCTCTGAGCACTATGGGACTCAACTGCTGAGGTCATTAGTCCCCTAGAACCTAGAACTAGTTAAACCTAACTAACCTAAGGACTCACAAACATCCATGCCCGAGGCCGGATTCGAACCTGCGACCGTAGCGGTCTTGCGGCTCCAGACTGCAGCGCCTTTAACCGCACGGCCACTTCGGCCGGCTCCTAGATTTCCAGAAGGCTTTTGATACCGTTCCTCACAAGTGACTATTAATCAAACTGTGTGTGTATGGAGTATCGTCTCAGTTGTGTGACTAGATTCGTGATTTCCTCTCAGAGAGGTCACAGTTCGTAGTGATTGACGGTAAACCATCGAGTAGAACAGAAGTGATATTTGGCGTTCCGCAAGGTAGTGTCATAGGCCCTCTGCTGTTCCTGATTTACATAAATCTATGTGATAATCTGAGCAGCCCCCTTAGATTGTTTGCAGATGAAGCTGTGATTTACCGTCTAGCAAAATTATCACACGATCAATTCCAATTACAAAATGATCTAGAGAGAATTTCTGTATGGTGCGAAAAGTGGCAATTGGCACTAAACAAAGAAAAGTGCGAGGTCATCCACATGGGTACTAAAACAAATCCGATAAATTTTGGGTATACGATAAATCGCATAAGTTTAAGGGCTCGCAATTCGACTAAGTACCTATGACTTACAATTACGAGAAATTTAAATTGGAAAGACCACATAGATAATATTGTGGGCAAAGCGAAACTAAGACTGCGCTTTGTTGGAAGAACACTTAGAAGATGCGAGAAGCCCACTAAAGAGACAGCCCACATTACATTTGTCCGTCCTCTGCTGGAATATTGCCACGCGGTGTGGGATCCTTACCAGATAGGATTTACGGAGGATATCGAAAAAGTGCAAAGAAGGGCAGCTCGTTTCGTGTTATCTCCAATAGGGGTGAGAGTGTCACTGATGTAATACGCGATTTGGGGTGGCAGGCACTGAAACAAAGGCGGTTTTCCTTTCGCTCACCAACTTTCTCTTCCGAATGTCAAAATATTTTATTGACACCCACCTACGTAAGCAGAAATGATCATCATAATAAAATAAGAGAAATCAGAGCTCGAACGGAAAGATTTAGGTGTTCCATTTTCCCACTCGCCATTCGAGAGTGGAGTGATAGAGAAGTAGTATGAAAATGTTTCGATGAACCCTCTGCTAGGAACTTAAGAGTGAATTGCAGAGTAACCATGTAGATGCAGATATATTTACTAATGTCCATTTTACACCAATGAAGATTACTCTTACACTGAGATGACGAAAGACATGGGATAGCGATAGCCTCGCTGACACGAGGTGTAAAAGGGCAATGCACTGGCGAATCAGTCTTTCGTACTCAGGTGATTCATGCGAAAAGTTCTCGATGTGATTATGGTCGCATGACGGAAATTAAAAGGCTTTGATCGCAGAATGGTAGTTTAAGCGAGACATATGGGACACTTCATTTAGATAATCGTTAGTGAACTCAATATTCCAAGATACTCAGCGTCAGGAGTGTGCAGAAAACACCAGATTTCAGGCATTACTTTCCACCACGGACAATGCAGTGGCCGACAATCTTCACTTAGCGACCGAGAGTAGCGGCGCTTGTGTATAATTTCCAGTGCTAACGGGCAAGCACTTGTGCGTGAAATAACCGCAGCAATCAATGTGGGCCGTATGACAAACGTAATTCGTTAGGGCAGTGTGCCACGAGATTAGCCTATGTATGACACCAGACGACCTTTGCTGACAGAACGACATCGTCGCAGTTCCACTCCTGTTCTCATGACCATATCGATTGGATCCCTAGACGAGTGGAAAACCGTAGCCTCGTCAGATGTCCCATTTCAGTTGGTCAGAGGTGTCCGCCCCGATAACTAAATGGTCAGAATGACGGACTGCCGTCCTAAGGGGCCCGGGTTCGATTCCCGGCTGGATCGCGGATTTTCTCTGTTGTGTCGTCTTCATCATCATTTAATCCCCATCCGGCGCGCAGGTCGCCCAATGTGGCGTCGAATGTAATAAGACCTGCACCAAGGCGGCCGGACCTGCCCTGTAAGGGGCCTCCCGGCCAATGACGCCAAACCGTCATCTCCATTTCCAGTTGGTAAGAGGTGACGGTAGTATTCGAGTGTGGCGGATAGTCCCGAAGCCATGGGCCCAAGTTGTCAACAATGCACTGTACAAGCTGGTGGTGGCTGTATAATGGTGTCAGCTGTGTTTACATGGAATAGACTGGGTCCTCTGGTCAACGGAACGGATCATTAAATGCAAATGGTTCTGTTCTGCTACTGGGAGACAGTTGTAGCCACTCATACACTTCATGTTATCAAACAACGACGGACTTTTAATGGATGACAATGCGCCATATTACCGGCCACAATTGTTTGCCTCATGTTTGAATAATATTGTGAATGATTCGACCGAATTATTTTCCACTCGGATCGCTTGACATGAATCCCATCGAACATTTATGAGACATAATAAAGATGTCAGTATGTACACAAAATCTTGCACCGGCAACGATTTCGCAAATACGGGCGCCTATAGAGGAAGTATGGCTTAATATTTCTGCAGGGGACTTCCAATGACTTGTTGAGTCCATTCGCATCGAGTTGCTGTACTATGTCGAGAAAAAGGAAAGTCGGCACTATATTAGGTGGTATCACAATAGCTTTGTCACGGCAGTGTACATATCATGTGGAATATAATATCATGCAAGCCAAAAATAACGGGCTGAATACTAAGTAAGAGCCCCATTTCCTTCTTTTGTCTTACTACTGTATGTTTTAATGTTATAACGTTTAATGTACTTCAAGGGACAAATGAACAGTTAAAGGATACTTTCTATTTCAGTTTTTGCCTGCATAATTTATCGTTGATCTCTTCCTGACGTATAAGACAAAAAGTAATTGCAGGATATTCCATATTAACATATTTTTCGTTTTCAGAAAAGCTTTTCTTCCTCTTGTCAGTCTGCATTTCATATCCTCTTCGATTGAGTTACACTTTTATTACTGTTATTAGTGTTTGTCTACTAATCTCTTTTGAACATCAAATCCATTCCGTTCACTGATCTTCCGAGGTATTTCAGAAGTACTGAGTCCTTCACTAACCTCGAAGTTTTCATTTGTTCTGCTCCTACCCTATATTTCACATAATTCCTTTCCTCCCTGTGGTTCATTTTACTACTGAAAATGAAAGAGCACTTTCCGGACCAAGTAGAAGGGGATCTGGCGGCTAGAAGACAAAAATCACAAACAATACATACATACTTTGAAACCTGGGAGTTATAAAAACGTATTTCGCTTACTTTCGCTGCTAACCCCATTCACAATTTTCAATTACGCTATAATCACTTCAGGTTGGGGCAAAACATCGACATTAAATACGCATAAGAATCTCATAGCCAGTTCTCAGCGGTATGAAATTTCATTATCGCCAAGAGAATAGCTAGGAAACCGTAAATAATAAAATTTAATTTCCACTGGCGAGTGCGTTTGTTCCCTGTACAGGACTCTATCACAAAGCGACCTGCGTTCGCGGTTCGGTTTGCGCGTAATAACACAGACGGTAATTACACTTGTATGCTAATGCCAGCCGGCAGTCGGCGCTAACTGCAGTTGCACCACTTCTCTTATTTCCGTTATCGCCACGATTGCAGCGACAAAGGCCGGTCTAATTCCACAGTGTTAATACGTTGTCGTTTTGAAAAGCGCAAGCCCAGGGACCTTTGTTCTGTGAACTGCGAAAGAACGTGGTGATTAACTCTTTGTTGCCTCAACTTTTTCCACACGTATAGGAAAATGTTTTTCGAAACTAAAAGCTAATAACTTCCCTCTAACGACACTGCAAGAATTATCTCAACTAAACAATAGATCTTCAGTACTAATTAAGTATGCAGTGCAATAGCATCAACTGTATGAACGTAAGCTATCTGTTTTACTGAATAATGAAACCGAGATACTAGAGTCACTTTTTGTTTATACAGAGTACCCAAATTTCCTTTAAAATTTATGTTTTATGTTGCCAAAAATGGAGAAAATGACATGGAAAGGTACATTACTGAAAAAAAAAACAAGAACAGTAAGAGGTGACATATTCCTAGAGTAGCTAAAATCGTTTAAACCTATTGAATGTTATATTTCCAATTATTGTAATTTTCGTTATCAGAATTAGCACCACCGACAGCTGATAGAGTACTATTCTGGATCCTCCCTTCTGCTTTATCCGCCATCTTGAAAAATCCGATAAAAATGCCATTTCTTCATATTTTACTCAGTAACTCACTTCCAGTGGATTTTAGTCAAAATATGCCATTATCAATTTAATTTGGAAATTTGTGCTGAGTTCCAAAGGAACCAAACTGCAGAGATCATCGGTTCCTAACCTGACACATTACTTAATCTAACTTAAACTAACTCACGCAAAGGACAACACACACACCCATGCCCGATGGAAGACTCGAATCTCCGACGAAGTGAGCCGCCCGAACCGTGTCAAAGCGTCTCAGACTGCGCGGCTACCTCGCGCGGCCTGCAGGTTTCATTTGTAACGCATGGAAAATTCTGAACAGCTACCGACATACGAGGCTGTGAAAATCTCCAAAAATGTCAAGAAATTGCAATCCTGGGAGGCTGGTTATAGAGCAATTTTGAGAACATGCATACTGAAAGTGTTAATTTAACAGGCAACTTTTAAATAACTCTGCAGTTTGTCACCCAGAGTCTTCTATTATTGTTGTTACAAATACACAAATTCTACGAAACTTCTCAGACAGTGCTTAAAGATGTGCCTGCTACTCTAAGACTCCGAGCCCATTCCACGTGAACCTTATTTTTTGAGAAAATACTATCGATACGTTCATCTTTACAGCTCTCGCGAAGTTTTCTTTCCGTTTTTGGATCGAATAACACGGACAATTATCTCTAAAACGTATACCTGGGGACTCGAATGGAAATGAAAAAGAGAAAATATTTAGCAGATTTTTACAAGTTCAGAACTGTCAGTCATACATATATATGCAGCAAACGTATTTCAACGTATTTGTTTTACAAGATCCGTTGCACCATTTTCTCCAGTTATATATATGACAAATTATTTTCATATAGCAAATTTTGCACCTTGTAGAACGTTTCTTCATATTTATGAGTGGCACTGCGTTGATATTTGCAAACTTAGCATGATTTTATTCACTTTTCTCATGTGAGAAACACGCATCAGACGCATCTAATTGCTCTTGTCGTCTTCAGAATAAACATCGATTTGATGCAGCTTGACATACTAGTCTGTCATTTCTGCAACCAACACCGACTTAAATCTGCTTATTGCAATCCCCCTTTACACTTCACGCCATTACGAAATTGACGATTCCTTGATGACAGGCTCTATCCCATCATACGATCTCTTCGTTTAGTCAGGCTGTGTGCTAAATTATTTTTTCCTCATTTGACTCATACCTCCTAAGTGGTTTATGATCTATCATCGAATCTTTCTTCAGTTGCACCACATTTCGAAACGTTTTATTCCCGTCCTGTTTGAAATTAAGCACTTCATACAATAACTGTTGCTATCTCACCGTTAGACGTATAGCGTGATCAATTAATGAGTTCATAGTAGCACAAAATAGAAATAAATTTCCTTGCTTCAGGCACTACCTACTTCCGCAGAAACAAATATACTGCGCAAGTTATTGTACATAGTCGATGTAGAAGGCGGATACATGCGCGGTGAAAAGAGGATGGTGGACGGTGTGTCATACTATTATAAATGAACGGTGAATCCAACTGATTTTATCAAGTACTTACCTTCTTCATGCAAAATGTGCATTTCACAACATAAAATTAAAATAAGAAAGTGAGAAACTGGAGAAAGATTAGAGTACAATGACCTGTCTTTAGAGACACAGCATAAGATCAGATGGAAAGAGACAGGAAACTGAAATTGGTGTGAAGATTTAACGCAACGTTATGAAACATGAAGGGGTTTGAGTGAGGCTAATGTTTAATGATAGTCCAAAATTAACTTATAAGTGTCACATTTCTTAAATTTGAAAGAGAGTCTTTACTCCTTTTATGTCACATGAAATTCTCCTCGGGCCTCGAAAGTACAATCTGAACAATAATACAACTGAGTTGAGAAACTCTGGTCACGCTCCCTTTTCTTGTCTGTGAGTCTGCTGCGTCAGAGAACGGGTTTTCAGTGCACATTGCAGCCACGTAACACCTCCTTCTGCTCACACAGCGAATCGTATTCCGCCGCCGACGCGGTGCACGTGCTCCATCGGAACTTATTTTTCACGAGTCCCTCGGGAACAGAGTCCCAGCTACGTTGACCGCATAGACATGAGATAAAAGTAAGGGTGCGTTTCTCAGTCATATCGAAACCAGGGACGCTGTACACATACTGACGTGCAAATGGAAAAAGAAGTTTTGTCGCTTTTAGCACACTTAGGAACTAAAATTCAGTTCAAATTTATTTATTTCTACATTTATATCATCTCCTTAGATTTTGACTTTAAGATCGTGTCTTATGTCTAAACACACAACCGTAGAGCTTTAACACTGAAATTTCCACAATATATGAGCTTACAGTAACGAACGTGACGTAGCAGTAGTGTTAGTCTACCGATATTGTTTTACGTAGTATTCTCATAACAAGTTGTTGCCGAATGACAGCAATGAAATTAAAGCCGAAACACATGGTAGCTGTACAAAGGAAATCAAATCTGAATAAGATGTTGACAGGTCGGCGAAAGAGCAAGAAATAATCAAGTAATGTTGGCAGATTGTAGGAAAGAAAAGAGAAATAGATAAAGCTGCAGAAAGCTAGGGTAGTTTTGAGAGGGTGTCAGTGGCAGGCAACTAGTAACAGATTTATTGCAATTTACTCTATTTCTTGTTTAGTGTCCGTTACAAAAATATTGGGTTAGTCTTGACGCGTTATGCCACTTCAGTATAACAAAAAATGAACACTATGAGACTTAACTTCTGAGGTCATCAGTCCCCTAGAACTTAGAACTACTTAAACCTAACTAACCTAAGGACATCACACACAACCATGCCCGAGGCAAGATTCGAACCTGCGACCGTAGCGGTAAGTATAACAGGCAGGTTATATTCTTCCCTGAGTCGAAGGCTTTTCTAAGAGTTAGTACCCATCGAGTAGAACATTTTGTCTAAGACGTGCACCTAAACACGCCGTCAACAGGAAATACTGGATACGCTGTTTACAACGTTTTGTGTTTTCGTGATAGTAAGTAATCACGTATAGATAAGTAATAAAACTTACATCTTCTAGTTAAATATTGGGCTAAGAATTTCTTTTTTTTTTTTTTTTTTTTTTTTTTTTTTTTTTTTTTTTTTTTTTTTTTTTTTTGCGTATGGCATTGAGTGTCTCTTCGTTAATCTGTCCATTTCCTCTACTATCTGTGAACTGGCCCATGAAACACGGATGACTCTATGCCTCTGTATGTATCCTACTTCATTGTATGTTCAGGCATCGCAAACTGCGATTTTTCTCTTTACATTTATCAAACGATTTGCTAATCTATCTGATTTGAAACTATATTATTTCCAAAAGTATCCTTAAGGTATTGACTACTTATGAGCACATAGGCACCTCAAATACTTTAAAAATATCTGTTGAGGTTACCTTTTTTTTTAAGTGTCACAGAGCAAAGCCGAACGATATACAGGGAACAGTGACGCCGATCTTTAAGTAGTGAAAATTTACGTGCATTGGATACGAAAACCTGTTTTCTAGTGAGCCTATGAGAAGTACAGGCATGCAAGTGAGCAAATCTTACTTCTGCTTCTAATGCGGAGAAGAGTGGAGTTTTTATATTTTAGCTCATTTTCTTGACAGTGCACGTGGCGTCCTGAGGAAATCTCAGCAGATTAGAAGTTTGTTCTTTGGATGTGACTTTCATTTGCTCCGAATACTAAATTAGAAACGAAGAAATAATAAACATGTGACTTCTTGAACATATTTTACGATACATATGTTGTTCAGTTGGTGGGTTCTGTTGCGTAATATTTAGCGTCTCTATGGTATACTGAACACGCAGAGGAAGACCTTCTTATTTCGTCCCCTGGTTTTTCTCATCAATGAACCGCTGAACTTCGCTATTGAATGATGTCAATAGTGAAATGATAGCGACGACACATTAGTGTAGTAATTTGTTAACAAACAACACCAATCCGATTTCTTGCCCAGTGCAGTTTAATACACTACTGGCCATTAAAATTGATAAACACGAAGATGACGTGCTACAGACGCGAAATTTAACCGACAGGAAGAAGGGATGCTGTGATATGCAAATGATTAGCTTTTCAGAGCATTCACACAAGGTTGGCACCGGTGGCGACACCTACAGCGTGCTGACATGCGGAAAGTTTCCAACCGATTTCTCATACACAAACAGCAGTTGACCGGCGTTGCCTGGTGAAACGCTGTTGCGATGCCTCGTGTAAGGAGGAGAAATGCGTACCATCACGTTTCCGACTTTAATAAAGATCCGATTGTAGCCTATCGCGATTGCGGTTTATCGTATCCCGACGTTGCTGTTCGCGTTTGTAGAGATCCAATGACTGTTAGCAGAATATGCAATCGGTGGTTCAGGAGGGTAATACGGAACGTCGTGCTAGATCCCAACGGCCTCGTATCACTAGCAGTCGAGATGACAGGCATCTTATCCGCATGGCTGTAACGGATCTTGCAGCCACGTCTCGATCCCTGCGTCAACAGATGGAGACGTTTGCAAAACAACAACCATCTGCACGAACAGTTCGACGACGTTTGCAGCAGCATGGACTATCAGCTCGGATACCATGGCTGCGGTTACCCTTGTCGCTGCATGACAGACAGGAGCGCCTGCGATGGTGTACTCAACGACGAATTTGGGTGCACAAATGGCAAAACATCATTTTTTCTGAGTAATCCAGGTGCTCTTTAGAGTATCATGATGATCGCATCCGTGTTTGGCGACAATGCGGTGAACGCACATTGGAAGCGTGTATTCGTCATCGTCATACTGGCGTATTACCCGGCGTGATGGTATGGGGTGCCATTGGTTACACGTATCAGTCACCTCTTGTTCGTACTGACGGCACTTTGAACAGTGGACGTTACATTTCAGATGTGTTACTTTACCCTTCATTCGACCCCTGCGAAACCCTACATTTCAGCAGGATAATGCACGACCGCATGTTGCAGGTCCTGTACGGGCCTTACTGGATACAGAAAATGTTCGACTGCTGCCTTGGCCAGCACATTCTCCAGATGTCTCTCCAACTGAAAACGTCTAGTCAATGGTGGCCGAGCAAATGGCTCGTCACAATACGCCAGTCACTACTCTTGATGAACTGTGGTATCATGTTGAAGCTGCATGGCCAGCTGTACCTGCACATGCCATCCAAGCTCTGTTTGACTCAATACCCAGGCGTATCAAGCCGTTATTACGGCCAGAGGTGGTTGTTATGGGTACTGATTTCTCAGGATCTATGCATCCAAATTGCGTGAAAATGTAATCACATGTCAGTTCTAGTCTAATATATTTGTCCAATGAATACCCGTTTATCATCTGCATTTCTTCTTGGTGTAGCAATTTTAATGCACATTAGTGTATATAACAGATTGCCGTTACAGTCAGCAGTATATAATTCCATCTGTTTCAGTGTCATTTATGACTCTTATTGTAAGATTATGAAGAGACATTATTTCATTCTCTTTATGTTTTCGAAAATAAGCCATATTTATATGATGCTTTGTACTCGCATCTTCCCGCAGCCGCTGATATCGGAACTTGTGGGAACTGATCGCGGTTTTTCTGTCGTCAGTGGTCCAACCGATATGGTCACGAGCTCAGGAGAGGTGCTGCAGGCGATGTCGTGTTGCTAACAAAGGCACTTTTGTCAGTCGTCTGCTGCCATAGCCCGTTAATGCTACATTTCATCGCACTGTCGTAACAGATGCGTTCGTCGAACGTCTCATATGAATTTATGCGGTTATTTGACGCGGTGTTGATTGTTAGCACTGACAACTCTAGGCACAGGTTACAGCTCTTGGTCGTTAGGTGAAGGCCGTCGGCCGCTGCGTTGTCGGTGGTGAGAAGTAATGCCTGGTCTTTGGTATTCACGGCAAATTCTTGACACTGTGGGTCTCGAAATGTTGAACTCCCTATTTATTTCCGAAATGGTATGTTCCATTCGTCTAGCTCCCACTAGCAATCCGCGCTCAAAGTCTTAATTACTGTCGTGAGCCCTTAATCACGTCGGGAATCTTTTCACAGGAATCATCTGAGTACAAATGTCAACTCTGACAATGCTCTGCCCTTTTTAGCATTATGTACGCGATACTGCCGCTATTTATATGTGAACATACTGCCTTCCAGTGTGTTGGACCATTGTGCACATTTCAGAATTTTGCCTCTAACCAGCCGTATAAAGCACTCCGTCTTCAGCCCACAAGTGGTCCATCGGGACATCCGACCGCCGTGTCATCCTCAGATGAGGATGCAGATAGGAGGGGCGTGTGGTCAGCATGCCGCTCTCCCGGTCGTTACGATGGTTTTCTGTGACCGGAGCCGCTACCATTGGGTCGTGTAGTTCCTCAATTGGCATCACGAGGCTGAGTGCACCCCGAAAAACGGTAACAGCGCATGGCGGCCCGGATGGTCACCCATCCAAGTGCCGGCCATACCCGACAACGCTTATCTTCGGTGATCTGACGGAAACCGGTGTATCCACTGCGGCAAGGCCGTAGCCCAACCAGCCGTATAGTAGAAGTTTAATAGATTTTCTTATTCTACGTTTAAAAGATGGACTTCACTTTCCGTGTGTTTTAGTCTTTTTCCGAAAAGTTAAGACGATCTCAAATGTCAAGAAGTTTTCCAGGGTACAACATGAGCGTTTATCTAGGAGAAAATACTCTATTGAAATTCGTAAACGTTGAAACTGTGAATCTTGTCACTACCGTGTCTAGGCGACTATGTGTTACATTATTACTCAACTACAAACCAATAATGCCAATGAGATCAAACTAAACAGAAGAATTATATAATACCAGTTAGAAGTTAAATACATTTTGAAATTAAAGCTACTGGAAACTAACACAAATTTTCATTTCCAAAAATGGTTCAAATGGCTCTGAGCACTATGGGACTTAACATCTGTGGTCATCAGTCCCCTAGAACTTAGAACTACTTAAACCTAACTAACCTAAGGACATCACACACATCCATGCCCGAGGCAGGATTCGAACCTGCGACCGTAGCAGTCCCGCGGTTCCGGACTGAGCGCCTGAACCGCTAGACCACCGCGGCCGGCTTCATTTCCAAGACGGGTAAAATTGTTGAGACATTAACGAAACTCAGTTAATGGCATATGGTAAAGGAGCCCGCCCGATTGGCCGTGCGGTCTAATGCACGGCTTTCCAGGCGGGAAGGAGCGCCTGGTCCCCGGCACGAATCCACCCAGCGGATTTGTGTGGAGGTCCGGTAAACCGGCCAGTCTGTGGATGGTTTTTAGGCGGTTTTCCATCTGCCTCGGCGATTGCGGGCTGGTTCCCCTTATTCCGCCTCAGTTACACTATGTCGGCGACTGATGCGCAAATAAGTTCTCCACGTAGTCGTACACCACCCCTACTCTGGCGTGAGACGTTCCCTGGGGGGGTCCACCGGGGGCCGAACAGCACAATAACCTTGGGTTCGATGTGGGACGGTTGAGGGGTGAAGTGGACTGCGGAAGTCGTCGTGGGATTGAGGACCACTGCGGCTGGGACGGGGACGGAGCCTCTCCGTCGTTTCTAGGTCCCCGGTTAACATACAGTACAATACAATACATATGGTAAACGACGTCCTTTAAGATACAAGACGGTGCACAACCCAAGATGTATGGCTTTACCGACTACACGTTATATAATTAGTTTTAAAAATATGTAGAATAATAGTTACCATAAAATTCTACAACTGAAGGATTAACGATTTATTCTAAATAACTTTAATATTTTATACAATAACTAAATATGTAGAAGTCCAATTATTTACAAATTGTGCTCAAAACCCAACTTTATGACTAGCAGTAACATAATCTGTAGAATATGATGGAAACTGCTTATGGCGGTCTCTAGCACATTCCTTCATGCGATTCTAAAATAAATCATTAGACTGAATTACCGACCATAAAGCACCCCGTAGTCTTAGGTACACTGCTCTCTAGGCACATAAAGGCTACATTCATCGGATTATGTTTCATTAAATATCTTGTTGCCTATAATTCTTTGATTTTTGTCAGCTCAAGTTGTTGTGAACATGAAAATGAACGACGCTGTTAATTTTTTTAAAAGAACAGAGGTCTTTGTAGATACAGGTAATTTTCATGCGCTGTACGTTCATGAGGTATTGCGGTCCAGATTAGAGATGTATTTAAACGTTCGTGTATGAAGTAGCCACTAACAAGGGAGATGAGAGACAAATACGAGATACGGAATTTTCCCCTGCCTCTGCTTCACATACAGTATTTATGTACTTTAGATTAGGCGCAGCACACGGTGTCATTACAAAGGGCTCATTATACGAACAGGCTACTCCGGCACTAAAGGGCGTTGAACCTGTATTTTCACTGCGGTGAAACAATGAGGTGCGATAGTAGGCTTTCAGAGGTAATTAAGCTTCAGCGTAATCGGGCTCTGCAAGAGTTTTTTTCTTTTCTTTTTTCAGTTGGAATTTGCTACGCCTGGTGTTCAATGGCGTGTCATCCAAATACATTAAAGTGATATATTAATTCCACCCGAAGCAGGTCCGAGAGTAATAGCTAGTCGAAAATAAATTTCCCTATAAAACTTTATTCACGTCGTCGATTATCCCGCTCTCAAACATAGGACAGAGAGACTGCTTACCATACACGAGAGGGGACAGCGATTTTCATTCGTGGAAGCAATCGGTACTACGACATGATTCTTCACTTTCCTCAGATTTGTTCACTGACGAAATGTTTCTAGGCTTCTGCATCTGTATATAACTGTACAGTCCGCAGGAAGGACTACAGTGTGTGGCGGTGGGTGCGTCGTGTAGCAGTATCTTATTGCGGCCTTGCTATTAGACTCGCAAACAGAACATTCAATACAAGCTCGAATTTCTCAAATTTTATGCGTCATTACGAAAAAAAACCACAGAAATCATTACGATTCTTGAGTCAGTCTGGAACGAGATCTCTTCGAATTTTCTGTGTATAGGGCTCCGCTATACCTAACTTCTTTCTTCTACCGCTTTCCGTGGAAGCTCGCTGATTAAACGAACCCGTAGCTGGTTGTGTTTTAATCCTCTTCCATTAATAATACTTATTATGGTGCCAAACCGACGAAGAACACTCAGTTTGTTTAGTAATAGATTTGTAAACAAGCTATTCCAAATGTAAATTATACTGCCTTATGATTCTTCCAATAAAAGTGAGTGTAGTATAAAGGGTGTAAATAAATTCCCAACAGAGACTTGAGGACACGTTCCTTACACCGGAACAAGAATAAAATGTATAGAATCATAGGCTCTAAAATGCATACCTTATGAGTTATGAGCATTTGCTTGGTAGAAGAGACGTGTTTCACTGTCGCGGAGATTAAAAGGTACTCATGGCTCATAAGCTACACATAGAGCTTAGGTTTACTGGACACTTTTTTCTTGTTTTGGTCCATACTACCACCTGTAAAAATATGGAAATCTAAAGTCTTTCGGCAGAAGAGATCTCATAGGTCTTAAGCTAGCTCGTATTTAATAGGTTTTATGCTTCGAATGATCGTTTCCCGGAATATTGACCATTCCTCGTGGAACACACTGTATACTGTTAAAATTAACATAAAAATTGCGAACCACGAGGTAGATGAAGTGAAGGAATACTGCTACCTTGGAAGCAAAGTAACGTATGACGGATGAGGCAAGGAGGACAAAAACAGCAGCACCATACACTTATGCTGAAAATTAGGCGGACTGTTAATAAGTGAGAAGTAGCGAAGAGTATAGAAATATGTGGAAAACATTGACAAGAAGTAGGATATGACGATAGGACATCTATTAAGCTACCGGAGATTATCTTCCAAGGTATTATTTATTGATGATGTTATTGGATGTGTTAAAATTTGGAAAATGACATATTTGAAGAACTGTGGTCAGAGAAACAGTTGTTAGCCAACAGTATCTGTGTCTGCGATGTCTTGGAATCTGTGATAGTCAGTAGTGGAAAGCTGCGGTGTATAGCAGGAGGGGTTTCGTTGAGTGTACAGTGTAATGCATGGATGCACTTTGGGAACTATTGGAGTTGCAGATTTATTACTAGCAGGAATGATGTCTCAGAATAATGGTTGGATAGCATACGGACATAAAAAGAACAAGGCATTATTTGATGAGGTAAAGAGTTTACTTTTATTTTTTGTAGGCTTGTAGTGTTTGTCTACTTCACAATCGAGTTTTTGATAATTGTTCTATTCATTGATCTGAGTTAATTTACTGTACCAAAGAAGTTATTAGATTAAATGAATTTTCATATTAGAATCTACAATTCTTTTAGAAGTTTCTTCCTAACTCAAAAATTAAGAGCCTATAGGTTGAGTCATGTGTTTAATTGGCAATCTGTGTCAAAATTATGAACTCAGTTTCCCTGGAGCAACTGTAGATACTTCTTAGCAGTATTCTTTTTAGCTGTTACGTAGTCTTGCTTTGTTGATGTTTCTGACAGTACTTCATTTTGCAAGTGAGATTCATAAAACGTGATTGTTTCGTTTCCTCTGCACAATGTAGATTCTGTCGGTTTCTTTACTTTAAGAGGGTCATATGTCGGCGCAGAAGTTTTCGTGTGTTTCAGGTTACTTTCTTATAAAGGTGGACATTACAGTTACTTTTTTTATAGTTACGTTTTTTTTTTCAAACAGTGCTCACTGACCAAGTCTACTGAGCATGAAATCGTTGGTTTGCTTATTTATGTACTTATGAATGAGATCGGTTTCACACAGACAAGATTCTTTCCAATTCCATGCAAGTGATGTGGCTTTGATCTCAATAGCGCATTTACGATGTCAGTTCACATTCCCACGTTTGTATTTACGATAACATTCACACAAGTAAAGGCTAATCACTCACAGTACTGCAGGGAGCAATAAAGGCTACAAACTATAGGATAAGACAGAGATTGGAATATATTCAACAACTAACTGGGAATTTTGCATGAAAGTGAGATGAAGAGGTTGGCACATGAGAAGAAGCCATGGCAGACTGCATCAAATAACTCAATTGACTAATGATAAAAAAAAGAAAAAAACAAAAAATATGCCTAACAATGGTGTCCTGTCAACTGCTCCTTTGTCTTTTAGTCAATTTGTTCCGCAAACTTTTTTTCTCCCCCGTTCTTTCAGTATCGCCTCAATAGTTATTCGATCTACTCAACTAATTTTCAGTTTTCCCCTGCACAGTTTAACGCCAACGTTGCAGATCTGTACAGGTCTACACTCTAGACAATCACCTTCAGAAAAGACTTCAAAACATTTAGACTTTTACTCGATGTTAACGTTTTTTCTTCTTTTTATTTTTCATGAAGTCTTTTCTCTCTAAGACGAAACTGTATGGTTCCTGAGACCTTTCCAAGCCTCAAACATCTATGATGTATACATGCGGACTGAAGCGACTAATGCTTGTATCCAGTCTCCATTTTAAATCCTCACTGTTTTGACCATGTCAGTTATTTTGTTGCCCAAATAACAAAACTCTTCGAATACATTTAGTGTCTCATTTCTTACTCTAATTCCCTTCGAATCTCCTGATTTAATTCGACTACGTTTTACTACTCTTGTTTTTCTATACAAGATATTAATCTTTTATCCTCTTATCAATACACTATCCATTCTGTTAACCTGTTCTTCCAAAGCCTTCTTCATACCTGACAACTGAATAGTCCTCTACAAATCTCATGTTTTTATTTATTATTTTCTATGCGAACTAACATCCCAAAGATGTGCAGGCTCACATGCGGTTCCTCTTCGTCAAAATGTTTTGGCTCAATTTCGTCTAGAGGTTGAACAGTACGTGTCGCATTACACGCTCTAAATTAGACACTTGTGACTCTGGCTGATGGCAAATGGTTCTGAGCACTATGGGACTTAACATTGGATGTCATCAGTCCCCTAGAACTTAGAACAACTTAAAATTAACTAACCTAAGGACATCACACACATCCATACCCGAGGCAGTATTCGAACCTGCGACCGTAGCATTAGCGCGGTTCCGGACTGAAGAGCCTAGAACCGCTCAGACATCGCGGCCGGCGGCTGATGGCAAGTTTGCGAAATGGTATGAATCATTCAGATTTAATATAACATCTAACAACTGTAATAATAATATCGGGAGCTAAATTAACGCTCCATAAATGATGTAGAGCACACAGTTGCGATTTGGTTAGAATAATGTTTATTCAGAAACCAAACTAACAGCGGAAGTGGTAGTGTTTAGAGTTCCTGTTACACTCGAGCGCATATTCATTTGACACAGTTCGACCATTCACAATCTCGTCGCGAAACACAAGACCAATACTCCACCTCGTTATTTACACGAAAAGTTAGTTCACAACAGGCGCGCAGCTGCTCACCGCTCAGAGACTAAGTCCCTTCCCTTCCCTGAAGCCATCCATCCGACTCGCTACAGCATATTCTACATTACAACACATTTTAACGTAATTAAATAGTCAAAGCTTGCCCACTTTCACATTATAAATGAAGTAACAATAATATCTGTTACACAATAAATGTTAAATTCTTAGACATAAAACCAATACAGTTTCCTTCTTAGCTCTGAATGCCATGACCAGTAGCCTTGCACCATTGTGCTTTCTGATAAATGAATAAAGATCAAAAGTAAGTGTTATGCACCAAACTTTAAACACATATTCTAGTATCAAACGATTCAGTAGTCGTTTACTGTGTTTTATGAGGAGGTAGTGATGATCTGATACTTAGCTGAAAATAATGATAATTTAAATTTACTATATACTTTAAACAAATAAAGTTACAGAGTTGATATTTACAACATTTGTCATTTTAATGATGCGCTTCTATATGAAATGTCGATCGTTAAGATCGACCAAAGCATTCAGAATTTAGAAATCAGGTCTTTGTTACAAAACTTGTTAATTTCACTTTAACAGTAAATCCTAAACTATTACAGGGATGATCAATATTAAAGTTTTATTGGGATCACCATGAAAATTTACGAATGGTAGATTAAAGTTACAGAGGCTTCATTCCCTGATTTACTACAGAATTAAATAAATCCAAAAATGTTTCCCTTTATCGCCAATCTTAGTTCCGCCATATTTAACACTGCTACGTCTCCCTGGCTACAAACAGTTTTGTAAGCTGGGGTGGTCTCCTGACCATCATTTCTTACGTATTCCATCCTCGCAATCGTATTCTGCACATCTCGACACTTCATTCGAAACCAAACTCGATAAGGTAGAGTCAATTTTGTATGAATTCATGTAAACGATATGCAAGTCTAATAAGTAAATTGTAAGTGCGCACCGAGGTTGAAAAAGTCGAAGCTGGCGTACACAACACGACGGCAACAGGGATTTTCGTTCTGAAAAGGAAACCAGCCCACTGAGAAGTTTGTCTCTTCAGAGGGCTGGGTCAACAACATGCCTACTTTGGCCGAAGCGACCGCCCAGAGAGAAGACAGCTTTTGCCGGAGCGAAGGGATAACGACCTACATGTTCGACTTAAAAGCAAATTCTGCTACATTGTGTGGGAGCCCCCAGAAGACGCAATTTTTCGCGGACCGACTGCATAGTTACGAAGTTCTCACAGGAGGACAGTGTCCGCCTAATGGAGATGCTACAGATTTCCTCATTAGTCGTCTCAAACGAAACGTCATTCTCCCGTTTAAAAGAGCAACGCTGATTGGCGGAATATTTCTGACGCAAAGGGTCAGAGGAGTGGGGGAAGGCAACAAATGATATACCCTTGCAACCTTTTCCAGAGAAAGGGGCCGTTCCGTTGTCGCCCTTGGAGGTGGAACATGTAACGAGAGCGAGTGCGCTCATATGTGTACACAAAGATCGAGGAACAAAGTCTCTCCTCAGTACTTCACTGAGAGAGCACCTCTGTCGTTAGCGAATCGGAGTGGCAATCTATATTGAGTCGCTCGCGATTACGCATTGTTCACTGTGTTGGCCATCACTTATTGTGCGGTGTGAACACGGACAGAGTACTAGTTAAACGGCTGCAAACGAGTATTGAGTGGCATCACGGTGGACTGGTTATCTGACCGTTGTACGCGCCAATAGTTAGACTAGGGGCGGATAGGAGTCCTTCACTTCAACAAGGCGTAGGGAGAGTTTCATTGGCGAAAGTCAATACAGACAGAAAGAGATGGTTGTGCTATTTGTCAGCAGCGAGCGACGCAAGCAGCAGACATCGCAGCTCACAGTATTGTGCGCTAAAGCGTATGCGAGCCCCAACTTTCCTCCCTAACAGCACACACCACTACAGTTCTCACGCGACAGCCTTGACCGTACCTAGAAAAGTTATTCAAATTGTGTGGGCGTGGCTCTCAGCCATTCTACCGAGTAAATAACATTCTTAAAGAAAAGGGAGAAAAGAACCTTTCCTTACTTTGTAAAATAATAGCATTCCTATCCATAAGAGGCAATTCTACTGTTCCGAAAAGAACACGGGAATTTATTATTATTTTATAAGAAAAAGTTTCACTTGATTTCTCAGATCTTTTTGTAATAAATAACATTTTTCGTTCGTTTAATGTTTTTCTTACCCTAACGAGCAATACGCACATATCCAAGTATCCCACTAGTTTCGTAAGAATATATAGAATTTTTTTGTGTCTTTTCCTTACTCCAGAAGATATTTGTTGCTGAATGTTTTTCAAGCAGTTCTTGTTGATACATTAGGAGCGTCTGTCTGACTCCTGTAGTAGTGTGAGGTCGAAATTGTTTCTTGCAGGAGCCAAAGGGTACTTGTTGGATCAATCCATTCCGCAGTTTGAAAAAATAAAACCCACACACAAACTTTTTCTACAGGGTTCCCCTATAAGGTAGGTTCTCGTCTGTCTCACTCGCACGCTACAGCGGTTATGCCTTATTCAGCACAATGGATGTCTGTGAATTTCCCTATCTCGTGGCGATTTGTAGCAAATGGTCCGGGACGACTTCGTTCGTTTCACAATTCCTTAAGGCTGACTCTTTCGGCCACATACTTAAATAAGAGCGAAATGCTCGTTACCTCACACACCTGCAGTTCATAAGATGTTGGAGTGCCAAATATGTTATGAAGTAGCGCCCAAATTTACAAGACTTAAATTCATAATACAATAACAAAAATATCCTCACCGCCAGATCAATAGTGTAATTATTTGTAGTGGTGTTGATGCAGCATTCTTTAAATTTAAAGAAAGTTGTACTTTTGTTTTTGTCATCAGTCTACTGGATGGTTTGATGCGGCCCGCCACGAATTCCTTTCCTGTACTAACCTCTTCATCTCAGAGTAGCACTTGCAACCTGCGTCCTCAATTATTTGCTTGACGTATTCCAATCTCTGTCTTCCTCTACAGTTTTTACCCTCTACAGCTCCCTCTAGTGCCATGGAAGTCATTCCCTCATGTCTTAGCAGATGTCCTATCATCTTGTCCCTTTTCCTTATCAGTGTTTTCCACATATTCCTTTCCTCTCCGATTCTGCGTAGAACCTCCTCATTCCTTACCTTATCAGTCCACCTAATTTTCAACATTCGTCTATAGCACCACATCTCAAATGCTTCGATTCTCTTCTGTTCCGGTTTTCCCACAGTCCATGTTTGACTACCATACAATGCTGTACTCCAGACGTACATCCCCAGAAATTTCTTCCTCAAATTAAGGCCGGTATTTGATATTAGTAGAATTCTCTTGGCGAGAAATTCCTTTTTTGCCATAGCGAGTCTGCTTTTGATGTCCTCCTTGCTCCGTCCGTCATAGGTTATTTTACTGCCTAGGTAGCAGAATTCCTTAACTTCATTGACTTCCTGACCATCAATCCTGATGTTAAGTTTCTCGCTGTTCTGACTTCTACTACTTCTCATTACCTTCGTCTTTCTCCGATTTACTCTCAAACCATACTGTGTACTCATTAGACTGTTCATTCCGTTCAGCAGATCCTTTAATTCTTCTTCACTTTCACTCAGGATAGCAATGTCATCAGCGAATCGTATCATTGATATCCTTTCACCCTGTATTTTAATTCCACTCCTGAACCTTTCTTTTATTTCCATCATTGCTTCCTCGATGTACAGATTGAAGAGTAGAGGCGAAAGGCTACAGCCTTGTCTTACACCCTTCTTAATACGAGCACTTCGTTCTTGACCGTCCAATCTTACTATTCCCTCTTGGTTGTTGTACATATTGTATATGACCCGTCTCTCCCTATAGCTTACCCCTACTTTTTTCAGAATCTCGAACAGCTTGCACCATTTTATATTGTCGAACGCTTTTCCAGGTCGACAAATCCTATGAAAGTGTCTTGATTTTTCTTTAGCCTTGCTTCCATTATTAGCCGTAACGTCAGAATTGCCTCTCTCGTCCCTTTGCTTTTCCTAAAGCCAAACTGATCGTCACCTAGTGCATTCTCAATTTTCTTTTCCATTCTTCTGTATATTATTCTTGTAAGCAGCTTCGCTGCATGTGCTGTTAAGCTGATTGTGCGATAATTCTCGCACTTGTCAGCTCTTGCCGTGTTCGGAATTGTGTGGATGATGCTTTTCCGAAAGTCAGATGGTATATCGCCAGACTGATATATTCTACACAGCAACGTGAATATTCGTTTTGTTGTTTTATGTAACGTAAATTATGAACTACAGCATATTAATTAACTGCCAAGTAAAATTATACATTTATCAAAATCGACGGTCTACTGAAATGCCACATAAAAATCAGGGCTACTGCGCTCAGTTTCACAGAACCTTATCGTCCCAAAGAAGTCTCCAGCGGCACTCCACAGATTCGGAGGCGAGCACCCCGCCGAAATTCTGTATGGCTCTGCATTCCTTCGCCAATGTTTTTAGGGAACAAATCTGTTGAAATTCGTATCTGGTGTAGATACCAGAAAACAAACACTTCCCGAGACGACCCAGGATCTGCAGTGAACACTGCAAAGAGATCTAAAATACACAGTAAACAATTGATTTACAGCGTTTGCAAGATGCTCGTAAATTCTTCAGTGATTCCGACATGTTATTCAGGTCCCACTACAGACATGCATCTCAGGACAGATTCCCAATCGACTTCAAAATAATATTTTCTTTTAATTCAAATAACTCCCTTAGACCCAAACTAGCAACAAACATGAACAAATCTCACCTCTCGTTTAATTCCATGCAGTGAAGCTGCTTTCACAAACCGATACTCCATACAACAATAAATTATTCCCCCAAAATATTCTTACATAAGTAGATAAACATACATCTGTCTTCCGAGGTAAGCATTATGAATTTTCATTTTCCAAATTTCTCCGACCTCCATGCAACCAAATTGACGTGACCACAGCTTATAATTTGGAAATTACAACGAACATATCCATCCAAAACCTTAAGCTTAACACAGACATACACATAAATAAATCCCTTATTTACCCCCAAAAACCTAACTTATATGCATACTGTGCATTGACTTTTGACTTGATACCGTTCACCAAATAATTCAGTTCTCCGACCTCCTCGCAAGCAGATGTGCGTCTAAACTATCTCTTTATAATTGCATAGACCTTGTGTCAAAAAAAAAAAAATCTCTATGTGACGAAACAACAAACAAGCTACAATAAACCCTGAAATAAAACATTTCAAATTACTCCTCTAAATAATCTTATAATCTAAACACAGATACACTTATTTCTTAACCTACTTTCCTCTTCTCAATGTACAGTCTCAATTCAGTCACATTTCTTAATCCTATAAGTTTTCCTGAAACAGGGTATTTGAGTCGGTAGAATTAGGCTGCGGACATTCTGCCACTACAAATGTCCCATAGTACAGTTGAAACAATTTCGTTATTTCTCCATCCACTTCGCTGGACGTTTCTTTCGTACATGCTAGGACTTTGTCTCCTATTTTTTATTTAACCGGTTTATACTGCCCATCATGCCGATTCTTCCTTTCCGCTGCCAACTTCACCAGACGGGATTTTACCGCCTGCTCCGTCTCAGCGGCCGACTCCGCTTGGCGCTGCGGGAACTCCACAGTTTCTGTTAACAGAAATTCGAGTTGACTCTCGTCATTACCTCCAAGGGCAAATATCCAGTTGCGTTACTTCTCACGCTGTTTAGAACGTCCTCAAATGAACGTATGTGAGTACACTTTGAGTGTCTATCACTCGCGAAGTCCGACTCAGTCGTCCAACTTCTCGCATGTACCGCGCGCCAGGGTTACTAGCCGGGTGGTACACGGATATTTTAATATGTTTTATATCCTGGTCGTTCATAAACTTGTTCCAAGTGCTTGATGTAAAGTGAGATACGTTGTCAAATAATAGCGTTTCTCGTTTGGTTACGTTTTTAAAGAAATCTTTTTCTAATTTGGCTATCAGCGTCTTGCTGTTAACTTTCCGTATCGGATAAAGTTTAAGAAATTTTTATAAGAGCTCCACAACAACAAATATGTACTTCATACCGCCACGTCCTGTGGGCAGTAGGCCAAAATTGTTAACCGCGAGTACTCCTCCTAAGTTGGTCTGTATGATACTTTGCAATTCCCCTTGTTGAGTTGTAGTGCAATATTTTACTAGCTGACATCGATCACAGGCGGCCAGCTTGCGCATACTCGTCTGGCGAGGTTGTTAATGTGTATGTATTGTTCTATAAGTTCCGTTCACTTACGGGCCCCGTAGTGACCGTGACTTACATGGAAGTAATCTATCACCTGTTCCACATATTTGTCTGGAAAGCACAGTCTCCACTGATCCGTCTTCTCGTCTCTTCTGCGAAACAGCAACCCTTGTGGATCTTTAAATGGCAGTATATTTTTTCGTAGCCTTTGCTCTCAGAGTTGATTTTAATATTCTCCAGTTCAGGGTCATAATATTGCGCTCCCCGCATATCTCTGCAGACCTCACGAATTTCTTTCCCCCCGGTACTCCTTTCATGTACAGCAGCTTAAATTAGTTCTTTGACTCCTCCCCTTCATTGTCTTCCTCTGTAAGGGGCAGCCGCGACAGAGCATCGGCAGTACAATTCTCGGTCCCTTTACTGTAGCGTATCTGGTAACTAAATTGCTGCAGGAACATTGCCGAAAGCATCAAACGGTCATTTAGTATTCTACAGTCTTAAAGAAAGCTAAGGACCTTATGGTCGGGTAGCACTGTTACCTCTATACCTAACAAATACACTACTGGCCATTAAAATTGCTACACCACGAAGATGACGTGCTACAGACGCGAAATTTAACCAACAGGAAGAAGATGCTGTGATGTGCAAATCTACATCTACTACATCTATACTCCGCGAGCCACCTTACGGTGTGTGGCGGAGGGTACTTATTGTACCACTATCTGATCCCCCCTTCCCCGTTCCATTCACGAATTGTGCGTGGGAAGAACGACTGCTTGTAAGTCTCCGTATTTGCTCTAATTTCTCGGATCTTTTCGTTGTGATCATTACGCGAGATATATGTGGGCGGTAGTAATATGTTGCCCATCTCTTCCCGGAATGTGCTCTCTCGTAATTTCGATAATAAACCTCTCCGTATTGCGTAACGCCTTTCTTGAAGTGTCCGCCACTGGAGCTTGTTCAGCATCTCCGTAACGCTCTCGCGCTGACTAAATGTCCCCATGACGAATCGCGCTGCTTTTCGCTGGATCATGTCTATCTCTTCTATTAATCCAACCTGGTAAGGGTCCCATACTGATGAGCAATACTCAAGAATCGGACGAACAAGCGTTTTGTAAGCTACTTCTTTCGTCGATGAGTCACATTTTCTTAGAATTCTTCCTATGAATCTCAACCTGGCGCCTGCTTTTCCCACTATTTGTTTTATGTGATCATTCCACTTCAGATCGCTCCGGATAGTAACTCCTAAGTATTTTATGGTCGTTACCGCTTCCAATGATTTACCACCTATGGCATAATCGTACTGGAATGGATTTCTGCCCCTATGTATGCGCATTATATTACATTTATCTACGTTTAGGGAAAGCTGCCAGCTGTCACACCATGCATTAATCCTCAGCAGGTCCTCCTGGAGCACGTACGAGTCTTCTGATGTTGCTACTTTCTTGTAGACAACCGTGTCATCTGCAAATGATTAGCTTTTCAGAGCATTCACACAAGGTTGGGGCCGGTGGCGACACCTACAATGTACTGACATGAGGAGAGTTTCCAAACGATTTCTCATACACAAACAGCAGTTGACGAGCGTTGCCTGGTGAAACGTTGTTGTCATGCCTCGTGTAAAGTGGAGAAATGCGTACCATAAGGTTTCCGACTTTGATAAAGGTCGGATTGTAGCCTATCGCCACTGCGGTTTATCGTATTGCTCATTACTGCTCGCGTTGGTCGAGATCCAATGACTGTTTGCAGAATATGGAATCGGTGGGTTCAGCCTCGTATCACTAGCAGTCGAGATGACAGGCATCTTATCCGCATGGCTGTAACGGATCGTGCAGCCACGTCTCGATCCCTGAGTCAATAGATGGGGACGTTTGCAAAACAACAACCATCTGCACGAACAATTCGATGACGTTTGCAGCAGCATGGACTATCAGCTCGGAGACCATGGCTGTAGTTACCCTTGACGCTGCATCACAGACAGGAGCGCCTCCGATGGTGTACTCAACGACGAACCTGGGTGCACGAATGGCAAACCGTCATTTTTTCTGATGACTCCAGGTTCTTTTTACAGCATCATGATGGTCGCATCCGTGTTTGGCGACATTGCGGTGAAGGCACATTGGAAGCGTGTATTCGTCATCGCCGTACTGGCGTATCGCCCGGCGTGATGGTATGGGGTGCCACTGGTTACACGTCTCGGTCACCTCTTGTTCGCATTGACGGCACTTTGAACAGTGGACGATGCATTTCAGATGTGTTACGACCTGTGGCTCTATCCTTCATTCGGTCCCTGCGAAACCCTATATTTCAGCAGGATAATGCACGACCGCATTTTGCAGGTCCTGTACGGGCCTTTCTGGGTATAGAAAATGTTCGACTGTTGCCCTGGCCAGTGCATTTACCAGATCTCCCACCAACTGAAAACGTCTGGTCAATGGTGGCCAAGGAACTGGTTCGTCAAAATACGCGAGTCACTACTCTTGATGAACTGTGGTATCGTGTTGAAGCTGTATGGACAGCTTTACTTGTACACGCCATCCACGCTTTGTTTGACCCAATGCCCAGGGATATCAAGGCCGTTATTACGGCCAGTGGTGGTTGTTCTGGGTACTGATTTCTCAGGATCTATGCACCCAAATTGCGTGAAAATGTGATCACATGTCATTTCTAGTATAATATATTTGTCCATTGTATACCTGTTTATCATCTGCATTTCTTCTTGGTGTAGCAAGTTTAATGGCCAGTAGTGTACATACGGAACTTTTTGAATCCATATACGATAGAAAGCAGCTCCTTCCCTGATATGCTGTATCAGGGTTCGTGTTTGTTGAGCGTGCGGCTGGTGAAAGCCACTATACAGTGTTCTATCTTCCCGTCGATTTATTATTCTTGGAAGATTTCACAGCCTATCCCATAATCTGAACTGTCTGACGACAAACAGAACGGAACTGTCACGTCAGGATAATGTAACATCTTGCTGGCACTCAGTTTATCCTCTATGTCATGTAATTCCTTTTCACATTTCTCGGTCCATTTCCATGATGCGTTTTTCTTTAATAATTTTCATAAAGTTGGTTTATTCATTTCTCAATTCCCCAAGTATTTTC
Source organism: Schistocerca piceifrons (assembly GCF_021461385.2). NCBI lineage: Eukaryota > Metazoa > Arthropoda > Insecta > Orthoptera > Acrididae > Schistocerca > Schistocerca piceifrons. Next base: position 871,633,513 of record NC_060140.1, read on the forward strand.
GATAAAACCCACATAGTCAGAGGTATGATTTTAATTGCTTTCTGTTTGTTGGTCTCTTACAATCCATGATTGATTTTAGTTTTTCGGTACTCGGTAAAATTCCCTCAGATGTAAGAGTATGTCATAGAAACTGAAATTTTGACAGGGCAAATTCTTATTTGGCAATCTTTAGCGTTATCCCTCCTCGACTTAAGGCCACAAGCACTTCCTCCAGCGATGTACAGTGCTCTTACCAGGATTCCGTCGCTATTAAAATGTCGTTCACATATATCACCAACTTATTCATTAAGCGTTCTCCTAACATATGACTTAGCGCTCTCACAAATACTGCCACTGAAATCGTGAAGCTGAACGGTACAACCTTAAACCGGTAGCTTCGTCCTTCGAATAAGAAAACTGTGTAACCTCTGCTTTCTTTTGCCAATGGTATTTGCCAAACTCCTGAGGTCAAGTCAACACTAGACATGAGTTTTATGTTCCTGAAGTTTTGCCACAGTACCTCCATATTACCAGGCTGGTCGAGTTGTCGAGCTGTCGGCCAACCTAAACCACCAACTGTTATTTTATTTTTTACACTATTTACGGGCTAGTAATACTAATTTCTTATTCTTTATCCTATGTGCAAAACCTTCCAACAGTGCCGACACATTACTTCCAGAATCTAGCAGTGCATCTACTTTCTCATCATTTACTTTAATTTCAATGATAGGCGGAATCATTTCTTTGCACTCTAAACACTGTTCCCTCAATAAATCATTGTCTATATCTTGTCCCTTCTCTTCCATCTCTAGAATACGCATATCCTGTTCGATTCACCCCTCAGTTTCGTACTCATACCAAAATAATTCATTAAATGCTTCTTTGGCGCCAATTTCCTTTTTTCTCCCTTTTCTTAAACTTTTCTCGAGTCCAAAAATGAGGCAATAACGATCGTAATGTTCTACCGTACCATAGCTAATTAGTTACAGTAAAATCACAGTCCTCCTTAAGATACCATTCTGTCCAAATATTACTTTCTATATTAGAATCAAACTCATTACATTCTCCCTTAAAATTACCGACATTAGTAGCTACAACATCATTATAATGAAATAAAGCATTACTTTTTCCTTCCACGTCTTTACAATCACCTTCACAAACAGCAATTTCAACAGCTGCTGATACATCACACAACTTGCTACATGAAACATCATTTACCTCAGTCGACAAATCACCAATATAAGAACCGTTCATCGTTTCACCATCCTCTGCCATTACATCACATAAATTGTATCTACAGCGTCGTATAATTCCTGAATCAACAGTACCATTAAATTCCGCAGCGTTGTGATATTTAAACTCGAGCATAATACCCTTTCCTCTCCTTCCCTCTCCTGCGTCACTTTAATCTTAGATCGCACATGAAATTCAGATCCACATTCCTTCTCAGACAAACATTCAAGATCCACAGATCCATCCAGACTTTCGGGTTCACCTCTATTAGTAGATTTCGTCCTCAATACCAGCAGCTTCAACTTTCGTAACTTCAGCACGTAAAACATCATTACTACCTTCCTTCAGAAATAATTCACCAATATCCGACGATACACACACAAATTTATCAACAGCTGACAAGGCAACCCTTATTAACCTCCGTAACAACTTTCGCAGTCACACTATCACCTGAAACATCATCACCTTCATCACTATAATCGTTACCGCTTGCTAGCACCTCTTTAGAATTTTCTATATCGTCTAACTCCAGCAAATTCAACTCCAGCTCAGCCTCCTTTTCGCACACAGAATCTTTCATTGTGTTAAAATTCACACATTCTTTCGTCTCACATTCATAAAACAAATCATTTAGCCGTAAATCGTCTTCATCGCCTTTATCATTATCTTTCGTTACCTTAGGATTACGCCTTTGGAAATTTACCTATCTGATTCTCACCTTTTACTAATTTCATTTCTAAATTCTGATGCCTTTCTGCCTATTTATTGACACCTATAACATTTCCATTTACTCGCGTCCTATTGATCACGGGTTTATTTTGCCATCTCGGGACCTGAGATGCAGTGAAACTTAGTTTTCCGATCTCCCATTACGCTGGTTCATTTCGCCAGGTGCCGGTCCCTCAAATCTACGATCTTGGTGTCGGACTCTGTCACAGAAGTATCCGTACATTACCCCTTGGAAATTTATCATTGGATGTGTTCCTGTTACCGCTTCCCTTTATCAAAACTTCTGTTTGCATTCCGTTGATAGCTTAAGGATGTCTTTCACAGTAATTACTTGGACTGTAGTTAAGGTCTCCATTGTGATAACTATTTGTCTGCATACTTGGCGGTTTAAATTTCAATGCCTGCTCCAGTTTTTCTACAAAGTCCAAAAATTCGTCTGTTGAGTTGCTAGGACTGTGTACTAGGTCCCACTACAAACTTTCCGGTAACCGCCTTTTCAACATCGTAATATCAGAAAGCACTCCTAATGGACGTGTCAACATGCATAAATCTCGCAATTTCAAGCTTAGAAAATTTTCGCAGCAACCCGTTCCCGTATTTAAATGTTGGCCCGTTCAGAAACTCAGTTTGGAGTCGCGTATCCTTCACTTCACTCCAGTACTTGTTCAGGAAACTGCTTTCAAATATTTCATAGGTAGTGAACGTATCACTTTTTATATTTTCCCACGATTGCGGCTCACCTTCCAAATGTCTTTTCACGAAATTTATCTTCGCTTCGTCGGACATTCCTCTTATAAAACCATCCCTGCATGCTGCTAGAAAATTTACTGGCCGATATTCCCTGTCGTGTGCAAAAGATTTGACCGACCCGAGTTCATCCACGGATCACTGATCACTGTAGAGATTTGATGTGCAGCTAAAGAATTCAGTTCGCTTTTTATTTCATTGATTTGCTTTTTAACTTCGCTATTTTCAGTTTTAATGCCAGATCCTACTTCTTCCTTTATTTTATCTACTTCTTTCTCCCCATTACCTATTCGAACGGATGACTTGCTAGTAGCCTTTGGCATCTCAGCCATTAGAGCATCTTGCCTACTCATACAGTTTCTTAAGTTGCCTCCCAGATCTGCCTGCCACTTCTCCACCTTATGACTAAAATTTTTCTCCGCTTTATCTACCTTAGAGTCAAGTGCCCAACTTCATCAGAAATTTTTCCCATTTCATCCGGAATGGTTTTTAGTTTTCCGTCTATAAATTCCTCGATTCCACTAGCCATTTTATCTACCCCGTCTTTCAGAACCGAAGCTATTTCGGATTGAACCGAATCAATTTTTAAATTCACGTCAACCATATCGGATTTAACAGAATGAGATTTTAAATTTAAGGCACCTGTGTCGGTTTTAACAGAATCGATTTTGGATCCCGGTCGTCTTATCCTTTGCATCAATTGCGACATCATGTCTCGCCCAAATTCATCTCCTTTGGCTGATTTCGTACAACTTGCCGTACTAGATTCATCGCCGATCACGCTCTCCCGCTCCGACTTCGGGCTAAGAGGCTCCCCAGTATTTCCGGACCCACACAAACTGGCCGACTGCTTAACATTAGCGACGTCTATTATTGGCGACTGAGCTACAGAATCATACATAATCTCGCTATCAGCGCAGGTACTTAGCTTTGTCATGCTGGCTCCTTCTGTCATGGTATTTCTGACGATGTTGCAGTTGAAGCCAACGCTGAAGATTTCGTAGCCTCTGCTGCGGTACTGCAACCGCCGCTGCGCGATGAATCGCAGTTGAAGACGCCGCTGCTGGCTGGACCCACGTGCTTTCGATGTCGCCTCCTCTTCCGCGTTACTTTTTTATCACTCCTAACCACTGCTAAAACTCGGTGCACACAACTGTTGCAAAATTCGTAGCTCAGAGCCCCAACGCAAACTACCAAAACTGACACAGACTTGGGACCTAGATCACAGAATGTCGTTAACTCTGAGAATTGCAATAGTCATTTCACAGCTATTAAAGAAACCTAATATTCAGTGCTGAACCGTTCTCACATTTTTTGCGAGAGTTCCTGCCTATCGAAGTTCACATAATACTTTTGGAAACACTTTGCAGAATTCGAATCCAATTCTATAACTTTCCAGATTTCATATTCCGCAACTAGCACTTTCCAATATACAATCCTGTTCCAACACTTTGCAAGGTCCATATCCCTCAACTAACACTTTCCAAGTTCCTATCCCACACGAGCCCCCATTTCTGAGCTAACATCCCAAAGGTGTTCGGGCTCACATGAGGTTCCTCTTCGTCGAAATGTCTTGGCTCAAACTCGTCTAGGGGTTCAATCGCACGTGTCACATTACACACCCTAAATTAGACACTTGTGACCCTTTAGTTAAATTGCCGGTCTGATGGCAAGTTTGCGAAATTTTATGAACCATTCAATCTAACATGTAATAACAGTAATAATAATATCTGGAGCTAAATTAACGACCCATAATTGATGTAGACCGCACTGTTGTGATTTGGTTACAATAATGTTCATTCAGATATCAAACTAATAGCGAAATTGGTCGTATTTAGAGTTACTGTTACACTCGAGCGTATATCCATTTGACACTGTTCGATTTTTCACAAACTCATCGTGAAATAGAAGTTCGATACTCCACCTCGTTAACTAAGCGAAAAGTTGGAGTTCATATCAAGCGCGAGGTACTCGCCGCTCAGAGACTAGGTCCCTCGATATCACACAACGCGAAATTTTCTAAGTCGTTTCACTTCCTAGCTGCCTAAAGAATGACTGTCCGCTTTCACGTCTCAATCCGAACTGTACCCTTTGATGCCCAGACCAGCACTGCCCCTCTGCCCGACTCTGGCCGCGTCCCCTGCGTGCCGAAAATCGTCGCCCAACCGACTGGGGCAGTTCCCTCTCCTGAAGCCGTCCATCTGATGGGCTACAGCTTATTCTACACAATTTTACATTTTAACATATTTAAATAATAATCAAAGCTTGACCACTTTCATGTTCTAAATAAAGTAACAATAATATCCATTACATAATAAACATTAAATTCTTATACATAAAACCAATTCAGTTTCCTTCTTAACTTTGAATGTCACGCCCAGTAGCCTCGCTCCATTACAACAAATATTTTATTACCTAACGATTCAATAAGGCGTCATGCTGTCATCGTTCAAGGTGTTTTGTGTGGAGGAAACGATAATCTGTTGCTTAGCTGAAAATACTGATGATTAAAGTTACAGAGTTGATATTTACAAAACTTATCACTTTAATGAAGCTCATCTATTTGAGATGTCGATCGTTAAGATCGACCAAAGCGTTTAGATTTTAGCATTCGGGTTCACTTTAACAGTAAATCCTAAACTATTATAGATATGACCAACATTCAAGTTTTATTGGGATCACCACGAAAATTTATGAAGGATGGTACATTAAAATTACAGTGGCTTCATTCCCTGAATTACTACAGAATTAAATAATTTCTATGATTGTTTCCCTTTATGGGCGATCTTAGGTCCGCCATATTTAACACTGCTACGTCTCCCTTTCTATATGGCTTTCCTATGACGTAGGTTCTCGTCTGTCTCACTCGCATCCTACAGCGCTTAGGCCTTATTCAGCACAATAGACGCCTGTTATTCTGCGCTCTTTGTAGTACACGGTCCTGCACAACAGGGTTCGTTTCACAAGTCCTGAAGGCTGACTCATTCGGCCGCATACTTAAATGAGAGCGAAATGCTCATTAACTCACGTCTTTCCTTATTCCTAAAATTTAAAATCGACATTTTTTATTTTCTTTACGGCTTGCTCAGTGAGTAGATTCATAAAGATTGAGGATAGGTTACAACCATTTCGCACGACCATCTCGGATACTGCTTCCCGATTAGTGCCTTTCAAAATTTATAACTGCCATCTAGATCCTGTTACATATCGGTCGGGACATTTGTAAGTATGAATTTTGTTTACTAGGTTTTCGGGGATGTCATGAAGTATGGTATCAGCGTAAGTTACAGAGTGACTAAAATTCTACTAGGTGTTGTTCCACGTCGTTGGATAGAAAATAAGATAATTTAAAAAAACATGAACAATAAAATTGACATTCTGGTCATTTAAAACGGGCTGTTTTTACTGGAGGAAAGGTGTCTTCGTTTATTGCAATTTATCGGTTTCAATACATCATTTTTCTCAAATTTTATTCACCATAGAATATAACATAATAATGGCGAGAGAGAGTGGATAGGAAGTAGGCTATTCGTAGTCCGTGGAAGTACAGTCACAGTTCCTATATAACTGTTGGTTTAGGTTATGGCGTGCGTGCTCGGTGAGGCTTCTGCTCCGCGACTGCTCGCGCGAATCCTGTGGCTAATGGAGCAGGTCGGTCTGAAACCTCGTTGCCGGAGGACGTGACCTATCCGGTCACTGACGCCCTTCACAGGCGGAAAGCGCACTAGCGGAAACTTTTTACCTTGCCTCCATCGCTTGCTTTACTCCGGTATGCCCTGTTTGTTCTTCTTATAATCTTGTATTCACGAAGATGGTATCACAACCAGTTTCTACTGCTACAAACTCATCATCAGGTGACGCGTACAAAAAGAAAGAAACTGTGGAACAGTAAAATAATACGACACTAAATTAAAATTTCAAACCAACGCTATATGCAGTTACACTAGATATACAGGGTGTTACAAAAAGGTACGGCCAAACTTTCAGGGAACATTCCTCACACACAAAGAAAGAAAGTATGTTATGTGGACATGTGTCCGGAAACGCTTGCTTTCCATGTTAGAGCTCATTTTATTACTTCTCTTCAAATCACATTAATCATGGAATGGAAACACACAGCAACAGAATGTACCAGCGTGACTTCAAACACTTTGTAACAGGAGATGTTCATAATGTCCTCTGTTAGCGAGGATACATGCATCCACCATCCGTGGCATGGAATCCCTGATACGCTGATGTAGCCCTGGAGAACGGCGTGTTGTATCACAGCCGTCCACAATACGAGCACGAAGAGTCTCTACATTTGGTTCCGGGGTTGCGTAGACAAGAGCCTTAAAAAGCCCCCAGGAGGGTTGAGGTCAGGAGAGCGTGGAGACCATGGAATTGGTCCGCCTCTACCAATCCATCGGTCACCGAATTTGTTGTTGAGAAGCGTCCGAACACTTCAACTGAAATGTGCAGGAGCTCCATCGTGCATGAACCACATGTTGTGTCGTACTTGTAAAGGCACATGTTCTAGCAGCACAGGTAGAGTATCCCGTATGAAATCATGATAACGTGCTCCATTGAGCGTAGGTGGAAGAACATGGGGCCCAATCAAGACATCACCAACAATGCCTGCCCAAACGTTCATAGAAAATCTGTGTTGATGACGTGACTGCACAATTGCGTGTGCATTATCGTCAGCCCACACATGTTTACTGTGAAAATTTACAATTTGATCACGTTGGAATGAAGCCTCATCCGTAAAGAGAACATTTGCACTGAAATGAGGATTGACACATTGTTGGATAAACCATTCGCAGAAGTGTACCCATGGAGGCCAATCAACTGCTGATAGTGCCTGCACACGCTGTACATACAGTGACCTGGTCAACGTTACCTTGTACAGCAGCAACTTCTCTGACGCTGACATTAGGGTTATCGTCAACTGCACGAAGAATTGCGTCGTCCATTGCAGGTGTCCTCGTCGTTCTAGGTCTTCCCCAGTCGCGAGTCATAGGCTGGAATGTTCCGTGCTCCCTAAGACGCCGATCAATTGCTTCGAACGTCTTTCTGTCGGGACACCTTCGTTCTGGAAATCTGTCTCGATACAAACGTACCGCGCCACGGCTATTGCCCCGTGCTAATCCATACATCAAATGGGCATCTGCCAACTTCGCATTTGTAAACATTGCACTGACCGCAAAACCACGTTCGAGATGAACACTAACCTGTTGATGCTACGTTCTGAGGTGCTTGATGCTAGTACTGTAGAGCAATGAGTCGCATGTCAACACAAGCACCGAAGTCAACATTACCTTCCTTCAATTGGGCCAACTGGCAGTGAATCGAGGAAGTACAGTACATACTGACGAAACTAAAATGAGCTCTAACATGGAAATTGAGCGTTTCCGGACACATGTCCACATAACATCTTTTCTTTATTTGTGTGTGAGGAATGTTTCCTGAAAGTTTGACGTACCTTTTTGTAACACCCTCTAGATTACTCGTCCTTTTCCTAAGAATAAAACGAGAATAGCCCTTCGGGACATAAAATTCAGCATTCGCAGTAGAACGGAAGGTGTGCTATAGATATCTCATTTCTTCTTTCATATTATTGATCTCATTTATACTGTGGACACGAGCAGTGAGCGTATCTAGGACATATTACACTACTGGCCATTAAAATTGCTACACCACGAAGATGACGTGCTACAGTCGCGAAATTTAACCGACAGGAAGAAGATGCTGTGATGTGCAAATGATTAGCTTTTCACAGTATTCACGCAAGGTTGCTGTCGGTAGTGACACCTACAACGTGCTGACATGAGAAAAGTTTCCAACCGATTTCTCATACACAAACATCAGATGACCGGCGTTGCCTGGTGAATCGTTGTTGTGATGCCTCGTGTAGGGAGGAGAAATGCGTACCATCACGTTTCCGACTTTGATAAAGGTCGGATTGTAGCCTATCGTCATTACGGTTTATCGTATCGCAACATTGCTGCTCGCATTGGTCGAGATCCGATGACTGTTAGCAGAATATGGAATCGGTGGGTTCAAGAGGGTAATACGGAACGCCGTGCTGGATCCCAACTGCCTCGTATCACTAGCAGTCGAGGTGACAGGCATCTTATCCGCATGGCTGTAACGGATCGTGCAGCCACGTCTCGATCCCTGAGTCAACAGATGGGGACGTTTGCAAGGCAATAGCCATCTGCACGAACAGTTCTATGACGTTTGCAGCAGCATGGACTATCAGCTCGGATACCATGGCTGCGGTTACCCTTGACACTGCATCACACACAGGAGCGCCTTCGATGGTGTACTCAACGGCGAATCTGGGTGCACGAATGGCAAAACATCATTTTTTCGGATGAATCCAGGTCCTGTTTACAGCATCATGATGGTCGCATCCGTGTTTGGTGACATCGCGGTGAACGCACATTGGAAGCGTGTATTCGTCATCGCCATCCAGGTGTATCTCCCTGCGCGATGGTATGGGGTGCAATTGGTTACACGTCTCGGTCACCTCTTGTTCGTATTGACGGCACTTTGAACAGTGGACGTTACATTTCAGATGTGTTACGACCCGTGGCTCTACCCTTCATTCGATCCCTGCGAAACCCTACATTTCAACAGGATAATGCATGTTGCAGGTCCTGTACGGGCCTTTCTGGATACAGGAAATGTTCGACTGCTGCCCTGGCCAGCACATTCTCCAGATCTCCCACCAATTGAAAACGTCTGGTCAATGGTGGCTGAGTAACTGGCTCGTCACAATACACCAGTCACTACTCTTGATGAACTGTGGTATCGTGTTGAAGCTGCATGGGCAGCTGTACCTGTTTCCGCTATCCAAGCTCTCTTTCAATGCCCAGGCGTATCAAGGCCGTTATTACGGCCAGTGGTGGTTGTTCTGGGTACTGATTTCTCAGGATCTATGCACCCAAATTGCGTGAAAATGTAATCACACGTCAGTTGTAGTCCAATGAATACCCGTTTATCATCTTCGTGTAGCAATTTTAATGGCCAGTAGTGTACTTCTGACCTGGGTGGTGGTGACTGTCCGTATACATGTACCATTAGGGACAATAAAAATCGAGAAATATGACTTATTGACAACGATAGCTTGCAGTAATTAGGGCCACCTTTTCCTGCGGTGAAACCAATCTTCTCTGTGGAAGATCGTTGTAATACGACGAAAACGTCGGTTTTGTATTTTATCTCTTTTAAACTATTTTATATTTTATACAATGACAAGGTATGAAATCTCAAGACAATTTTAACAATCTAGATACCATCTGCGGATGCCGATGTAATTGTGTCCAAGCTACACTACTGTGTATTAATAATTCAACTCCGCCCGAACAGGCCAGCAAAGGCCAGCGGTACCGACCGCCCGCCGTATCATCCTTAGCCCACAGGCGTCACTGGATGCACATATGGAGGGGCATGTGGTCAGCATACTGCTCTCCCGGCCGGATGTCAGCTTACGAGACCGGAACCGCTACTTCTCCGTCAAGTAGCTCCTCAGTTTGCCTCTCAATGTTTGAATGCACTCCGCCTGCCAACAGCGCTCGGCGGACCGAATGGTCATCCATCCAAGTGATAGACCAGCCCGACGACGATTAATTTCGGTGATGTGACGGGGATGGCTGTTACCACTACGACAAGGCGGCTGGCCCACACTACTGTCTATTGCCTTCGCATAAACAAACAGGACAACGTGGGTTTCAAACACTCCATGTTTATGTAAACCGAACTAAAAATTTCCTTCACAATAATACTATGAGAGACGTAGTCATGCGCTCAGAGGAGCGGGATTATGTATGTTATCTGCTTTGAATCCGACCAGAGTATGAGCTTTTGGTGGTATAGATCCCATGCTTAAGTTGCGTCCGAATTTTGATGTCAGCTAATGCCAATACTCTGCTATGCACTTTCGTCGTGAATTTCGCTAAATAGACAAGCCTGTTATATACAGGCTGTGTCAAAAATGTATACATACCTTCAAAGTGTCAACATTGATCCGTATATGAGCATGATTCATGACAAATTCCATAGCCCGCACCAAAATGTCCAGAGCCATTCTTGCGCACATCGCTTGAATTTCACCCAGGTTCTTTGGTTTACGGTGGCACACTTGGCCTTTCACTCCGTCCCATTAGGTACATGTCGAATTGCATCACAAACAGCTCAGCAGCGAAGGTTTGGACAGTGACTGGTCCCCCAGTGTCCCCTCGCTGGGTATGCTCGCCCATCCTTATGATTGTGCGGTGAGGCGCAAACTTGTGGCAATAAAACCTCTCATTGCCGCTCATGGCACGAATAAATGATCCAAAAAGTCTGTCATAGAGATCAGACGCTCTCTGCTCAGAAAATTTCTGATGCAGTTGTAATCCCTACACACAACTGTTTACAATTGTTGTCGTATACCTAAGGTCAGCTACTGATCCTGCTCTGGAGTGTTTACAGTATTTAGATGCGGACTGTGCCCCTGTCTCCTTTCATTTAATTCTTGTACCTCTCTAGTTGTTTGTATTTTCAGTAACCTTTCTTCACAGATTGCAGAATTTTTACACGTTCTCTACATTTTTTTCAATATTTTGTATGTAACCTTAGTTCATCCTTATTTTGCGTATTGTTAATTGTTTCGTAGCAGGTCATGTCCGCTATAGTTCTTTTCGATAATTGTGGTGAGAGATACTATTTCTTTTAGTGTTATGTATTCCCTTTATATATTAGATTACATTCTTCATATTTCTTCCATTATTTCACTGCTTCTTCAAAGTATACCTTCAATGACAGTTTTGTTAACCAGTGCTCCGAAATACGTTAGGTGCACCTCGTGATCATACATCATAATTGTTGTTAATGCAAGCTGTACAGGACAGGTATCTGTTGTGGTTGGCAGGAGAGCCAACACCGTGTTACTAGAGGAGGCCGAAAGGTGAGCGTTTTAGCTCACGCAGGCTGGCGTGAGGTCTGGAACACGACAAGGAAATTAGAATGTAGAAAAACGGACGTAGCTGGTGGAACACTTAACTTTAACCCATTACTGATGAACGTCGGTTTTGACGGTACATGATTCACAATATCAATAATAACTGATAATGGCGCCTTGCTAGGTCGTAGCAAATGACGTAGCTGAAGGCTATGCTAAACTATCGTCTCGGCAAATGAGAACGTAAGTAGGCAGTGAACCATCGCTAGCAAAGTCGGCTGTACAACTGGGTGGAAGTCTCTCTAGACCTGCCGTGTGGCGGCGCTCGGTCTGCAATCACTGATAGTGGCGACACGCGGGTCCGGCGTATACTACCGGACCGCGGCCGATTTAAAGGCTACCACCTAGCAAGTGTGGTGTCTGGCGGTGACACCACATTCCTCCCCCGCAAATCAGCGTACGGTTGCGGTATAAGGCTTCCGCCTGGCGTGGGGAGGACCCCATGTTGACCTATGCGACGAGATGGGGAGCCTAACAACAGGCGAGGCTGTACCACCCGCACCCTGCCATTCGGACCGCGGGGAGCTAGGAAACGTCTGGAAACCTGCTCCAGGGTGCACGCTAACATGCGGTGTATGCGCCCGTAGAGAGACAGGAGGGGCCGAAGGGTCGACCTCCATCGGGCCGGGGCACCCGACGGGCGAAGACTACACATGGTCCGGAGCGGGCAAGAGTTCCATGTCGGAGGACAACTGGTCCCGGGAAGCGATCGGCGGCGCGTGACCCAGGGAGGCGCCCGGCGGCTGCAGCGAAGCGTCCACTGCGGGCGTCGCTGGCGGGAGAACAGGTGGCGGCGGCGGCGCGTCGCCATGGGGCAAAATGGAAGGCAGCCTCGGTAACACCTGGGGCTGAGGCGAGCCAATAGATGTGTCCTCAGGGCGCTGACCGGACGGCACCGTCGCTGAAAGCAGACGGGGAGCGGCAGATCCCGTGCGACGACAGAGGCGCAGCTGATTGAGGTGCCGACGCACCTCACCAGAGGCCCCCAAAACCAGATACATAGCGCGTCCGAGACAGCGAAGAATGCGCCCAACGAGCCAACGCCGTGAACCTCGGTAGTGGCGGTAGGAGACAACGTCGCCTGGAGCAAAAGCAGGTGTCTGCCGCTGCACAGGAACCTGATGCGGCGGATGTAGCAAAGACATCAAGGTTCGATGATGACGACCGTGGAGCAACTCAGCCGGCGAGCGACCATCTCGGGGCTGAGAGCGATACGAGGACAAAAAGAGCAATAACGCGTCCTCCCGAGAATTCGACTCTTTCAACTTCAACATCTGTGACTTGAAAGTCCTGACCAATCGTTCAGCGGCACCGTTTGACTGTGGCGAAAACGGCGCGGACGTGGGATGTTGAATACCATTGGCCTTGCAGAATGACTGAAATTCTGCGGACATGAATTGTAGGCCATTGTTGGAAACAATAGTCTGTGGAAGACCTTCAATGCAGAAGATAGCAGATAACGCTTGGATTGTGGCAGATGACGTCGTGGAAGACATCCGGACAGCAAAAAGAAAATTACTGAATGAATCTACCACAACCAACCATCGAGCACTCCAGAATGGACCAGCAAAATCGATGTGTAAGCTTTGCCAAGGGGAAGTGGCTTTTGACCATGCAAAGAATTTCCGCGGTGGTGCTGATTGTTGTTCGGCACACACCATGCAAGAAGAGCACATATTCGTAATCGCGGCATCGATTCCGAACCAAGTACAGTGCTGACGAGCAAGTTGTTTCGTTTTCACTATACCCCAATGACCTTGGTGGAGAAGCTCTAGGACAGAGGACTGTAACGAACGTGGTACCACGACCCTGGACTGATAATTATCAGAACGAAACAGCAAAACACCACGTCGAACAAAAAGTCTCTCCTTGTGAGCAAAAAATCGGCGAACCAACGGGTCCCCGAAAGGGCCATTGCGTAGCAACAAAACGCAGAACGGTAGCAAGGACAGGGTCAGCAGCTGTGGCTGTAGCTGCACGACGAAAATCAATCGGAAACGATTCGACCACGTCATCGGTTTCCGCATCAATGAACATGCAAGCAAGTTCGGAGGAATCGAATTCCCTATCCTCAGCAACAGGCAAGCGGGACAACGCATCGGCGTTTCCGTGCTTAGCAGTGGACCGATACAAGATATCGTAGCGGTACTGCGAGAGGAAAATAGACCAGTGAATGAATTTCTGCGCTGTACGTGGAGGTACAGGCTTGGTCGGATGAAAAAGCTATGTCAAAGGTTTGTGGTCTGTGATTATGGTAAAGTGACGACCATACAAGAAATTATGAAACTTTGTAACACCAAATACGAGAGCCAATGCTTCTTTATCGACCTGTGAATAATTTCTTTGCGCAGACAAGAGCAATTTGGACGCAAAGGCAATAGGACGATCGTGCGATCCATCTTTGTGCGCAAGCACAGCACCGATCCCGAAATCCGATGCATCCACCATCAACAAAAGGGGCTTCTGGGGATCGAATGCATAAGGGAAGTATTGGAAAGCAACGCCGATTTCAACTGGCGAAAGGCGCGTTCGCATTCCGTCGTCCAGACGAACGGAACACCTTTACGGCGTAAGCGATGAAGCGGAGCTGAAATGGAAGAGGCATGTTGGCACATATCTGTTATAGTAATTTATTTTTCCCAGCACACTCTGTAGCTGCTTCAAATTATGCGGCGAAGGCAAGTCTTGTATGGCACGAAGGTGCTTGGGACTGGGAAGTATGCCCTGGGCATTGAGTACATGTCCCAGGTATGGCAAATCACGAGCAAAAAAACACACATTTGTCCTTCCGCAATCGAAGACCATTTTGTCGCAAGACCTGAAACAATGTTCTGAGATTGGCCAAATGTTCTTCTTCCGACTTTCCGGAGATTACAATATCGTCCAGATAATTTACTGCAGTAGGGACTGCCAGCCTTAGTGGCCGTGTGGTTCTAGGCGCTACAGTCTGGAGCCGAGCGACCGCTACAGTCGCATGTTCGAATCCTGCCTCGGGCATGGATGTGTGTGATGTCCTTAGGTTAGTTAGGTTTAATTAGTTCTAAGTTCTAGGCGACTGATGACCTCAGAAGTTAAGTCGCTTAGTGCTCAGAGCCATTTTTTGCAGTAGGGACCGACGTACAAACAGTTTGTAGATATTGCTGAAACAGTGCAGGGGCAGATGCACACCCGAATGGCAGTCATTTGAATTGATAGAACCCAAGATGAATGTTAACCACCAAAACGCGCTAGGATTCTTTGTCCACCGGTATTTGCAAGTACTCATCTGGGAGGTCCAACTTCGAAAAATATTTACCCGTGCACAGTTTGTCGAAAAGATCTTCCGGGCGGGTAAAGGAAAAGTTGCAATCACTAGTTGTGAATTCACTGTTGCCTTGAAGTCCACACAAAGTCTAAATTTTCTGGAAGGTTTTAGAAAAATTACTAAGGGTGATGCCCAGAGAGAAGCCTGCACACGTTCAATTACACCTTGTGATTCCAAATCGTGTAATGTTTTTGCGACCTCATCACGCAATGCGTGGGGAACATAGCGCACTCTGAAAAATTTCGGTTGTGCGTTTACTTTCAGTTCCAAATGTGCTTTATAGTTCTTAGTGCAACCAAGGACCGCTGCAAGAATGTTTGCAAATTCTTCACATAGACGAGAAACACTGTCTGAAGGCACAGTCTGGTTCACTGATAGGACCTGCTTTACTATAGACAAGTTAAACAACTGAAATAAATCGAAACCAGACAAGTTTACTGCAGAAGAAGAACGAAGGACGTAAAATGACACAAGTTTTGTTTGTCCTTTGTATGTTGCAGGAAGGCTGCACTGTCCTAACACAGGGATCTCTTGACCTGAATAGCTAGTTAACTTAACATTTGCGGCACGCAATGGAGGTGTGCCCAGCAGTTTGTAAGTGTCTTGATTGATCAGTGAAACTGCAGCTCCGGTATCGAGCTGGAATGGTATCACTTTTCCGTTAATGTCCAAGTCCACAAAAAGTTTATTGTCCTGCTGACGACAAGAGCGACTGTCTCGTGCAACGTGAACTGACACTGGTACATAATCAGTTGCGACTTGACGGGATTTCTGGTGATGTCGACGCACACTATTAGTGGGATGAACACAGTCACTGTTAGAGAGAGTGGCACTGAGTGGAGTGGAATGAACTACATGAATTTCCATGGGCGAAGTTTCACGAGCCTGAGTATCCTTGGTTCGAATCCGGCGTGAAGCAAAGGGCCTGGTATGGTTGTGAGTTTCCGATCTGAGCTTTTTCTGGCAAACACTCTGAACATATCCTATATTATTACAGAAAAAGCAAATAGCTTGGCGTGGCGGGCAATTCTCACGCGAATGTCTAGTAGCGCACCGCGGGCAGGATTTGAGCACCGCATGTGCTTGCTGGCGCGGCACACATGGCTGAGAGCCTGGCGGCAGTGGTGCGGCCGGGTGGGAGGGCTGTTTACTGCTCCATGCAGCTTGCCCTGCGGGCCGGTTAACTTGACACACGGCTGGTGAAGTTTCAAATGATTCCTAAGCAAAGTCAAGTGTGTCCTGCCGATCCAATATGTCCATCACTTGTTGAAGGGAGGGATTGACTAGTTTCAAAATCTGTTCCCTTATACGAACATCAGAAACGTTCTGCGCAATTGCATCACATACCATAGTATCTGAATAAGGGTTTCCACATTGACACTCAAAAGCACAAACCCTAGTAAGGCCTTGCAAGGTTGCAACCCACTCTCGATTAGTCTG
This sequence comes from Schistocerca piceifrons, assembly GCF_021461385.2. NCBI lineage: Eukaryota > Metazoa > Arthropoda > Insecta > Orthoptera > Acrididae > Schistocerca > Schistocerca piceifrons. The sequence goes on from NC_060140.1 coordinate 871,649,934, forward strand.
ACCTGCCGTACGTTTTGTACGAACGAAGGTATACCATGTCGCAACTACATTGACTGATTCTTTGAAATATGCATCTAATGCAGACAATATTTCTTTGTAGGACAGAGTTGCTACGTTGCGTCGGAGAAATAATTCAACTATCACACGGTATGTGTTCACCCCGACTGATGATAAAAAAAAGGTTGCCGCTCGTTACCTTCAATTCTGTAGGCGGCGAGATGGAATCCAAATTGGCGTGACCACTCCGTCCAGCTTTCCAGTGCAGCATCAAAAGGTCGAAAAGTTGGTGCAACTGCGTGTTGTGGCTGCGTTAGCAGTGGTGCGGCTGCTGCCGCATCGTTTTGTATCACATGTTGACCCTGGACGAGCTGTCCAAGGGTATCCAGTAAGGCCTGCGTCTGCTGATTCTGTGAGCGGTAAGATTTGGACAGTACATCTGGAGATTACACAAGTAAATCAGGACAATATCGATAAGAACGCGATCCCATCATCGTCGCCAATGTTGTGGTTGGCAGGAGAGCCAACACCGTGTTACTAGAGGAGGCCGAAAGGTAAGCGTTTTAGCTCACACAGGCTGGCATGAGGTCTGGAACAGGACAAGGAAATTAGAACGTAGAAAAACGGACGTTGGTTGTGGAATACTTAACTTTAATCCATTAATGATGAACGTCGGTCTTGACGGTACTTGATTCACAATATCAATAGTAACTGATAATGGCGCCTTGCTAGGTCATAGCAAATGACATAGCTGAAGGCTATGCTAAACTATCGTCTCGGCAAATGAGAACGTAAGTAGGCAGTGAACCATCGCTAGCAAAGTCGGCTGTACAACTGGGAGGAAGTCTCTTTAGACCTGCCGTGTGGCGGCGCTCGGTCTGCAATCAGTGATAGTGGCGACACGCGGGTCCGACGTATTCTACCGGACCGCGGCCGATTTAAAGGCTATCACCTAGCAAGTGTGGTGTCTGGTGGTGACACCACAGTATCGACACAAATATGTTCACACAGGGCGTTCGTAAATACAAGTTACAAACGTCTAGGACTTGTAGAGGCGACTGAATTCAAAATATTCTGAATAGGAACCCATGCCCGGAAACATACCGTTTTCGCGCTACAGTCGTTTTAAAACATTTTCTAGGTAGGTTTGCAACAGCGTATTCATGGTAGGGGGATTTTATTTGACGTACCTCTGTGATCTATTTCTAGCCTCGTTCACGTGTCTGTGGGTGTTAGCGCAAATGGATGAGCGTACGTTTGCAGAATACACGGACATCATCCTTCTCAATTGCGAAGCTCATGCTAATGGAAGAGCTCCTCCTCGCCTTTATCAAGATCGTTTTGTGTATAACGTCCGACCCCATCGCTTACACCGTCTAATATATTCTGGATGCCAAGAACTGCACCCACACCACCTCCAACATTCAATACCACCTCTATCTCTCAGGTGAAAGAGGCTTGAAACAGGTGAGTGAGGTAGGATAGGCGTCAAATTGGTCACCCATCCGACGTAAGGATCCCCACCATGGCTGATACAAACCTACCCATCAAATATGTTTTTAAACGGCTGTAGCACGGGAACAAAATTGGTTAAAATGGCTCTGAGTACTATGGGACATAACATCTCAGGTCATCAGTCACCTAGATCTTAGAACTACTTACACCTAACTAACCTAAGGACATCACACACATCCATGCCCGAAGCAGGATTCGAACCTGCGACCGTAGCAGTCGCGCGGTTCCGGACTGAAGCGCCTAGAACCGCTCGGCCACCGCGGCCGGCTTGCACGGGAACAGTAAGTTTCCGGACATGGGTTCCTTTTCAAAATACTATGTGCTCACTCCCTACACAGGTCCTAGAAGTTTGTACCGGTTATTTCCAAAAGCCCTGTATATACTTTGCAAATAATTCGTAAAACACGTCTCCTTTTCCTTATTTTTCCTTTATTTGCCACTTAAGTTTTTCGTTTTTCTTCGAAAATGTTATTAGCTCGCAAGCTTGTATGTTTTGCTTTTCCATATTTATAAAATCTTATCCGGTGTCACGCTGTCGAAGACTACCGATAGATCGACAAATTATTGAATGAAGTAAATCGAGGAGTGGCAATACTAAGAATAAATTGCGGATTCTTATCAATTTCTATACACATCTACACGCAGTTGAATACGTTACATAGTAATATGTCAAGCGATTTTGTTATAATTTCTGCCCTCTGAATCGAAGGCTATAATCATCTTCATTATACAGTGAGCTAACAAAAGTCATGGGATAGCGATATACACATAGTATACAGGTGGTGGTAGTATCGCGCACACATGGTATAAAAGAGCAGTGCATTGATGCTCATCTGTACTCACGTGGTTCCTGTGAAACCGTTTCCGACATGATTTTGGCTTTGAAAGAGAATGGCAAATGGAGCTAGACGCATAGGACAATCCATTTCGGAATTCGTTAACGAATTCTTATTCCGAGATCCAAGGTGGCAAGAGTGTGCAGAGAATACAAAACCTCAGGCATTACCTCTCACCGTGTACAACGCAGTGGCCGACAGCCTTCACTTAAAGACCGAGAGCCGCGGCGTCTGCGTAGAGTTCTCAGTGCTAACACACAAGTAACAATGCGTGGAATGACCGAAAAAGTCAATGAGGGGCGTGATACGAACCTATACGTTAGGACATTGGGCGAATGTAGGCGTTAATGGGCTATGGCAGCAGACGACCTATGCGAGTGCCTTTGCTAACAGCACGACATCGTCTGCACCGCCTCTCCTGGGCTCGTGACCATATCGCTTGGACCCTAGACGACTGGAGAGTCATGGCATGGTCAAATGAGTCCCAATTTCCATTGGTAAGAGCCGATGATAAGGTTCGAGTCTGGTGCAGACCCCACGAAAGCATGGACTCAAGTTCTCAACAAGGCTCTGTCCAAGCTGGTGGTGGCTCCACAATGGTGTGGGCTGTATTCACATGGAATGGATTGGGTCCTCTGGTCCAGCAGCAGCCATCAGTGACTGGAAATGGTTATGTTCGGATAACTGGAAACCATTTCCAGCCATTCATGGACGTCATATTCCCAAGCAACGATCGAATTTAAATAGATGACAATGAGCCATGGTACCTGGCCGCAATTGTTTGAAGAACATTCTGAACAATTGAGACGAATGATTTGGCCACCCAGATCGCCCGACATGAATGCCGTCGAACATTTGTGGGACATAATCGTGAGGTCAGTTGGTGCACAAATTTCTGCACCGACAACACATTCGCAATTATGGACGGTTGGAGAGGTAGCATGGTTCAGTACTTCTGCAGGGGACTTCCAACGACACGTTGAGTCGATATCACGCCGAGTTGCTGCACTATGCCTGGCAAAACGGTGTCCGACCCGACAGGCGTTATCCCATGACTTGGCACCCTAGTGTAGTACGAAGCCTGTAACTTTTAGTAAAATAAAATTAAAAATAATTGCAATACAAGATTTATTGTAATGTGTAGCCCCTCAACGTAAAAATTGGTAAGCGAGATGTGAGTTAGATGGCGCCATCTATAGACGCGATCGACTGGCGTAAATTGGTTACCAGCGGTCACTAATGTGCACCAGACAGTCGGTATGCCGACAAGCTACAACAAAACGCTACAAACCAGCACAGAGAATGAACTCCAACGGAGGAAAAAAAGCAAGAAACAGAAAGGAGAGACATCTTACCAGATCAGAAAAAAACTTCTATAAAGGTCTAGTTGCGAAATTCATTTCGTCATAAACGAACTATGTAGTTATTTTATTGAAATCGGTACGTAAGTCATTCTCTTCAAGTGTATGGAAATAGCATCTACATCTGCATCTACATCCATACTCCGCAAGACACCTGACGGTGTGTGGCGGAAGGTACCTTGAGTACTTCTATCGGTTCTCCCTTCTACCCCAGTCTCGTATTGTTCGTGGAAAGAAGGATTGTCGGTATGCCTCTGTGTTGGCTCTAATCTCTCTGATTTTATCCTTATGGTCTCTTCGTGAGATATACGTAGGAGGGAGCAATATACTGGTGAAGGTATGTTCACGAAACTTCAACAAAAGCCCGTACCGAGCTACTGAGCGTCTGTCCTGCAGAGTCTTCCACTGAAGTTTATCTATCATCTCCGTAACGCTTTCGCGATTACTAAATGATCCTGTAACGAAGCGCGCTGCTCTCCGTTGGATCTTCTCTATCTCTTCTATCAACCCTATCTGGTACGTATCCCACACTGCTGAGCAGTATTCAAGCAGTTGGCGAACAAGCATACTGTAACCTACTTCCTTTGTTTTCGGATTGCATTTCCTTGGGATTGTTCCAATGAATCTCAGTCTGGCATCTGCTTTACCGACGACCAACTTTGTATGATCATTCCATTTTAAATCACTCCTAATGCGTATTCCCAGATAATTTATGGAATTAACTGCTTGCAGTTGCTGACCTGCTATATTGTAGCTAAATGATATGGGATCATTCTTTCTATGTATTCGAAGCACATTACACTTGTCTACATTGAGATTCAATTGCCATTCCCTCCACCATGCGTCAGTTCATTGCAGGTACTCCTGCATTTCAGTACAATTTTCCATTGTTACAACCTCTCGATATACCACAGCATCATCCACAAAACGGGCGCTGATAACCTCGCTGTTGTGCGCCCTAAAACACTAATCATCATCATCATCATCATCATCATCCGCAAAAAGCCTCAGTGAACTTCCGATGTCATCCACAAGGTCATTTATGTATATTGTGAATATACATCCCTTAACAATATAGTGGCTGCCATGAAGATATTGATTTGTGTGTCGTACTTTATGTATGAATTTTTCGAACGAGAACCAAAAGCATCGTATTTACTGCCTATGTTGTTCTTTAATGCGAAGGTCAAAGGATAAGTTCGTTTGGCCTAAGTGAAGTTTAGGACAAGCGGAACATTACACACACTTGACAGTATTTTTCATGAACTACTTTTTTCTGACGCCGAATTTCTGGTTTAATCCTTACGAAAAGAACGAGTAATCCATATCTAGTATAACTGCAAATGGCGTTGGCTTCAGATTTCAACTTAGTATCATGTTATTCACTGTTCCACAGTTTCTTTCTTTTTATACATCTCACCTGATGATGAGTTTGTACAATGAAAACTGCTTGCGATGCCGTTTTTGTGACCTGAGAGTGGGGAAAAGCGACGAAAGATTTCCGTCAGCTAAATGCTCACTGTGCTCCCCTAAGGCTCATCTGTTTATGCTTCTCTGGTACTTTGCCTTTACTAAAGCCTAACTAACATTACGCTTAACATTATACTTATTCTAGTAAGAAATTTAAGGGATAAAGATACCCGACTGATTCTGCGCTTGCCTTTTTTGCTAGCAATATAAAATGTATAAACCAAAAAACAAAACAGGGAGAAAGAGAACGATCACGTTCTTCTTGCAATGAGGTAATAATATTCTCAAGAGACTAGGGAATTAATATATCCCGTTACATGTTGTTCGAGGAGCTTCTCTGCTGTCCCGACGTCAGCAAACACCCCTTGAGGAAAGCAACCAGCCAGCCGCTCGCTCTCTTTGTTGCACTGTGCTAGGCTCCAAGCACAAGACACCCCAACCCCTGGCGCCCTTTCGTGTGGAAGAAGCTGCACGAATTTCCGGTTAATTTCCGCCCGTCCCCTCCCCTGCTGCTGTTCATAACTCCCTGCTTATGACTTGAAGGTGGCATTTACTGAAAACTCCTCTGATATAGGATGCAATTAACTTTAATTTTGAGACGTAGCCTTCCTTGCATGGAACGAAAACTAGAGGCGAAATCATTTTGACTGTCATATTTCGTCCCTTTGGTTTTATAGTTACATTAAAAACTTGAACACTTAAATTCATTACAGTTTCTATTACTACAGATACGGACACGCAGATTGTCTTTGGGGGATATTGGACGGTATAAGTTGGAAGACGATGTTCGAAATACTTAGAAAATTATGGCTACATTACAATGCCAGGCGCCGATCCACAATGCAAAAGTGGGTGTGATTAAGGTGGAAGATCAAGAAAGACACTTTAAAGCTAAGAAGAGATTTAAAAAAAAGAGTTGCAGGTTATCACTTCTCGCAGCTCCTGATTTAGTCGTTAGCAATGTTGTCTCTAGATGACTGGGTCCCTTGCTTGAATCTCGGCCGGATCTGGGATTTTCTTCGTTCAGGGCCTGGATGTTTGTGTTGTCTTTATCATTCCCTCCCATCATCGTCTTAACGTGCACGTCACCGAATTGGCATCAAATAGTAAGACTTGCACCAGACGACCGAACCAGCCTCGATATGGTCTCCCTGTCAGTAAGGACATATTTCATTTCACTTTCACCACCACTGTTCATCTTGTACGTAAAAGAAGGACTGAAGTGAAAGAAATTTATGAAACGGAAATAAAACGGTTAGGAGAACTCGTACTACTTATAATGTTGACAGACAGAGCAGTTCTAGACAGAAGTAAGGAATAATGGGAATATACGAGTATGTTGAAAGGAATCGACAGCACTTTTAGTACGCTATGTGATTTATTTAGAAACAAAACACGTCGAAGGAGATAACTAGTAGCAACAAGATGTTCAAACAGTGTTTCGGTAACCGCTTTCAACAGCTTTATTTAAATCTTCTAAAGGTATAACTCTAGGTTCACCTTTCTTCCAATCGAAGATAAATCTTAAGCGTCTGTAGCGGTTCACTTATTTATATATATAGACTATGTGATCAAACGTATACGGACACCTGGCTGCAGGTGACATAAAATTTCGTGGCGCGCTCCATCGGTAAAGCTGGAATTCAGTATGGTGTTGGCCAACCGTTAGCCTTGATGACAGGTTCCACTCTCGAAGGCCTACGTTCAGTCAGGCACTGGAAGGTTTCGCCGGCCGGAGTGGCCGAGAGGTTCTAGGCGCTACAGTCTGGAACCGCGCGACCGCTACGGTCGCAGGTTCGAATTCTGCCTCGGGCATTGATGTGTGTGACGTCCTTAGGTGATTTAGGTTTAAGTAGTCCCATAGTGCTCAGAGTCATTTGAACCACTTTTTTTTTTAACTGGAAGGTCTCTTGGCGAATGGCAGCCCATTTTTCACGGAGTGTTGCACCGAGGAGAGGTATCGAGGTGTTCTATAGGACTCAGGTCAGGACTCTGTGCAGGGTTGTCCATCACAGGGATGCTATTGTCGTATACCACCCCGCCAAAGGCCGTGCATTATGAACAGGTGCTCGATAGTGTTGAAAGGTGCAATCGCCATTCCCGAATTGCTCTCTAAAGCAGTGGGAACCAAGAATGTGCTTAAAACATCAATGTAGGCCTGTTCTGTTACAGTGTCATGCAAAACAAGGGGTGCAAGCTCCATCCATGAAAAACACGACCACATCATAACACCACCGCCCCAGAATATTACTCTTCACACTACACATGCTGGTAGATGACATTCACCGGCTATTCGCTATACCCACACCCTGCCATCGGATCGCCACATTCTGTACCGTGATTCGTCACTCCACACAACGTTTTTCCACTGTTCAATCGTCCAACGTTTACGATCCTTACACCAAGCGAGGCATCGTTTGGCATTTACCGGCATGATGTGTGGCTTATGAGCACCCGCTCGACCATGAAATCCAAGTATTCTTACCTCCTGCCTAACAGTCGTAGTACTTGCAATGTATCTTGATGCAGTTTGAAATTCCTGTGTAATGGTCTGGATACATGTCTGCCTATTACACGTTACGACCCTCTTCAACTATCGGCGCTCTCTGTCAGTCAACAGACGAAGTCGGCCCGTGCGCTTTTGTCCTCGTACGTGCCCCTTCACGTTTCCACTTCACTATCACATCGGAAACAGTGGACCTAGGGATGTTTATGAGTGTGGAAATCTCGCGTACTGACGTATGACACGACACCCAATCATCTGACCACGTTCGAAGTCCGTGAGTTCCGCCGAGCACACCATTCTGCTCTCTCACGATGTCTAATGACTACTGAGGTCACTGATATGGAGTACCTGGCAGTAGGTGGCAGCACAATGCACCTAATATGAAACACGTATGTTTCTGGGTTGGATCCGGATACTTTTGATCACATAGTGCATCTCCGGAAGCCGAACTGATTTTCCCCGAGATTGATTTTCTTGTCATTCTTCCGCAAATAATTTGTTTTTATATTTTCGATACTAATGCGTCTATCTCATATAGTTGCATTCTTTGCAGTTGGGATTACCACATTTTTGTTGTAATCTGAGGCGATTTCTTGTGTCTCATATATCGCGTAAAAGTATAATAGCAGTTTCGTAGCTGGTTCACCCAGGGATCTAAATAATTGCGAGGGAGTCTTGTCTACTCCAGATGCCTTGTACGACTCAATCAAGCTCTGCAATGTTACAAAGCCCCCACATCATCATCACCTCTTCTTCCCATTCCATAACACTGTCCTTCAGTTTCTTTCTTTTGGACAGTTGTCGTGTACACTTCTTCCATCTGGCAGCCTTCCCTCCTAGTGGCTTCCCGTCTGAGTTCTTGATAAAACTATTGGCGCTTCCTATTTTCTCCACAGATTTCTTCAGCTGTCATATACGTTGCATCTATTCTTTCCTGTAGTTATGAGTGATTACACATCTTTACATTTTCCTGTAGGTATTCTCCTTTTGTTATACTGCACTTCCAGTTTAATATTTTTACCTCTGTTTTCTTTTTTGTGTGCTTAATTTTTTCAATTTTTGTAATTTCTTTTACAGTCGATATGAAGCAGTATCTCATCTTATTCAAGGATTTCTGTTGATCATTATCGGCTTTTCTAGTTTTCTTCTGCTGCCTTCACTGTTTCATTTCTTAAAGTTATCAGTTCATGGCCTCTTACTTAAAACACCCACTGAAGTTTTCAACAATGTCTCGTTCTTTCAACGTATCCAGATGTCATAACATTTTCTCCCTCCCTCCCATTTTTTCAGTTTTTATTTTCTTCTCATAACTAATAAATTATGTAATAAAATGGAACACCTACAGCCGTCCTTACGATGTTATTTATTATATGGCTACCAGTTTCGGTTCTTCAGTAGACCATCTTCAGGTCTTAACTAACGCTGATTCCATCAGCGGCCGACATCTATGCATTGGTTTTTACAGCCCACTTGTAACAACGATGTTGTCACCAATTATCTAGCTTGGTAGTTCACGGTTGGAGACAACATTGTTGTTACACGTAGTCTGCGAAAACCAATTCATAGACGTTGAACTCTGATGAAATATGTATTTGAATAGAGTTAATCCCCTCCTGTTATCGCTAGCAGTTGTTATGCTTGCTGTAAACACTGAAGGATGAGCTGAGGTAAAATGCTGTAGAAATGCTATGAGTTCTTCCTGAGCAGCACATATTCAAAACTTGTCACTACATTCCGCATTGATCGCCACACAAACTGTATGCACAAATGCTGACGTTGTTGAAACATGCTACTGCATCCAGAGCATTTCCAGACAGTATTTCCTGAAACTATGTGGGGTTCTCATGAATTTTTAATCATCATACTCAAACAATTAATCTGGTATTGGTGTTACAGCTTCATGGAAACTCTTATTTTCCAATGGTGGATGACTTGAGGGAGATATTGGTTGTATAAGTATGTACCTACGCTGTTCAGGCAACTATTATACGTGTAACGTCCTTTCGGGCGTGTCCAAAAGAACATACACAACACATGTAATGGTAATATATTACAAAATGGTTCAAATGGCTCTGAGCACTATGCGACTTAACTTCTGAGGTCATTAGTCGCTTAGAACTTAGAACTAATTAAACCTAACTAACCTAAGGACATCACACACATCCATGCCCGAGGCAGGATTCGAACCTGCGATCGTAGCAATGAGGTGGTAGACGGGGGGGGGGGGGGGGGCACTAGCACTACCAAGGTAGTGTGTGATAAGTTGGGAGTTTAGGCTGTATGGGAAGGAAGCATGTTCGGATAACGGAGGCTCTTAGGGCGACCACTGGAGAAAAATTTTCACTTGTCGCCAGTGAATATTTAAATGTCCATATGCGACCGGTGCCGCTATTTGACTTTCATTATCTCCAGAAAATGTTCCACCTCGAAAATCACCTCGTCCTCATTCTGAAAATGTCTGTCAGAAAATGATTTTTTCAACTTTTCATAATATGATAAAACAACAAGTCACTGGTTCCCATCCACGAGAATACGGGGGCGAAAAGTTTTGGTAGCCTTAAGGTCCCCTGTGTCCCGTACAGAATGAGCTAGGGTGTTGTCAAGCAAAAAACGGTTCCTTGGGTAGCCTACGACGACTTCTCGTTTCGGCAACCACCATTTATGACTTGGACTCTCACAGTTTCTCAATGGTTTGATTAAGAGATTGCTACGTGGCTAATATGTGATTCATCGATGAATGAGTTCTGTGATCTTGTTGTCATCTATTTCCATGCTTTCTTTTTGAGTATTTTGACATGATTTTAAAGTTGAATGTTTTGCGGAGTTTAACTAATCTTCGTCCGTCCTGTTTGGCCCTTTTATGCGATTGGGACTTTCCACCCGTTTTTGTGAACTTTCTTTCTTTGAATTCCTTTGCACTGAAATCGCCTAGCATGATTTTGAGTGGGTTTGGGAGAATTTTATAAACGTTCTTTTTCTAGTACTTCCCATAATTTCTCTACCTTTTCGTGATTAGTTTTATTTTCAACATGAACTAACACGTATACATTATCAGTGTGTATGTTTTATTTGCACACTTCACGGTGACTGTGTTTAGTCTGTTGTTTACTGAATTCACATTTACAATTGAGGTGATTATATCTCTCTTGACTGCAAAGGCGACGCCAAAAAGCGGTGTTTTCTTAATTATTCGTTTATCTGTTTTACTTTTGAAAAATCTCTAGTTACCAAAAATCTATTGTATTTTTGTCAGCCAGATATCTTTCTTCGAGAGCCAGTATTTGTAAATTTGGTTTGTTTGAGTCATGCAAGCTTTCTATAATAGGGTGGAGTCCCTCCACGCCCACACCCCAGCATGATGGCCATCAAAAAAGGTTTACTGCCATCTCTGCATATTGGTTAGCTTTCACTAAGTGAGGTCTCCCAGGATGTAGGTACTGCGATGCTTGCGTGCGCCTGGTTATGATTACCCATTAATACGCGTTCATCTGAAGATAGATTGGGTCGAAAGCTGAACGAAGGGTAGCGGTTTGAAGGGCAGAGGGAAAAAAGTGCCAAGGCAAGAGCTTAGGGAAAAGCCTCTGTGATACTTGGGTCGGGTTGTCAGAGCAGTAGCGGTTTTCTTGCTGCCTGCGACAGGCTTCCGTGGTGTTACTCGGCTGCTGCAGCTCGGTACCGGTGTTGGCTTCTAGGTCAGCGTCAGCGTACCTGTAACAGTTAGGTTCATTGTCGTTCACGGTCCGATAGGTCGTGTATCCGATTCACAGTGTAGGGTAGTGCTGGCGGATTGTTTGTACGTTAGTGAGCGAGCTTATCGGTTTCCCTGCTGTAGCTTTTAATAGCAGCTAGCATATCCAGACAATGTTTCTGATTCGCAGGGGCTTGCTGATGTTGTTGCTTGTAGGTCTGTGTTAGCTCGCCATAGATTGTTATGCCCTAGTTATTAGTGTCTTCTGCCGCTGTCATAGTTTCACAGAGTAAGGATGAAAGGGTTGTCCGAGTGTCTCGATTTCCTATATAGTCACGTGGCGAGTTTTTTAATACTTCCTTGAGGGTTTCAAAGCGGTATTCATTGTGAAGATCTACGGTGCGGGTTTAGCGTGGAGCATTCCTAATGGTGCGTAGCACTTTGTTCTATATGCTATGCAGGTGGTGCAGGAGTATAGGAGCTGTGTATCACTAGACGGGAGTTGCATACGTCATCAGAGGCCTAATCAGTGTCATGTATATGGACCTCGACACCCTCATATTCAGTGTACTTTCCCTGTTGGGCATTGGGTAGAATTGTTTGAGCCTCACGTGCGCTCTGTTGACAATGTATTTTATATGATTCCAACCCCGCCCCCCCCCCCCCCCCCCCCCCTCCCAACCATGTAAGTTTCGAGCCTAGTTAGATACCTCGGTGTCAGCCAGACACGGAGGTATTTGATTTCTCTAGGATACATATTGGGCGTGTATGTAGTGTAGCCTGTCGATAGTGCTGATGTTTGCGCAATAGCTTCGTGTGAACAGAACTGCTAAGTAACACAAGTTTCCTGCTCGTAACAAGCTATTTATATTTAGCGTGCCAAACAAGTTTTTGGTGTTTGGGTGAATTTGGCCAGAGGACTCCTACTGCATTTCAGTCTAGAAGCCCCAGAATCTGACAGTCTGGCTGTATCGCTCCTGTCACCGGTGGATTGGTGGCCACCTGGGGTAAAGCTGTGTTTTCTGCTAAGCTTCATGTTATTGATATTTGATCAAGTGAATATTCACTACTGAGGAATATATTCACAGAATGAAAATCCGCTTCATTTGCTAGTTATTTCTTAATTTCTTCCGCGACTGGTTTCGAATCATAAAGCTTCACCTTCAGGTGCCAACAGATAATTATGAGATCAAAAATGTGTGGCGATTGGGCCAGTCAGTCACGAGGAATTACACCCACGTCAAACAAATCCTTGGAAGCGTAGGACCAGCAACCTGGACAGGCGGACGCTGTGGTTACTGGTCCTATGCTCCCATGCATTTGTTTCAAGTTGGTGTGACTTCCCATCATTGAGTGGCCCATTCACCACACATTTATGTGCTCATAATTATTTGTTGGCACCTGAAGATTACATTTATGATCTCATAATTATTTGTTGGCACCTGAATATCAAGCTTTGTGCTTCGAAAGCAGTCGTGAAGTAAATTAACAAATTACTGGCAACTGAAGCGCAGTTTTATTCTATTAGTATTATTATTATTTTCATCAAATACTAGACATCAATGTCTGTTCTCATCCACCTTTCTGTCGACCACTCCAACTTTCTTTACCCATCTTTGCTTACACTCACGAGTCACTGAGGATTGCGTTTCCGTCTCGTATATCGCGTATATCCGTGAGCTCCTCTGAGAAATTCCACATTATCGTCTGCATTTTGCTTTTGTCACTGACTTATTTCTCTTGTAATTTCGTTATCGCACTGCAGTCTGGATACGGACAAGGTTTTCGTTTATTTCATTTATGTCCTTACTACCACGGCTAGTTATTATTGCAAATAAAGTAGTAAACGCCAAAAATTTAACAACTGGTGGAAAAAAATACGTCGTCAAAATGAATCGTCACAACCATCCCTACTACTGCAATTGCATAGATTTATGGTTCAGTAAATGTAATATATCCCAACGGCAGTGCGTTGTTGACTCTGCATCCCGCAGTTGGATATTTGAGCAGCACAACAATGACTAACGACCTCGACGGAAATGTAAACAAAAATTTGAAATATGGATGAGAATAACAGCGTATCGTTAGGTTTAGATGTCATGCAGTTCCGCGTCGGGTCTCTTAATTTTCAGGGAAAACTGTTGTTGGTTTCATTTGGCGCGGATGTATTCCAATATAGGTCCCTCCTGTCTATCCACTCGCGTGGTCCCTTTGGTTTCTTATTTAATTACTCTTCCGCTGGAGCTCTTCAGATTTATGTGACGATACGCGCGTCACCGCTGCTGGCAGGACAAACACAGGTGTATTCTAAATATTTCACGCTCACCTCTTCTCTCGCCTCTGCACCAGACAAATGGTCGCTAGTCCGCATTTTATCGGCCCCGTTCGACGAAGGGCTGCATTTAAATGTCCAGTCGATGGACTGCGCTCCACCTCTCGCGGAAGCCAGCAGTCGTGTAGCGACGGAAGTCGGGCTATTTTTCAGACAACTTTACGGTAGCGCTCTGATTTACTGTTTGATTTTATTATAGCGGGCGGCAATTTCGTAATCAATCGCACGACCGGTAGATAAAATGTGGAGCCAGAGGTGAATATTCAGGGGGTGCGGGGTGAGCTATCTGAGCAGCCGGCTGTTCACTTTCTACGCAAATCCCGCCCTTCCTGGCCCGGAAGGGAAGCGTCGTCTTTTACAACTTATCGGGCTGAAAACGACAGCGAAAATAAATGTTGGTTCTCAGCGGCATAGAGAGCTACGATCAAGTCGGGAATTCTAACAACGTGAACAATTCCACGAAACTTATGCAGCCTTTGGTCTCATTGTCAAGTACGTATTACAACACGTAAGCGGACATTGGGGAATCTACGGGTTTATTCGATGTCTTCTTGGTCAACAGCGACTTAGGACTTAAATTTGGCCGCAATTACTGGTATGAATTTTTTCTTCTAGCCTAACTCATCCATTAACTGTCCAACCCTTACCTAAAGCAGTTCCCAGTAATTTTTTGCGCCACGTCGCTCATAACTTTCACAGTCACTGTTAATATGATGTCTCGCATTTCTGCCGATTATCGCCGTCAGCCAAACATATTTGTGGAGAGTGAGCTCAAACAGAGATAGAAGGTAACATTTTATAATGCTATGATGATAATCGTAACTCTTAGCTGCCGACAGGTGTTGTTGACATACACCAATGGGGACAGCTGAAAATGTGTGCCCCGACCGGGACTCGAACCCGACATCTCTTGCTTGCATGGCAGACGCTCTATCCATCTGAGCCACCGAGGGCACAGAGGATAATGCGACTGCAGGCATTTAACCCTTGCACGCCTCCCGTGAGACCCACATTCCAAACTGTCCAAAACCTACATTCGTAGTGTTCCTTATAGATATTTGCCCATTCACTCATTACTCGCGCCAGACTAAGCTGACGAATCCCGTAAGAGTTCAGGAAAAGCGCGCGCATTCGCGCACTTTATAATGTTTATATGTTAATACTTGTCAACGTAGTTACTCGATGTCTCTGACTGCACTGCTCACATAAATACAAAAGAAAACGTAACGCAAACACATTCCTTATTACAAACGTCCACACAGTCTCTTATTCCCTACCCTCTTGTCCGCCTGTGCAGTGCTTTCGCCTCCACAATCACAAACGCCAAAGATACTTTTGCGAGCTCTCGATTCGCTGAGGTTGGGAAACGAAGGACGTTTAGAAGTAGACGTTGCAGGTATTCAGAGATGCGCTACTGTAATCGTGACAGTGCTAGCTCATTCTTTCTGACAGCTGTTGAAGACTTAACTCGTCATCCTCCTCTGCTCCACAGGGTGGTGTTGACGAGTTTACTAGGATTTCCTTCAACGCTTTTTATGAGTTAACTCTAGTCTACATACTTCCCCTTAGCACTAATTACGATTATAGTTGCGCTGCCTAAGAGTTGTTTGCTGTTTTTCCGCCCGATCCCTCAGTAGCTTCTCACAGTTCTCACTGCAACGCTGCCTGTTGTGATCTCGTTTTGCTGCTTTCGACTAAGCTTCATGTCACTGCTCATCAATATTGCCATCATTACGTTTTTCTCATCAACTATCCTTCTGTATAAGAGACCCTGGGGATATTCAGGAATACCGACTATCAGGATGACATTACTGAAAACTCCTCCAAGGAATCTGAAAGCAACGGTCTCAAGCCATCTACGTCAGCAGATTTAACATTACAGACTTATAATTCAATAACAGACGAAATTGACAGTATATCCCAATCGGAAGAATGTAAATGTAGTGATGAAACCCTTAGGAGGAAAGCGTTGTTTAGTGACAAATTTGATTCCAATTACGCAATTCGTAATTTGCCTTTGAAAATCAACTGCCAACTGGGAAACAATCCACGCATTCTGTCATTCCCTGTGTTATTTTTGACAGAAGAAACTGCGGATAAATACATAGTTTCGAGGTTTGAAGTTTTGTGAGTGCCTGTTTCGTTAATGAAGTACACAAAATTGAAAATACAGCATCCACTCCGTTAGATGGACAAAACTAATAAACGATACTCTAGTAATGACATATTAACAAAGATTTGAACTGTCCTGAATACTTTATCGCATGACTACCCACAAATGCACCGTTTCATAACGCTTCCAAAACTGTTCAGACTCACTCGTACAAATCCTTTGTGGCTGTCTATGGATGAACTGTTATCCCAGGAAACACACAAAAAAGGATGAATGTTTCGGTTTACGCACAACCTACTAAGTGCATGGAAGGGAATCATATCGTTCAATTCCGGTCGAGAACTTATCTGACAATTAAGTAAATGTACTGCTGGCATGGTGTGCTAATTACAGATAGCCAGTCTGCTATCTCATAGTCATTAAACACTCAATTTGTCTCGCTAAAAATCATGAAGATACCAAATGTGTCTCATGACATAACAAAAATTCACAACAAACCCGAGGACAATGCTATAGACGATAGTAGATTCAGAGGGGTCCAGGAAAATGTAGATACTCTTTGATGGTCAATACTAATGAAAAAAATGGCACACCGTTACAATTCTTGCACGGGAGGGAGGTCATTTTATGTGTTCAAAGTGACTCGCATTAGCAGCCAAACAACGTCGATGGCACTGTACTGATGACTGAACTACGGCTGTCAGTGCTGCCGATGAGGACGCCTCGATGAATTCTCACAGCTCGCTCAATGTAGCTGGCTTCTGTTGACTAACTTCATTTGTCGAGGTTCCGCACAGTTAGAAGTCAAGAAGTGTAAGGTCTGGAGACCGTGATGGGTACTCATCAGCTCCTCTTCGACCTGTCTGTCGTCCAAGTAGATGTTCATCCAGGTGAAGTAGAGGGCCATCTTGCTGTAGGTAAAATCTTTCATTTTCAAACACCTCTCGGCTGGCAGGTAAAATAGGTGTTTCGCATCACATGACGATACACCTCACCAGTACGAAGAATGGGCTAATCATACCATACGATGACAGAACACGCCACGCCACACCACCCGTTAACACCCAACAGATTTTCAGTAGCCCAGTACAGTCAGTTGTGGCGGTTTACAGTATCTTTCAGTTTGAGTTGTGCCTCGTCAGACCAGATAACCATACCTGAAAACGCGAAGCATGCCTTCAGACCACTCCCGCACTACTCCATCCTTCGATCCGGGTCGTTCTCATTCATAGTGTGCAGCGATCTTGGAATGTACACTTCCCGCTTTGCAACCTTCGGAATTCGTCGTACACTTGATTGGCTTACCGCGCCTTCGCGTGCACCCTGATTTACATATTTTTTGAGGTGACCTGGTAAAATGTTGCCACAAAGCAGCGCTCGAGAAATGTTGCAACACAGCAGCGCTGAAAGCTGGTGTTGTTCACGGTTTTAGTCGGGGAGGCCTTTCCTTACGCACATCCTAAACAGTACCGTCAGATTCAAATTTATCTCTAATATGATGAATTCTTCTACGTGTTGGTTGCTGAGTTCCGTACACTTTAAGCCATTGTCGTTATATATCCATGTTTTCGTACTTCCAGTACCAACTTAATACGGCCATGCGTTGCTCAAATGACAATCTTAGTTCATTCATTGGCGCACTCTCATCTGCTGAAAAACGCGTGCCAAGATCTGTTGAGAAAAATTGCAATGATATGTAGTTCTATTCCAAAGGTACTAACTATCGAAGAGTGTCTACATTTTTCTGGACCCTTCTGTATTGTTTACCATAGATAGTAACAGAACGCTTTTTTTTGTCTTATGGGACCGAACTGCTTAGTTCATCGGTTCCTAAACTTACATATTACTTAATCTGTCTTACGCTATGGACAGCACACACACCCATGCCCGAGGTAGGACTCAAACCTCCGACGAGGGGAGTCGTGCGGTTCGTGACAAGACGCCCCTGACCGCGCGGCTACCCCGCTCGGCAATAGGACTCTTCTGACCACAAAAACAGATATAGGAAAACCGTATCACTGATGACTTCACACGCAAGGAAACGGTATAATCTGCAAACTAACAGTAACCAATGATGTAAGATTCAAAGACGTCCGATAAATAAAATAAAATTGCTTATTTTTTTATTTAGTTGAACAAAGAACAAATGCAGCACTATAGTTATTATGGACTCGTAGCTATAAAGCAGCACTGAACTACTGATGTATGTTGAAAGCGACAGTTAACTTTCGGAAAGGATTACAAAAATTGCATTAAAAATTGCTGAAGGAAAAGTCATCATTAAGTCACTAAAGATTTGATGCATCCGTTTATTCTCAATCTTTAACGTCAGAAACTAAATTTTTGCGTCTGTTATAATGGTGAAGCTCCTCACAGATTCAAACATTTTGCTGGACAGGAACATGAACGTGGGACCTCTGCCTTTTGCGGGCGGGAGCTCCACCGACTTTTTTATGATTATTATTTGTGTGCGTTCTTCCTCCCATATAATATTTCCTTACGCTCGCCACCTGTGTAACTTCTCAGGCTGAGCTATAGAAGCGCACACACAGTCCACACTCACAGCTTTACCTCACCTCTTACCTTCCAAACTGCACAGAAGTTTTCCCTTACGGATATATTGTGAATAGTCCTCACGGGTTTGCCGCCGGATGACGTTGTGCAAATTCCTCAATATTTCGTCGGAGCAACTGTCCGATGTCTTCATGTGGTTGAACCTTCGTGGTGGCTAGGTACCTCCAAGTATCCGCACTTCGACGCCTCTGTATACACAACACGACCGCGAAGAATGCGCAGGCGCGGAAATTACGCATGGGCAGTGATTTGCAGACAGACGTAGCCATACTCAAACGCAATCTGCCGAAAACTGCGGAGCGGTCCACCTGTGCGTGCGCAGTACGCTGTGTTTACTAACAGACGTTACTCACTAAAAAAAGGACAAAAACATATTAAACCAATGTTACGGTAGTGACGGGTCTGTTATTGAAAAATCTCGTTTTTTTCTTTGCTATTTAATAGCACCCAATGCAGGGTTACGGGCTGTGCTCAGTTGAAAACCCGCATCCCTGTTGAATAGATTATCAGCCATATGGATACGTATTGCTTCTTTAATGACGAAATCCCAAAAAAGATGATCCGGGGATAACACTTCCGGTTTTTCATAAATCATGCGAAATCTTGCATTCAGACAGTGTTCTTCGATTGCCAACTTCTCCGGTTGTCATAGGCGTGTAAGACGCTGATGTTCATCGCAGCGTTATTGTATTGTGCGACATGTCTGGCCTAAATTAGTCACACCACATTCATAAGGAACACTATACACACCACGTTTCCTCAGGCCACGATCATTCTTAACGAAACCCAACATGTTCCTCAGTTCTGCAGATGATCGAAAAACACACTTTATGTCATTTTTAACGACATGGCACCAAAATACGGAGAAAAAGGCGGCCAAAGTGGTTGGTGTCTTCATATCTTCATTCTGTTCCTAGGATTTAACTCGCTTCTGTCTGCTGAATCCATTACTTATCTGTCTCTCGGAATACCTTTTTGTCAGAATACTGTCTTCAAATGTTGTATCTCACTCGAAAGGCTTTCAGGATCAGATACCACACGCCCTTTATGAACTAACGTACGTAATCCTCTATCGCATTGTGCCGGATGATGGCAGCTTGTGGCTACAAATACCAATCTGTAAGCATTGATTTACGGTGGACGCTGTGTTTCAAGGTTCCACCAGCTTTCCTTCGTACCAAAACGTGAAGACTATTTACTGCACAGAAGTTTTCCTGCATATCTTACAGAACTAGCACTCCTGGGAGAAAGATTATTGCATAGACATGGCTTAGCCACAGCCTGTGGATAATTTCCAGAATGAATTTTTCAATCTGCAGCGAAGTGTGCACTGACTTAAAACTACTGGCAGATTAAAACTGTGCTAGCGGTGACAGAGTGACAGAAAGGGACATGGTAGAAATGTTGAGAACAGAGCGAATGCAACCCTCTCTTCTAACCGAAGCCCTTGTGGGAGCCCACACAGACGCTACATAGCACAGACAGACGACTTAGCGTCGTGTTCGGCATGCAGCAAGCACGTCGGCTGCAGCTAAGGAGTTCAAATGTAACGTGTGTTTTCTTGGTTTAAGAGGCGGTCTTTCGAAAGAGCAATGTTGCTCACGCGAAACATCATTGAAAAATGAGGAAAGACCCGTGTTAAGAAGACTGTATGGCAAAGCTGCTCCCACCATAAAACAAAGAGTGAGGTGAAGTTTTAAAAATTACACGGAGAAAATAAAAATAAGTAATTACTTTCGTATTTGAAACTTCCTGGTTAATTAAAACAGCGTGCCGCACCGGAACGCGAAACTCGAAGCTTTGCCTTCGCGTTAAAATGCTCCACCGACTGACGTGACTCATTCAGCCATGATTCACAATCCACCCTCACATCTTTACTTTCGCCAGTAACTCCCACCTACTTTCCAAAATAAAGTCTGAAGTACTACGGTCATTCTAAAAGTATAGATCGTTAGTTTCTGCGCACATTTCTATTCGAGATAAAGAAAAGAAAAGTATTGTATACCATACCCTAATACCTTAGTAACTGTTTCAAATTTAAATATTTGCCATAGCTTTCCATAAGCTTTCCTACGCCTTTGCCTATTTAGTTGACATTCTGTTTCGGTTCGGTTTAATTTCCATACTGTTTTCGCCCCAAAAA
This sequence comes from Schistocerca piceifrons, assembly GCF_021461385.2. Classification (NCBI taxonomy): domain Eukaryota; kingdom Metazoa; phylum Arthropoda; class Insecta; order Orthoptera; family Acrididae; genus Schistocerca; species Schistocerca piceifrons. The sequence continues at coordinate 871,670,469 of NC_060140.1, forward strand.
AGTCTTAAATTTTGGAGAAAAGGTCCAATCTACAGCGTGATGTCGCATATCTTCCCGCTTAAACTCCGAAGCAAATTCTTCGTCAACGCAGTAGAATGTGGGCGAGCGTTGTTGTCAAAACCGCGATGTCCCTGGACAAAAAATCAAGCTGTTTGCTTTCAACAAAGCAGCGTAGTAGGTGACAGGTGAAGAGTCTGACGATAGCTCGCTGCACTTATGATCTCTCCTCCATCATAACGTCAATGAGTTGCATGCCATTTCGACCCCAGAACACGGTGACTATAACTTTTCGGTGAACAGAATTTGTTTGGTTCTTTTATTGGGGAGGTGGAGGGCATAATCATGAATGGCGATTTGTTTCTGGACTTTTATTCGAAACCTGTTACCTTCCACTTCATAATCGGCCTACTGGATTGCGATACAATTGACCGTGATCGCGTATGCCTAATGAAATTTTACAGTGAGTATTGTTAGCGTTACCGAAGGAAAATAATACCGGCTACTAGGAGGAAAGTGTGCAACAGACCATTCTGAAGAAAGAATCTAACCTAAATACTGTTAATAATTTTGAAATGAGTGGAATTTACTGCCGTCGGTCACAAACCACACAGGGGGAATAGGGTACCATGTAATATTTTAATATAAAAAATACTTATAATACAAAAAATTACTGATTGGCAAAAAAGGGATAAGTAAACGGTCACCAGCCCATTAGGGCAATGAAGATCCAGAATAAGAAAGGTAACGGTAAAGAAAATTAAGAAAGTAATCACTGGCGTGGTTACAGAACGTTGCCACGCTTTTCCACAACACATCAGTTCACGAGAAAATAAATGAATGAGAAAGCACTCAGTTTTCAGTTACTTAATATGGAACACTAAATTTTGAAAGTAAGGTTAAATGAAGTTGCTGGTTAAATAAATAACTGACTAACTGAAACTTTGTTTCGTAAAAACTGACTTTAGTAACGTCAGCATAACGTAATGCAAGATTTACTTTTAATTATTGAAAGACTGAACTTAGTTTAATTTAAGCAAATGAGCAGCTGATTTACTTTTAACATGACAATAAGTTTTGTATCCCGTCTGGAAGACGGCGCGTGGGTCTGCTCCTGAAAACTGAAAGGTTGGCCGAATGAAGGAAGCGAGTAGAAGCAGGTGAGGTAAAACGCGTCGGTAATGCGTTTAAAATTATAGATGTTTACTAGAGACAAAAACAAGTTAATAAATGGTTACATAACGTTTCACTCAGGTGCGAAGCCTTAGACTCATCGTAAGTAGTACATAGCCACAATAGCAAGCGAAGTGTCCCGGCTGTCTGCTCTTGATCCAATGGGCAGAATCTGCAGCGTAGCTCTTAGATCTGCACAGCGCCTGCTAGAGGGCGCTATCGTCGGTGTCGGTCGAAGTGCCAGCTTAAGCACTTGCACGTACGCCGTGGCTATCGATACCACAATAAGATACGTACCAAGTCATGAGAAGTCACTCGCTAAGCTAAACACAGAATAAATGAAACTCTTAATTTGTTCTGTATCTTTAGTTACTAGTTTTGCCTGTGAAATAGTAACGTTACTTTAAGTAAGTGAAGTGAATACTCAAAACTGAAAATTAGTTAAGGCTCTGTTTATGCAATACAAGAATGAACGATTACTGAAGCAGCAAAATTTAAACTGAACCTGGTCATTAGTAAACAAACAAAATTTGCGGTAAATAGTTCACCAATTTTCGTGCAGCTACGGTGATTGCATAGAAAGGGAAGCGACCCTGTTTCTTAATAATGTCTGTGGACAATGACGACATTGGTGCCCTACTAGTTTTCACTACTGCAGGTTATTATTCACGAAAGTTAAACTTTTTGAACGAAATGCCTGTACAATGTTAGTTAACAGTCTGACTGTGTTGTAGCTGTGCGAACGACGAAGAATGTAACCGATGACAATGCTAAGCCGCCACGCTGCTGTTGCTGTTGCTGGTTGAGAACCATTAGTCTCCTCCATAGCGACAGATAATCATGGGACAGGCAATGGTTAGAACGGCAGCTTCCTCCGCCTGTTCATTCAAGCCACGCTCTCTGCACTCTAGGGTTAACGAATTAGGTAAATCTGCACTGGCGCTAGCATAGATGCACCGCTGTCGGCGGGAGCACCCAACAAACACTTCCATACTCTTTTATGGCTCAAGCTACTCTGCTTCCTCTCTGCTCATACAGGATAAAGACTCTCCGCACCTAAAGATAAAAGGACCACAGCTACTGCCATTTCGTCGCTGCTATCGATACATTAATGTAAAGTTCCCTTTGCTATTATTAAGCAGTTTACAATATTAACACTGAAATTACAATCAGTTACATACATCTCAAATAAATACATTACTAAATGCATATTAACTATAGTTCCTGTAATAAAGCTTACATATTCAGAATCAGAAGTAATGTACAAATTATCAACGGATATTAAACAGCGAATAATTTTTTCTCAGTCCTTCATATCATGGGTCACAACTGGAGTTTGTTGTTGTTACATAGACCATACTCACGATAAACATTAAGATGTGTAACCTGTCAATAGAACAAACATAGACTATATACGAAGATTACTTTCGTGGCAACGTGCTACCCATGCAGGTTTATTATCTGTATCAAATAGTTAAAATGGCTCTGAGCACTATGGGACTTAACATCTGAGGTCATCAGTCCCCTAGACTTAGAACTACTTAAACCTAACTAACCTAAGGACATCACAAACATCCATACCCCAAGCAGGATTCGAACCTGTGGCCGTAGCACCAGCGTTGTTGCGGATTGAAGTGTCTAGAACCGCTCTGCCAGACGGCCGGCTATTTTTTGTAAAAGTGATTAAATATATCTACTCAACAATTCTTTAATGGTATAAAAGGGGTTGTTAAGGAGAAATGTCTCTAATCTATATTTCAAGCCACTTATGCTGTCTGTCAGATATTTTATTTCTATGGATTTTTCTGCAGTTTCATAGCTGCAGATTTCACCCGTTTCAGTGGCAGAATGAGGTTAATTAAAGACTAATGCAGATCACTTTTCCTTCTAATGCTATACTTGTATCTCTGTTACTCTCAAATTGACAGTTATTACGGATAGCAAATTTCGTAAGTGAATAAATGTATTTGAGGATGTGGTTAGTATTCCAAAATGATTAAGGAAAGTAATTAGAAATATATGAAGCTGGTATTTGTACAGATATCACTGGTGATCTTGCAGCTCTCGAAAAATGAAATTATAATGAAATCTAGACCTTTAGCTGCTTACAGACATTGATAAATATCAACGGGGACAGTTGAAAAACTGTGTGCCTCGACTAATTTTCAACTGACATATAAAACTAACAAAACAAACTAAAATTAATTACAGGTTCCTTGACATTCTAGAAGAAACACAAGTCTAGAGCAGAAAGTGATGTTCGTCATTTGATCGTACGTCTTTTTCAAAGATCAGATTGTCTCACGTTTATTCATGTTCTGAATCGCATCATCGAAAATTGGAGTTCACATGACTGTTCTTCCAAGGAAGTTGGCGTATGTATCATAGTAATTGTTGATGCGTAGTAGTTTGTGTTGCTAGTCGGAGATGTACGTCCAAAAATCTCCTTCGTTCCTTACTTTTCTGGACAATAGGTAAAATGCCGCGTGTCCCTTCAACCAGTTGACGGCATTGTTCTTCGAGGCGGGGTACAGTTCCTCTTCCGGGTATAAAAGGCACGTTGGCGTTATCAAATACTGCGGTTTTCTCTGGATAGTTGCTAATTTTTTCTGGTTGACAACTATATGTTATTTGCATTTCCACAGACAAATTGATGTTCATCTGTGTCAATCAGGTTGCAAGTGGTACACAAAGGGGAATCAGCCAGATGGATGGAATGTAGTATCGAGTTCGTTGGAAATTTCCTATTCACAAAATAATTCCACAATTACCGCACATTTGTTGGTAATTGCGGGTGCTGTATATTACTCCAGATATCATGTCAAGAGTGACCGACATACTTTTGTTCTATGATGTTCTTGGTCTGAAAGATCATTAAGTTTTGGAAGATTTTCTTGACATTGATGACATATTCCTCAGGTGTTCCCAGTCTAATGTAGCTATATTCTATGAATAAATGTTTTAGGTGGTAAAATTCGTTTGGGATGTGGTGAACGTCAATTGGGGCGTCCTGAATACTGTTGACTGACCGGTTCCACAGTTTATATCTTTTACAGACATACAATGCTTGTGCTTTATTGTACACGTCTGTAAGATTCAATTCACCGTTGTCTGTCGGTAGAGTCAACGTTTCGTATTTAACTTTGAAGATGTGGCAGCGACTGACGAAGAGGCCAAAAGCAGCCAAAATCCTGTTCGCCACTTCCCTCGGCATTGACAGGGCTTGCGCCACGTAATTTAATTTAGGGGATAATTAGATGTTTACGAGAGCCACTCTTTGTATCTCATCAAGAGTACGGAGATTGTGCTGACCTATACAGGCACGGATGGTGGTGAGGATTCTTCTACTCTATCCGACTGAGCCACCGAGGACACAGACGATAGTGCAACTGCAGGGACTTATCACTGGCACGCTCCTCGTGACACCCACACTTTCCAACTTTCTGTCCACACACTACATTCGTAGTGCCCCTGCCCACCATACTCATTACTCACGGCAGTCAAATTACCTGTTGCCGTTAGAGTTCGGGTAATTTGAATGCAACCGCACTGAAGAAAATCATTGGCCGGTAAGCCTTATCTACATGAAGATGGTATCCGTTCTTTCGGACATATAGGTAAGGCTTACCGCCCAATGATCTTCTTCAGTGTGGATGCACTCAGATTGCCCGAACCCTTACGGGAATCTGTAGATTGACTGCCGCCAGTAATGAGTATGGTGGGCAGGGGCTCTACAAATGTAGTATATGGTCAGAAAGTTGGAAAGTGTCTCACTGGGAGCGTGCCAGAGATAAGTCCCTGCAGCCGCACTATCGTCGTAGTCCTAGGTCGCTCAGTCGGATAGAGCGTCTGTCATGTAAGCAGGATCTCCCGGGTTAGAGTCCCGATCGGGGAATACCTTTTTTCAACTATCCCCGTTGATATTTATCAACGCCTGTAAGCAGCTAAAGCTCTGGATTTCAATATTATTTCATAATTAGAATTATGTGTGGTGTTCACACATGTACAGCTGGCAGAAGATTTACATGTGTGAACACGACACGTAATTCTATTTACTTTGTTTTGTGCAATGAATACTTTTTGCCAACGAAAGGAGTTGTCCCAGAATATAATCCCATAAGGTACTGAATATGATTACGCAAAATGTGTAAACTTACTGACATCTGTATCAGCAAAGTTGGTAGTTATTCTTATGGCAAAAGTCGTCGAGCCTGCACGTTTCAGCAGCTCTGTCACATTATTGACATAAAGGAAGAACAGTAGTGGGCCAATGATCGAACGCTGTTAGACCCCTATTGTTATTTCCCCCCACGTTGATGATGTGACATCCCTCTAAGTATTGTTGTTGCTGTTGTGGTTTTCAGTCCTGAGATTGGTTTGATGCAGCTCTCCATGCTACTCTATTCTGTGCAAGCTTCTTCATCTCCAAATACGTACTGCAGCCTACATGCTTCTGAATCTGTTTAGTGTATTCAACTCTTGGTCTCCCTCTACGATTTTTACGCTCCACGCTGTCCTCCAATACTAAATTGGTGATCCCTTGATGCCTCAGAACATGTCCCACCAACCGATCCCTTCTTCTAGTCAAGTTGTGCCACAAACTCCTCTTCTCCCCAATCCTATTCAATACTTCCTCATCAGTTACGTGATCTACCCATCTAATCTTCAACATTCTTCTGTAGCACCACATTTCAAAGGCTTCTATTCTCTTCTTGTCCAAACTATTTATCGTCCATGTTTCACTTCCATACATGGCTACACTCCACACAAATACTTTCAGAAACGACTTCCTGATACTTAAATCTATACTCGATGTTAACAAATTTCTCTTCTTCATAAACGCTTTCCTTGACATTGCCAGTCTACATTTTATATCCTCTCTACTTCGACCATCATCAGTTACTTTGCTCCCCAAATAGCAAAACTCATTTACTACTTTAAGTGTCTCATTTCCTAATCTAATTCCCTGAGCATCGCCCGACTTAAATCGACTACATTCCATTATCCTCGTTTTGCTTTTGTTGATGTTCATCTTATATCCTCCCTTCAAGACACTGTCCATTCCGTTCAACTGCTCTTCCAAGTCCTTTGCTGTCTCTGACAGAATTACAATGTCATCGGCGAACCTTAAAGTTTTTATTTCTTCTCCATGGATTTTAATACCTACTCCGAATTTTTCCTGTTGTTTCCTTTACAGTTTGCTCAATATACAGATAGAATAACATCGGGGAGAGGCTACAACCCGGTCTCACTCCCTTCCCAACCACTGCTTCCCTTTTATGTCCCTCGACTCTTATAACTGCCATCTGGTTTCTGTACAAATTCTTTAAGTATTACTCCAACAAATTAGGATAACTTTATCTTTCTGTTTATTAAATAAGAACTAAGCCAGGCATGTGCTGAGCTGCTTACTCCATAAAAACGTACCTTCTGTAACAGAATATTATGACTGACACAGTGAAATGCCTTCAGTAATTCACATAAACAACAAAATGGTGATAGGTTGCTATTTAACTATTTGATTATATCTTCAGTGAGTTTATAAATAAGTGACTCAGTAGAGTGGCCCCTTCTCAAGAATTTAGGAAATGATGGGAGCTGTGACACTGAGATGCCATATTCCATTTTTTCTAGGAAAATACCTCTTAGTAATGCATTCCGTAATTGACTAAGAATATTACATTTCATAGGGAAACAACTTTTAAGTGTTTTATTAGAGATACTACCCACTCCATAAGAACTTATATTTTTTACCATCTTGGTGACGTGGGATTAATTTTTGTTTCGCTAGATGTCTGTCCTCCGTACTGCGTCTTCAGTATTCACTTTTGAATTCTCTTCTGAAATGTTCGCAACAATTTTCTCATCTATTTTTTAAATGTAAATATCTGCTACACAGGAACTGTCTTATACAATGCTCCCGTTCTCTTTCACGCCTATAATGGTGTCTTCTATGGCTTCTTCCTTTCCCTTTGAACAGTATTTCACATTGATTTTATTTTATTGTCTGGTGTTAGCGTCGTTGGCTCTAGGTCGGGAATCCCAGATTCGAATCCCGGCGAGGTTGGATACCTTCTTCGCTCTGGGTGTTTATGTTGCTCTAATCATTTCATCATAGTCATAGTCGTGCAAGGCGCTGAAGTATCGTCGAATAGAAAGACTTGCACCAGGTGGCCCCCTGGAAAATAATACCATATAATTAATTCACTCTCTTTACTATTTGACCTACGAAATTCATACAACATTTACATACTCCTAGATTTTTACAACTTTTGTTCGTATGTTACAGTTCTTTTCATAGCATGAAATTATTTCTTGACCATTATTTGCGGTTACAAATTCTCACAAGTCCTTTTATTATTGTGAAGTGTTTCTGCCGTCTGTATCTATCCAAGGGTGCTTCAATGACTAATCTTTTTGGGGAAACTACATCAAAAACTGATAAATACTCAATGAAAAATATGTTCAACTTAAAGCTGGCGTTAATCTAATTGTAAACTTCTCGCCATTTAATGCTTTTTAAGCTTCCTTTTGATTCTGCAGTAGTTTCTAGTGTTTTTCTCAACTTTATATGAAGCTAAGTTATGCACTGTGGCTGACAATCTGCTTAACACGTGATAGCAATGGATTTCTTTAAAAGGTGATCATCCTTCTACATCATGAATATTCGTTCGTCCGCAATTAAACATGATGTATCATTTTCGAACTGAGGCTTTATTCATCACTTAGCCATAAACTTGACCTATCTTTAAATATCGGTAGGCCACATGAATTTTGCATTCAGAAACCCCATTATAGTAACAACGTTTCACTTGGTTAAACATTTCAAGAAGCGCACAAAGAAACATAATATGACTGTTGCTGTTTGCTGCTAGCGCTATACTGGCGCGGACAATTATGAAGGTCGATGACACTACTGTGGTAATCTGAAGAGAATTCCGTGACTCGTCACGTCAAAACGTTCTTTATTTAAGGATAACCCTCGTACTTCGAAAACAAGGTAGTGACAGAAGTTAGGTTGTCGGGTGTCATGCTTGTATAGCTTAGCCGGCAAGAGCATTGTCTGCATAAGACGAACTTCCGAGTTCGATTCCCGGCCAGGCACTCAGTTTTAATCTGCCACGAAGCTTCATGTCAGTGCACACTTCTCTACAGGGCGAAAGCTTCGTTCTGTTAATGTTTCCCGCGGTTTATTAGGCTTTGTAGTGATCACGTCGTCTCTTTTGACTGCAAAGGACAGCCGTTGATGGTTTGGTTAGTGTCTATCTCCTTCGTGAAACTTCCGCAGGAGTGATTCAGTCCACTGTAGCCAATGATGTTGTCGAAACCTTTCGTGACTGGAAGTGGAATATTGTTTAGACATACTTCACTGATCCACGTCGGAGTCATACCGCGGTCGTGATGGAAATTTGGGTGCTATTGCCGCATAGCGTCGTCAGAGGGGGATAGCTGGCGCATTACGGTAATTCTTTGAATAAGGCCGTAGCGCATCGATTCTGCGGATTACGGCACAGGATTTACATTCGGAAGGAGTAGGCATCAAATATCCGTCTGGACGCTCAGATACAGGGTTCTGTGTTCCCCTTAAATCAGATAAGGGTAATTCCAGCCTGTCTCGTCTGTAAAGGTCAGTGCCTGACCCGCTCCCTTCTCTGTTCAGTCCGAGATTTTGTTCCCTCTCTAATGTCCTCTTCTACGAGAATTCAGACCGTAATCTTCGGTACCTGCTTCTTTTTCTGCTTAACAAAAAAATTGCCACGCAAACGTGATAGGAGCTCCAATTTTCTACAACTGCACGTTTCGATTGGTGCTTCCAGTTTAAATTACACACTCAGGCCTTTTACAGGCCAATGTAATAAATCATTCAACAACCGAACAAACGATTCTGCGAGCTTCGAAGGAGGCACCAAATTTTGTTGTTGTTACATGGTGAAGTGGACGGCAGGTGACAGAATGATAGATAAATTGCAGTGTAAGTCACCCTATGATTTAACGAAATAATCTTGTGAAGGAAACACTAAATTTTCAAAACTGGCCTGAGATGTGACGGCTATTCTCGACAGCGCCTGTATAACTCGAGCTGCTGGGTGATCCATCAAAGAGTTTCAGGAGGTCAAACTCTACTCGAGGGAAGGCGTGAAGCCCCTGTCAGCTACAGAAGGAGGGAGCAACACTGGAAAAAAGTACTGGCGTGAGAAAAGCAGGCACTATAAAACCATATTGCCTCAATAATTGCACTAAAATTTCTCTTTTGCTTGTGGATTAAGAAAATATAATCGATGCGCATTCAGAAGTAGAAGTTACCAGAGAGGCTAAGGATAATTAACAGCGGATTGTTATTAAAATATAGCTACTGACGGAGATCCACTGTGGGCTGTAATTACGGCATGGCAGCGAAACTTGGTAGATATTTTAATGCGGAACCGATGTACACTGGAAGACAAAATGTTCCATCTGTGGTCACCATTTGCAAATGTGACGCTCTACACTCGATGCGGTACTACATCTACGCTGTCATTGGTCAAGCTATAACGTGAGAGAACACTACGGCTATCGAGAAGAGAGACAGCGCGCTATTAGTAAAACTGTTTTGTGTGAAAGACGGCAGGTGCAGCATTGAGAGATAATCTTTCACTGAAACGTCTGAGGAGACACCCGATGTCACTAAATGGTTTAAAGAAGACGATAATGAAATTCGAAAACACGGTTGAGCTTGGTGTGGTGTCAGGAAGAGAAAGGCGCCCTGCCCCTGTGGAAGTTATCGGCGAGGGTGCTATCTTTGGCACTCACCATGCAGTACATGCCGCAGATAGTGTCCGTGCTTGTGCAGTGTCGCGAGAATTTTCCATGGTCAGCAGTAGGAAAGTTTTTCGGTCTTCATTACTCTGATACCTATAAAGGATTCAGCAACTGAAACCTCATGATCCGCAATAGCCATCTGCATTTGCTCTTCGGTTTCTGTCACGGACCGCTGTAAATGACGCATTGCCGAGCAATATTGTATGGAGTGACGAGGCACATTTTACACTACAGAGTCCTGTGAATGCACAGAACTGACGAATTTCGGGTTCTGTTAAACCGCGTGTTGTGAACTGAAAGCCATTGCACTCGCTCTATGTGACTCTGTGGTGTGCATTCACGAGCACCTTTATTGTCGGTCCGTCCATATTTGAAGAGAATTCGCCGACAGGACCTGTCAAGTGTAGCGTGACGATTGCACACTATTGAGACCTCATTTCACAGCACGTGGTCCCTGTTTTTGAAGAGCGCAGCTGTGTGGACACCACTCTTTTCGTACAACACATTATGTCTCTCGCCCGAAGAAAGATCTGCTTAATGCAACCTTCCATGAACGTGATATTTCCGGAGGTTTTTTAGATGTATGTCTTGTAAGAGCACGTAATCTGAGACCATGAGATTTTGCCTGCCTGGTTATCTAAAAGAACGCGTTTACCAGGGACACGGTTGGTCTCTACCCGATCTGAAGTAGAGATGGCGGTTATATCTGAAATAACCGGTTTTCTGTTATACTCATTTTTTTCGTCGTACGTTTAACCAGATTGTTAAAACCGCTCAAAATAACCCGTTTCTGGAATAGCTCATTTTCGGTTCTTGTTCCTATTATTTCCTGTAGAATCAAAATATTAAACAGGCAAACAAAAGAAAACTTTACTGTCCACTTTTAGCTGCTTTTCTCAAAATGTGGGAAGTAGTTTATTCCTAGAAAAAATCACCGATGTTCTTGTACTGATTCTAATTTTTTGAAACTCTTCTCAAAAATCACCTTGTATTCAGGCATCGTATCAGTACTTGAGGATTACTATTTGGTGTGAAAACAGGGTCACGAAGCTTGTTTTCCAGCTTAATTTGTCCGTTTTCGAGAGCTACAAGCAGATAAAGGCATATTATTTAGGCACCAACAACACATTTTTATAAAGAAATATGAATGAATAGTTGTCCAGTTTTTAAGTTATTACTGTTATCATCATCTCATTCCTCTTTTATTATTTCTACATCTATATCTATATCCATACTCCGCAAACCACCTGACAGTGTGCGGCGGATGGTACCTTGAGTACCTCTACCGCATCTCCCTTGTGTTCCAGTCTCGTATTGTTCGTGGAAGCAAAGATTGTCGGTATGCCTCTGTGTGGGCTCTAATCTCTCTGGTTTTATCCTCATGGTCTCTTCGCGAGATATACGTAGGAGGGAGCAATATACTGCTTGGCTCCTCGGTGAAGGAATGTCGAAACTTCAACAAAAGCCCGTAACGATATCGTGAGCGTCTCTCTTGCAGAGTCTTCCACTGGAGTTTATCTATCATCTCCGTAACGCTTTCGCGATTACTAAATGATCCTGTAACAAAGCGCGGTGCTCTCCGTTGGATCTTCTCTATCGCTTCTATCAACCCTAGGTTGTACGGATCCCACAACGGTGAGCAGTATTCAAGCAGTAGGCAAACAAGTGTACTGTAACCTACTTCATTTGTTTTCGGATTGCATTTCCTTAGGATTCTTCCAATGAATTTCAGTCTGGCATTTGCTTTACCGAAGATTAATTTTATATGGTTATTCCATTTTAAATCACTCCTAATGACTACTCCCAGATAATTTATGGAATTAACTGCTTCCAGTTGCTGACCTGCTATATTTTAGCTAAATAATAAAGGATCTTTCTTTCTGTGTATTCGCAGCACATTACACTTGTTACATTGAGATTCAATTGCCATTCCCTGCACCATGCGACGGTTCGTTGCAGATCCTCCTGCATTTCAGTACAATTTTCCACTGTTACAACCTCTCGATATACTACAGCATCATCCGCAAAAAGCCTCAGTGAACTTCCGATGTCATCTGGAAGGTCATTTATGTATATTGTGAATAGCAACGGTCCTACGACGCTCCTCGGCTGCAGACCTGAAATCACTCTTACATCGGAAGACTTCTCTCCACTGAGAATGATATGCTGCGTTCTGTTATCTAGGAACTCTTTAATCCAATCACGCATTTGGTCTGATAGTCCATATTCTCTTACTTTGTTCATTAAACGATTGTGAGGAACTGTATGAAACGCCTTGCGGAAGTGAAGAAACACGGCATCTACCTGGGAACCCGTGTCTATTTCATAGAAATGACAGAAAAATCTTTAATATGTTAAGGCAAATGAAAAATTGTATGTCATCGTTATGTCGTTTCGTAAAAGATATTTCCAGACTAGGGTTGGTGCCATTCTGCAATACAACGGATGTCCGACTGCTGTGTAGAGCAGGCGGGAGCAACTCCTGCACACTCCACGTACACGCATACTGTAACCCACGGCACTCGGCTACAGCGACATTATTATCTCAGCAATGCTGTATCTAGTTCGTGTGCCATGTGCTTGTTGCTCGTTTCTGCCGCTATTGTTATTAAAATAGGACTGATTACTTTTCTCATTTTCCGTAATAGAGCAACATTTCAAAATAACGAAAATTTTACGTTTAGAAATTACTTCCCTTTTAAGAAAGGGTTATTTAAAAACGAAAAATTTTAGCCCAGTTGTTGTGGCTAATGGATATTTCGGGTTTTTTACTCGGTTATGAGTAAAAAAAATGAAGAAAACATGTTATAACTTAGACCAAAACATACCGGATATTCGGAATTAAAATACCTGTATCAGTTTTAACTGATATGTTTTTCCCATCCCTAATCTGAAGGCCAGTATACAGGTGCACGTTGCTCAGATTCCACCGGAACTGCTGTGAGGAACTGTTGATCACGTTGTTTTAAGGATGCAGCATCTCTTCAACGTCTCTGGTGCTCATAATGAACAAGTCGTGTAAGCGGCAACTAATAATAAAATCAAAACAATGCCTTTCTCACTTGCTTTACCTATTCTGCTCAGGTCTTGTTCATAACTCATTACAAGCAGAAACATATCTATGCGTCTTTTTGCATTCACAGTGCCACATTTACACCTGGTTGCCAAAATTAGAACTAATTTGTTTTACAGCGAAAAACGGTCCCGCATTAACGGATTAGCACGTCTACCAGGTTTCACTGCCATTCGATAATTACAGCCCACACTGGACCTGCGTGAGTAGCTGCACTTCAACTATAACAACCCATTAAAGGTCTTGAATGAAACTTACGTAACTCCAAAAGTTTCATCGGTTACGAAAAATGAAAAAACCTCAGTCAGCTTACAGAAGCTGTTTTAGCACTGCACTTAATAACAGACGGTAGATTTAGGAAAAATAAGGAAAGCACTCGTGGCTGCCGCATCGCGGTCGCGAAGTGGGGCCGAGGCAGTTCCAGATAAGTTTTATAGTCTGACGATAATTTATGGATTTGCAGTTTTAGCTTGACGATGTCCGCTATAGACAAACGGTAGCTACTGTTATTCTGAAGAAGGTTGGGTTATCCCGACTGAAACGTAGCTAAATTCTAGGTAAACGGTACAACTGAGGCTGTTGATTACTATAATTAAAATTAACACTTATACAGTTGCTGACAGGGCCGCGAAATGTTGAAGATATTTAAATAAGGAACTTACCAGTCAATGGTTTCTAAAAGTTCTCATATAATGTGGAATGGACCAAAATTTAAAGACTCTTTTGCTGTGGGAGTTGTTTGTCTCATTATATTTTCTCCTTATAACAAAACAGTGGTCCTAGAAAGTGAACATAAATTGAGTCAGGAGCTTTATGACGAGTACCATCCTATCCTTCAACAGCGCATCCTATGTTTCGTCTCCTGAAGCGCTCCTCCATGATCTGTGCTACACGCAGAGCCGTGTCAGCAAGCTGTGCTGCGGTCTGCATCCCACGCCTGTGGCCGCGTCGCGGGCTGCCGCTCTGCCAGGCGCACACCTCCGTGATTGATAAATGAGCCGCTCTCTCTCTCTCTCTCTCACACACACACACACACACACACACACACACACACACACACACACACACAACACACACTCACACACACACACACTCATACTAACAGGGAGACAGTTTCGCTGACGTGTCACTGTTGTCACATATCCCGCCTGCTGTGGGTTTCCGCGGTTATCCTGACAAAGGGCCTGCTGCTGTTCACTAGTCCAAAAGCAAATGCAGTGATACTGCTTGCGTGTGGGGCAACATTTTTAAGTGGTTACACACACTAAACGTAATCTAAGTCCACATAATATATACGTTCAACTACTAACTGCATTCATTTATACTACCTGTCATAAAAAATCAGTAACTTTAGAACTTAGACAAACAAGGAGATTCCTTATCACCAAAACTGTTGTAATGGAACACATCACAATCATCTTGGTTTGGCTAATAGTATTTTATAGTTTATTTGTAGTGCAATGAAACTTAAAAGATGAATAGGACAACTTTTGAAAATGTCTGAAAATCATTTAGAGTAAGCGTAAAATGATACACAATCAACTTTTCACAAAACTGCACAAATTTATAATGAAGTCACACAATCAGTAAACTAGTTTGATACTGATCTTAAATGGAAATGAATGTAGAGACAGGAAAATAAGTAGAAGAACAGTATTGACCTTTAGTTAGTTTGGTAAACTGCTCGTAAATATGAATTTCAAAATTCAATTGAAGTAAATCTGGCAAGGAAAGTTTAAATTATTGTACATTACCAGTTTTGACTACTACTCAACAACATATGCTGTGAACTGAAACACTAAGGGTTACTACCTGATCAACGAAGATGTAAACAACAAAAAAGCCAGAAAAACGAATAAGTGGCTAGAGGTAATTATGACTGTAATGAAAATGAAACTACGTCGAAACAGCCAGGAATATGAGTTTCAAGAGATGAGGCAAGATGAATATTACAACCTACTGGAAGATGGGAGATGATTTCAGGATTAGGGAGTGGCATGGATGCATGAACGTGGAAAAGTTTAGAGGAGATAATTATAAAGTCCAGCATATTCAGACCATGCTGGGCTTGTTGCTGCCACGCGAGGTATGGATTCCAGCTTTGGCGCACTGCGTACAATTCTGTTCATGGCGCATGAAAACTGTTGTGGATGGCAGGTTACGTTAGGGCCTGAATATGACACTATGTGGTGTCGAAACTGGTAGCATATGTTAAAAAGGATAAACGACGTTAGATTCAAATGCAGCCTGTGGATTTCCTTGTAATTATTCATGTACTATTTTAGAAATTAGCTGATAGGAAAAGAGCAGGATGTAAGACTGGTTTCATCATCTCACTAAGGAAGAACTCATTTGTGGTTATGCACAAGACTGAATAAGACATGAAAATTGGTGGCAGTATTTTTAAAAGAATTTTCCTTACACAGAAAATCTGAAATTGAATGGTGAGCAGAGGTGTACATGTTCCGCTTGTAACCCGCCGATGCTTGCCTGGTGGCCAGGCGGGCTGGCCGCCGCGCTTTGTCAACAGAACGGGCAGGCTGCTTTACTCCCAGCCAAACCAAGAAGAACCCAACCCGAGCAGGCTGCGGGAAACTTGCTTTCCTGCCCATATTACTGCTGAGCTGCGCTACGCAGCCGTTTAGTCTGCGCGCGTCATTGTATTATGAACGTTAATTATATATTAATTTCAGGTCAAAAAATATTGGGTTTCATTTGTACATTCTTCCTTTACGCGTATATTTCGGGCTTATTATCTGTATAAATAAAAATGAATTGCCAAATGTGTTGATAAGCGTAAAACTCGAGAACGGCTGGACCAATTCGGCTAATTTTTTTGCTGTATACGTAATTCTCAGGACAAGATTTTTATGAAATAAAATTTTTCGAAAATTGACCGAAAAATTGGAAAATTTGAGAAAAACTGAAAGTGCGTTTTCATTGTGTCCGTGTGTTTGTATTGCATACAGTCTTGATGAAACTTTGCACACTATACCTTCAAACCAAGAGGAAGGTCACAGTCTACATAAAATTTCGTAGGATGCATGGCAGAGGTTACTTTATCTAACGCAATTCGACAAATTGTACGTTTTTATTCCGATCTTGATGAAATTTGGCACACTTGATATTCAGAGCAGGATGAAGGGCGCTGTCTGCTTCAAATTCAGAATGGTGCATGGCGGAGGGTACTTTACTTACACAGTTGTACACCAACCTACAGTTTTATTCCGATCTTGAAGAAATTTTGCACACTTGACCATCAAGAGGAACATCATTGTATACATAATATTTCGGACAGTGCATGGAATAGAGTACCTTACAAAAGATTTTGACATCGTTTGCGGGTTACCATGAAATCCTTCTCCCTCTATACTGCTAAATGGTCTCAGCACACACTTCGACGCACTTTTCGGCCACTAAATCTTTGTCCTCTTTCAAGATAGTTATAGAGTGAGGGAACTGCTTGTCAAATTTGCACACATGTATTAACATACTCGAGGTTCCCGAATAAGTACTTAAGAGCTTTTTACATAGTTTACATTGAGACACACCTACCGATTTATTTGAAGCGGCCTCATAAACACACGAAAACGTTTCCCACGCGGCACTTGTGCTCTGTTTCGTTACCAGCATGTATTCGCCAGTTGTCAATTTTTTTTTATCTCACTAAAGTTCGATCTGTTCATTGTGCTGCCCCCACCGTTGCGATAAATGAACTGCGGGCTAACTACCTGGCTACTCTAGTCACGGTAGCTTGACAGCGCAACCTGTTGCCAGGCGCAGCAAGCTCAGCGGGTCCCCTGAAGCTTGGCAGGCCTGCGGGAACCCAGGTAGCCCGGGCTTGCGGGAGCCCAAGTCGGCCGCATTACCCACTATGCCTCAGTACACGCGCACTCTTGTGTTTACGTCGCGGCAGGCTGACCTGCATGAATGGTTGCAGATGAGCTAGGGGCAAGCAGGCTGCGAGGGGAATTTGTACGCCTCTAATGGTGAGATGTTTATGTAATTACCCCTCCTACAAAAGGAAATTTCAGTAGCCTAATCAGTTTTCCACTTTACTTGCCTAAATGCAGGAGGGTGGAAAATATTGTTTCTCATGTGTGCCTTGAATGTGTGCTGAGAATTAAGTGGCTGAGTAATTAGATAATACCAAACACACATTTTGTCTAGCTTTAGCATTGTTTTGATTTATTTTGTAGAATGTTCAAATGTGTGTGAAACCTTATGGGTCTTAACTGCTAAGGTCATCAGTCCCTACGCTTACACACTACTTAACCTAAATTATCCTAAGGACAAACACACACGCCCATGCCCGAGGGAGGACTCGAATCTCCGCCGGGACCAGCCGCACTGTCCATGACGCAGCGCTTAGACCGCTCGGCTAATCCCGTGCGACTATTTTGTAGAGCCATATGATCATTGACTAAATGAACAAATGATTTATGCACATACACACAATTCCTGTCTTAGTCATGGAAAAACACAAATATTTTAATAACTAAAAAAAACAGGCAGGCAGTGAAGGATATCCACTGTGCCCTTTTTAAAGGAATCTTTCCTGCATCTGTGTTAAGAGGTTTTTGGAAATTCACAAACGACAGAAGAGCCGTACCTGAATAGCCAGAGATATGAACCCTGATACTACCGAATAAGATTACAGTGCATTACCACTGCTCGCCCTTGCTGAGTGTGTATAGTGTGTGGTGATAACAATGTAACTCTAAATTCCAAATCAGACGTAATTTAAGTATATGACGCTAAAAGAAAGTATCTATTGGAGATGTAGTGCTGATGTTACATGAACACACAGTGGCAAGTAGGAAGTACTGCTTAGTAACAATTCATACAGCCGTTTCTGGCAAAATCAGTTCCATCCTCTTTCGAGTTATTGATAGAGGGAATTATTCCATGAACGTCGAATTAATGTTTCCACGTCCTTGCATTTAGCGGAGCTTGAAAATGAATCAGGTTTAACATCTGTTAGCCCACGGTGAAGCATCCTTTTCGCTTTCAAAGCAAAACTGTTGATAGCCGCTTCCCCCTCCCTCCCCTCCCCCTATTTCAGGAAGGGAATTAGGGAGCGTGGCTGCCATTCACACTGCCAAACATCGCAAAAGCCTCAGAGGCTCAGCAACCTGCCCTCTGGAATGTAAAATGTGGAAGGGACGAACAGGAGGAGGGGCAGATAATCTGTGCAGATTTCTGCCGATCTCGCTGCTCTCGAGTACTCCGCAGAAAGAGGTCCATCAGAACAGAGCATCAAAGGACAAAGTTTACACAAAAATGTCTGCCCAGCCGTAGTCTAATTACGTCTCCAACGTACCGAGCCTTGTTGAAGTGGACAGCAATATTATCGTGCGGCACTTCGTTCTCAGCGGATTCACGCCAAAGGATTTGAGGAGGCGGCCAACTTTCGCTACAGTGTGGCGCTCCCAAATTAAAACTTGGCTGGTGCCGCGTCTTTTCCACACAGCTCTATTCTCATTTTGCCGGTAGACCGTTGTTCTTTCGACTTAGCTGGAATGTTCGCTTCTTTTGTCGCGGTCGCGCACTTAGCTGTTGAATTAGATTTGATGCTACTGTGCGATGAAAGGGCTTCGTTTGTATGCTGTGGGTAAATTAGATTTTCTACAGAATGTTTAGGTCTTGCTGAAGATGCTAAAGGCGATTCCCATTTTTGCTAACTCTTCTATGTAATCTTATTACAATAAATTTCCAATGCACCTTCAAACAGCCAAGACTGGAAATACCAATGAGAACAACGTGAGGGTTATTCTGTTACCATTCCCCAAATAACTTTCTCTTTACCAGCCCTAGTATTCGACTCATTTCTCCACCTTATATCCTTTAGTATCTATAGAATGGATTAGCTTAATTTTTGAACTTTGATATATCTTGTAATGATAATACTAATTTTAGAAAATATGTTCGTGCGTGGTTACATTAGTGAAGCAGTTTCTTTCATGTCCTATTCTGCACACACATGATTGTTACTGTTTACTCCACACAGGGTTACCCTCGACACTTTTTGTACATGTACACACCTTCGGCGGATGTATAGATGATTAGAGTTGTAGTTCTCTGTGACAAGTAGTATGGTGACTAGAGCAGATTCACGGAATACTTTCAGCTACCTGATTTGCATCTCATACTCCTTGTCAGGTCCTACTGTTTTCTCTCGATTGACTCTTCCAGTGCCAAGATAAATATTCCTGGATTCTGCAGCAGATATATCCTGCTAACTAATCTCTGTCTCCATCTAGTGAGGAACCTTCCCTCGACGTCTTTCCACACATATTCTTTTTAATATATCCACATTTAATACTTTATCTGGCTACTTAATTGTTTTCCTACTTCGATAGACTATTTCTAAAATTCGATGAGTCCCTTTTTGTCTTGATTTCTGATTACAACCATTTCACTTCCATCTATTACTGTGTTTCAGACCTTCACTTTGACAGACTTCTGCTTCAGAGGCACATCTGTCCCCACTATTGAAGAGGAGTTTTTCTTCTGTACCATTCTACTTCTATCTCCTCGTTTCTACTTTCCTATGTAGTTTTTCTTCCTAGAAACATTTTTTTTTTTCATTCTTCCCACCACTGTGATGCTCCCAGCTTTTATGTTCCTTTCTGCTATCCTTGAAAAACTTCTCATTTGTTGTGTTTAACCTCACGCCATATTCTATGCTATACAGGTTGTACATTTTAAACCAGAATAACTCTAAAAATAATCTTCACATCAAAAATGTGTAGAATCCAAAGTTGATTATTTTCGAAGGGGACTTCTGCTGGTGGTAAAATTATTCCGCTACCTCAGCCCCCTGGGGTTGGGGTGGGAGGCAACTTTAAAATTTCAAATGGGAACCCCCATTTTATATTGTAGAATCAGATTCTACATAAAAAAACTACCTACATTTTCTATTTAATCTTTTGTTTGGATTCTTGGTAGTTAGCACTGTAATTCAAGAAAATCCATGTTCTCATTTTTGCATGGAAAATGGTTCCAGAGAAATAAAATATACTTATTTACTTCATAAATTTTGATTCGCTAAAAATAAAACTCTCCCCATAGGTTGGGGTTTGAGAGAGAGGAATTAGATTTTTACAAATGTTGACCCAAATTCTATATTAATTTTTTTTCGCAGATTGGAATAAGTTTTGTTTGTTTCGTGGTCATGAGGCCTCACAACTTTTAATTATCAAACAAATCATCTGACTAGCTAACTAACTAACCAAACATGACCATATGGAACGAGATTTATTAAAGGAAACTAATGTCTCTAAACATCAACATTCTCAGTATTTAATCACTTACACCCATATTGTTTAGTACCGGCTAAAGAACAGTTGAGTCCAGATATCTGATAGTTGTATCTACTCCTGGTACACTTCAGATACGTTTTCGCTGGTCGTCGCGGCTCAGTTCGGAGCGGGACTCACCAATGAAGACAATTCTACTCCATGAGACGAGATTCCATACCTCAGACAGCGGTGGGAACCAACCTGACTGTCGCCAATACGGTCCGACGGTCCGCGGTGCCATTTCCCATCATAACACGACCCCTTTGCTAGTCGTCCGCGGCACATTTACAGCACACCGGTAGGTCGACGACATTCCATGCCCCGTTTCGCTCCCCTTCATTGCAAGCCATTCTGAGCTTACATTTCAGCAACATAATTCCCGCCAACACACGACGAGAGATTCTACTGTTTCTCTTCATGCTTGCCAAACACTACCTTGGTGAACAACGTCGCTGGATCTGTCCGCAACTGAGAACGTTTGGAGCACTTGGACGATCTTTTTGCGAATAACATATTTTCAATAATTTCTGGACTTTCAAATCTATATGATTACCTAAGTATTTTGCTCTCTAAAAGTCTGTTAACTAATTTGGCGTGATATCCCTCAGATGACATCCAACAACTGTATCAAGCCGAACATCTGCTTGCATAAGGGCTAGTTGTGGCCCTACGCGTTCCCTAAGCAAGTCCTTTTCGTAATCTGAATAATGAACTAACCGTTTAGTAAAACCATGATGAAGGGCGTCAAGCACTCTGTCGAAACCTAACCGTCAACAACGTATCACTAGTTAACTCCACTATCTTTGTCTAACTCAAAGTGACATAAAAAATAAAATTTGTTAATGAGCCGGTGTTTGTGCATACGTAGGAATTTTAAACGACGTGACGAACTGTTTTGTTCTGAATATGGACTGAACCCAAAACTAACTAAGCAAAATATTCGTGCCTCACCGAGATTCGACCGCAGCAATGACAGTCATTGCTGACTAGCTTTAAAGAGACGTGCTATAATATTTTTTAGCCAGTATCAGTTAGCGAATCTAAATTTTAAATAGCATTAATACTTTTTTATTGGCTCTGTACAACTATCCGAAACCGTTCCCACGAAAGAGGTTAAGTATGGTTTCAATTCCAAGAAAGAATCTTGAAGTGATATAATATGTGTTTGATGGCGATTCGAACCCAGCACAAAGTCAGATTGTTATGTAAGCATAGTCTAATTCCAGATATCGAATTTCCTCAGCAGTTGCGGGGTATTTAAAACAGCAATAACGAGAAAAATGAATAATTTCTGCCTTCCAGGGATTCGAAATGAGCACATACCGCCATTGTTTTCTGTCCAAGAATGAACGTTAAATATAGGATTATTTCGCCAGAAGTGAGGTGTGCGCATGTTTGAATTAGAAGTGACGTGAAAAAGACTACAGTGATGACTAGACATCGGACCTAGCGCATATCGTTGTTGACGACACACGAAGACACGTTAACTACCGAATTCTTTTTCACCAGTAGCCAGCAGCGACATCTTTGAACTTGAAATGATGTGACGAAAGGATCTGTGTCTCTCCAGGAGACGAAAACGTCACATATTGGTACTGAAAATAACTGAAGAGACGTTAAGAAATAAATTTCGTGATTCTTCAGTTTCTCCCGGCTTATTTCTTGCTCGAATAGTCCACGGGTGTACTGCTGGTCCATAGTGTCCAACGGGCACAAAATTTCGGCGATCAGCCATGTCGCCATCGTCAGGTGCACTGACGAACAGAGTTCCTTAGGGTGGGTGGCCGTCTTAAATCCTCTCCTCCCCCTGCGAGGCCAGCGCCAGCCTCTCAGCGACAGCCGACGCGCGGCCGCCGGCGCGGACCGCGGAAAGAACGCCTCGCAGGGGAAGGAGAAGATTTAAGACGGCCATCCACCCTCAGGAACTCTATTCGTCAGCGCAACTGACGATGGCGACATGACTGATCGCCGAAATTTTGTGCCCGTTGGACGCTATGGACCAGCAGTACACCCGTGGACTGTTCGAGTAAAATAAATTTCCATCAACAGTTAAGGGTGCTCATGCTAAAGCCTGAAAGGGCATTAGGAAAGTTTTTGTTCCGAACAAGAATTTGAACCCTGACACGCGCCGTATGTGGGGAACTTCATGAGTTTCGTACCTTGAGCTATGAACGAGTTGGTGACAGTATTTCGTGGTTAACGGATCAAATCTCGTGAAACCAGAACCAGTATAATCAACATCTCAAGCTGAAATAAAAGATATAATAAGTGCCCTGTGACCTCACATGGCATTTGATTCTTTACCTAAAATAAAAATAAGGATACTTGTGTAAGAAATGTTACTGTTGACACAGTTTATACATGCTACCACTTAATCCTCCGTCATGGCCTTAATCTAACCAGTAGGGACATCACGCTAAATGTGAATTTGGGACCACGATAAAATCGTATGTTCTTCATTTGGCGTAATCAGGGTTAATGGGATCTACTAGTTCCTACGAAGCAACCTTCGCTTGAAGTGGGAATCAAACCCAGATACTACGTATATTAACCTAGTGTCAACTCCCAGACCGATGGACGCATCACGTGGCTGGGCTATGATGTCGTAGCACCGGTGCAACAGACTGGATGAGAAGTCTGACTTCCTGATTCCCTAGAATGGATTACATTCGGTTTAATATATTCATTTCTTGCTAGATCGAATAGTCATTAACCAGCTGCCTCAGCAAACCAGTGCGTCACTCGACTTCATTTTGTAATCAGTCACACAAAATCACATGACGCCCATCTACACACACTGTGAACATTGTAGAACGCACATATTTCCACAGGAAGTGTTGCTCCCACTTGACCTACTCTTCATGGTAAACGTATCGAAGTGCAAAAGAAAAGATGAGTTACTGAACCGATTCTTCTGTAATTTAGTGAACCACAACTCGTCAGCTGCTAACAGTATCAGCCTGTTGGAAGCTCATAAATAATTTATATACTTTTGTAACTCGCGATCAACAACTAAATTTTGGGGAAACGTCCACCTGGCTGCCTGTCCTGATCAGAACACTTTCTGTTCCACTGTCTTACGGCTACCTGACGCTTGCCGGCCTCAGCTAAGGTGATCGCGGAGGACCGCGCCTTGGACCTATGATCTACAGCGGACTTTTGTACACTCACACTGACCAACGTAAGATTATTTTATACTGTACGAAGATTTCGAAACAGAATAGGAAAAATGTACTTACGTCACTGAAACTTTTATTTTCCAATGTAGTCTCCTTGCAGATTAATGCACTTGGTCCAAAGATGTTCCAGTGTCTTGATCCCATCTCGAAAATGAGTTTCCTCCAGGCCTACAAAATAGTTGTCAATTCCGGCTATGATATATTCGTTTGAAGTGAATCTTCGTCCACCATGAAAAATTTTGTTTTGGTAAGAGATGGAAATCTGACGGAGCCATATCAGGTGAACAAGGCGGCTGTGGCAATTCGTGTAATTTGCCATGGCGACTGCACATTGTCTTAATGGAAGATGCCTTTCTTCCTTGATAAACCTGGCCTTTTTTCGCGTATCTTTTGTTGCAATTTGTCCAGGAGGTTAGCATAGTATTCTGCAGTAATTGTTCTCCCATTGGGGAGATAATCTACAACATAATCCCCTTCGCATCCCAGAACACTGATGCCATGACCTTTTACGCCGAAGGAATTGTCTTTGCTTTCTTGTATAGCAGATAATCAGCATGTTTCCACTTCTTCGACTATTGTTTTGTCTCTGGGATATAGTAGTGCACCGAAGTTTTATCTGTGACGGAAGAGATCTTGCTCGTTTCTCCAAAATCGGGCCAAACTTTGTTCATTCTCACGCCTATTTGATCCATCGTCAAGAGTCGCGGGACACATCATCCAGGTAATCTTTTCGTTTCTGATTCTTCAGTTAAAATGTGATAAATCGTTTCAGATGACATCTGGAAAGCGGAAGCAATTTCACGCACTTTCAATCGGCGACCCTCCATGACCATATTGTGCACTTTACAATGATTTCTGGAGTAGTGACACATCTTGGCCGACCGCTGCGCGGATCATAATCTAAGCTTGTCGGCCCAATTTAAATTCATTTCTCCACCTGGCAACAGTTGAATATGAAGGAGCACAGTCCTCCAGTGTATTCTATATGCTTCAAATGGCTCTAAGCACTATGGGACATAACATCTGAGGTCATCAGTCCCCTAGACTTAGAACTACTTAAACCTAACTAACCTGAGGACATCACATACTTCCATGTCCGAGGCAGGATTCGAAACTGCAACCGTAGCAGCAGCGTGGTTCCTGACTGAAGCGCCTAGAACCTCTCGGCCATATTTATGAGTTCTGATTTACATATAACATTCCGGCTTCTTCATCTAGGTTACTGAACATATGCATCTTTCTACTTGTTTTAGATACTGATGAGTCAGTCTCATCTGAAACGACGAGAGGTGCAGCGCCAGTGGCTATGGAGTGGAAGGAGGGACCCAAAAACACACAGGGGCAACAGCATTCATAGTTATACAGTCTTTATTTCTGTTCAGAACTTGCTTAGCAATCACTCAGTTTAACTGGTTGTAAAGATTACAACACATAACAAATGTCATATGGATCAGCGAGGATTGTAACAACTGATGTCACCCCCCCAGGGAAAATAAACAAGGGTACAAAATTACTGTAATATTGACTCTCAGACAGTATTAAATTCAAATTCTGAAGAAAAATTACAGGCGAACCATAATCATTCTGAGTCTGCACTTAACCACAGGGGCTCAAATAATGAATATTCTCCCTGTACAAATAAAATTCGTAAGAGTCCTCGGAAAATTTAAAAAAAAACTGTATGACAGAACAATAAAGAAATACACCTAAACACAGGGGCCAAATACACACATCAAAAAAAGTTTTGCATCATCTCAGTTCTGAGAGATCCGGCACCTTTACAGAAATTTGGAATAGAGATCTACATAAACATCATTTCCGCTCTTTTTATACCTCATGACCACCACAAAATGCATGTTGTACAACCATACAGCGGGACGTCAGAGGTGGTGGTCCAGATTGCTGTACACACTGGTACCTCTAATAGCCAGTAGCACGTCCTCTTGCATTGAGGCATGCCTGTATTCCTCATGGCATACTGTCCACAAGTTCGTCAAGGCACTGTTGGTCCAGACTGTCCCACTCCTCAACGGCGATTCGGCGTAGATCCCTCAGAGTGGTTGGTGGTCACGTCGTCCATAAACAGTCCTTTTCAACCAGCAGCAGCGAGTACTGTTTGTATAAAGCGTTTATTTTGCATTTTGTTTACGACCTTCCACTAAGGAAGGGATTCTATTTGTGTTTATCTGCTCTGCATGGTAACTAACAGTTCTTGATAAAACTTTACGTAGTTTTCGTGTTAGATTTCTTAGTGTTTTCTTGATCGTTTAGAACAGAAAGCGCCCTAAAACCGTCTTTTGTTTGTTTCGCGGCCGTTAGCCACTAGTCACTTGAATCAGCAGTTGTCTTGTGACAGCCAGAGCGAGAGCACCAGCAGCAGCGAGTACTGTTTGTATAAAGCGTTTATTTTGCATTTTGTTTACGACCTTCCACTAAGGAAGGGATTCTATTTGTGTTTATCTGCTCTGCATAGTAACTAACAGTTCTTGATAAAACTTTACGTAGTTTTCGTGTTAGATTTCTTAGTGTTTTCTTGATCGTTTAGAACAGAAAGCGCCCTAAAACCGTCTTTTGTTTGTTTCGCGGCCGTTAGCCACTAGTCACTTGAATCAGCAGTTGTCTTGTGACAGCCAGAGCGAGAGCACCAGCAGCAGCGAGTACTGTTTGTATAAAGCGTTTATTTTGCATTTTGTTTACGACCTTCCACTAAGGAAGGGATTCTATTTGTGTTTATCTGCTCTGCATAGTAACTAACAGTTCTTGATAAAACTTTACGTAGTTTTCGTGTTAGATTTCTTAGTGTTTTCTTGATCGTTTAGAACAGAAAGCGCCCTAAAACCGTCTTTTGTTTGTTTCGCGGCCGTTAGCCACTAGTCACTTGAATCAGCAGTTGTCTTGTGACAGCCAGAGCGAGAGCACCAGCAGCAGCGAGTACTGTTTGTATAAAGCGTTTATTTTGCATTTTGTTTACGACCTTCCACTAAGGAAGGGATTCTATTTGTGTTTATCTGCTCTGCATAGTAACTAACAGTTCTTGATAAAACTTTACGTAGTTTTCGTGTTAGATTTCTTAGTGTTTTCTTGATCGTTTAGAACAGAAAGCGCCCTAAAACCGTCTTTTGTTTGTTTCGCGGCCGTTAGCCACTAGTCACTTGAATCAGCAGTTGTCTTGTGACAGCCAGAGCGAGAGCACCAGCAGCAGCGAGTACTGTTTGTATAAAGCGTTTTTGTACTTATTTGCTGCGCTTAGCTTTTAAATAGTTTTTCTGGGAAAACCTAGCGTAGTTTTCGCGTCTCGTATTTCAGTGAGTGTTTCTTGATTATCAGAGTAGCTCATCAGAAGATTATCTTGGGAATTTGTCACCGTATAGAGTAGGGTAAACATAGTCATGTGTAGGGACTGTGGTTGTTGTGAGCGGACGCAAGGAGAATTGGCCACTCTTCGGGGGCAGGTGGAGGCTTTGTCTGTTAGGCTCATCGAGCTCGAGGCGCAGGCGTCGGCTCGTAGTGGCGTTGGGGCAACTGTGGTGAGACCTATGCCTACTTCGGTGGCCTTGGAATCACATGGAACCCCTGATGTCGCTGCGTCTTCCGGCAGTGAGCATCTTACCGGTCAGCCATCACTCCAGGGTGAATGGCGGACAGTGGTGGGCTCGCGCGTGCCTGGCCGAAAGGCGAAGGTGGGATCTGGCCGCGTGGCAGCTGCCTTACCCCTTTCCAACAGGTACGGGGTGCTTCCTAGTGGTGATGACATCGTTTCCGAGCCACCACAGGATGCCTCGCCTGTTGGGCCAGTGGCCGATTCTCCGGCAAGGTCCCGACAGTCACAGAGGGCGGGCCTATTAGTTATAGGGAGCTCCAACGTTAGGCGGGTTATGGAGCCCCTCAGGAAAATAGCGGGTAGGTCGGGGAAGAATGCCAGTGTGCACTCGGTGTGCTTGCCGGGGGGTCTCGTCCGTACTGTGGAGGAGGCCCTTCCGGCAGCTATTGAACGCACTGGGTGTGACCGGCTGCAGATAGTAGCACATGTCGGAACGAATGACGCCTGCCGCTTGGGTTCTGAGGCCATCCTTGGTTCCTTCCGGCGGCTGGCTGATTTGGTGAAGACAACCAGCATCGCACGCGGAGTGCAAGCTGAGCTTAATATCTGCAGCATAGTGCCCAGAGTCGATCGCGGTCCTCTGGTTTGGAGCCGTGTGGAGGGTCTAAACCAGAGGCTCAGACGACTCTGCGACTATAATGGTTGCAAATTCATCGACCTCCGTTATTGGGTGGAGAACTGTAGGGCCCCCCTAGACAGGTCAGGCGTGCACTACACACCGGAAGCAGCTACTAGGGTAGCAGAGTACGTGTGGCGTGCACACGGGGGTTTTTTAGGTTAGAGGGACCCCCCCTTGGGCGAAACGATAAAATGCCTGACGGCTTACCAGAGAGGACATTATCATCGTTGACAAAGAACGTCCGTCCTCAGAGACCAAAAACAGGAAAAGTTAACGTAATATTGGTAAACTGCAGGAGTATCCAGGGCAAGGTTCCTGAATTAGTATCTCTTATTGAAGGAAATAGTGCGCATATAGTATTAGGAACGGAAAGTTGGTTAAAACCGGAAGTGAACAGTAACGAAATCCTAGACACAGAATGGAATATATACCGCAAGGATAGGATAAACGCCAATGGTGGAGGAGAATTTATAGCAGTAAAGAATTCAATAATATCCAGTGAAGTTATTAGCGAATGCGAATGTGAAATAATCTGGGTTAAGTTAAGTATCAAAGGTGGGTCAGATATGATAGTCGGATGCTTCTATAGACCACCTGCATCAGCAACCGTAGTAGTTGAGCGCCTCAGGGAGAACCTGCAGAACGTCGTGAAGAAGTTTCGTGATCATACTATTCTAATAGGGGGAGACTTCAATCTACCAGGTATAGAATGGGATAGTCACACAATCAGAACTGGAGCCAGGGACAGAGACTCTTGTGACATTATCCTGACTGCCTTGTCCGAGAATTACTTCGAGCAGATAGTTAGAGAACCAACTCGTGAAGCTAACGTTTTAGACCTCATAGCAACAAATAGACCGGAACTTTTCGACTCCGTGAATGTAGAAGAGGGTATCAGTGATCATAAGTCAGTGGTTGCATCAATGACTACAAGTGTAATAAGAAATGCCAAGAAAGGAAGGAAAATATATTTGCTTAACAGGAGTGATAGGGCACAAATCGCAGAATATCTGAGTGACCACCATCAAACGTTCATTTCTGAGGAAGAGGATGTGGAACAAAAATGGAAAAAATTCAGAAACATCGTCCAGTACGCCTTAGATAAGTTCGTACCGACTAAGGTCCAAAGCCAGGGGAAAGATCCACCGTGGTATAACAATCATGTACGAAAGGTACTACGGAAACAAAGAAAGCTTCATCATAGGTTTAAGAGTAGTCGAATCATAGCTGATAAGGAAAAGCTGAACGAAGCGAAAAAGAGCGTAAAGAGAGCAATGAGAGAAGCATTCAACGAATTCGAACATAAAACATTGGCAAACAATCTAAACAAGAACCCTAAAAAGTTTTGGTCATATGTAAAATCGGTAAGCGGATCTAAATCCCCTATTCAGTCACTCGTTGACCACGATGGCACCGAAACAGAGGACGACCGAAGAAAGGCAGAAATACTGAATTCAGTGTTCCGAAACTGTTTCACTGCGGAAAATCGTAACACGGTCCCTGACTTCAGCCGTCGCACGGACGCCAAAATGGAAAATATTGAAATAAACGATATCGGAATTGAAAATCAACTGCTATCACTTAGTAGCGGAAAAGCATCCGGACCAGACGAGATACCCTTAAGATTCTACAGTGATTATGCTAAAGAACTTGTCCCCTTTCTATCAGCAATTTATCGTAGATCGCTGGAAGAACGTAAAGTACCTAGCGACTGGAAGAAAGCGCAGGTCGTTCCCATTTTCAAGAAGGGTCATAAATCAGATGCGAATAATTATAGGCCTATTTCGCTTACGTCAATCTGTTGTAGAATAATGGAACATGTTTTGTGTTCTCGTATTATGACGTTCTTAGATAATACAAATCTCCTTCATCATAACCAACATGGATTCCGCAAACAGAGATCATGTGAAACTCAGCTCGCCCTATTTGCCCAAGAAATTCACAGTGCCGTAGACACTGGCGAGCAGATTGATGCCGTATTCCTGGACTTCAGGAAGGCATTTGATACGGTTCCGCACTTACGTTTAGTGAAAAAAATACGAGCTTACGGAATATCGGACCAGGTTTGTGATTGGATTCAGGATTTCCTAGAAGAAAGAACACAACATGTCATTCTTAACGGTTCAAAATCTGCAGATGTAGAGGTAATTTCGGGAGTACCGCAGGGAAGCGTGATAGGACCTTTATTGTTTACAATATACATAAATGACTTAGTTGACAACATCGGTAGCTCCGTGAGGCTATTTGCAGATGACACGGTTGTCTACAAGAAAGTAGCAACATCAGAAGACTCGTACGTACTCCAGGAGGACCTGCAGAGGATTAATGCATGGTGCGACAGCTGGCAGCTTTCCCTAAACGTAGATAAATGTAATATAATGCGCATACATAGGGGCAGAAATCCATTCCAGTACGATTATGCCATAGGTGGTAAATCATTGGAAGCGGTAACGACCGTAAAATACTTAGGAGTTACTATCCGGAGCGATCTGAAGTGGAATGATCACATAAAACAAATAGTGGGAAAAGCAGGCGCCAGGTTGAGATTCATAGGAAGAATTCTAAGAAAATGTGACTCATCGACGAAAGAAGTAGCTTACAAAACGCTTGTTCGTCCGATTCTTGAGTATTGCTCATCAGTATGGGACCCTTACCAGGTTGGATTAATAGAAGAGATAGACATGATCCAGCGAAAAGCAGCGCGATTCGTCATGGGGACATTTAGTCAGCGCGAGAGCGTTACGGAGATGCTGAACAAGCTCCAGTGGCGGACACTTCAAGAAAGGCGTTACGCAATACGGAGAGGTTTATTATCGAAATTACGAGAGAGCACATTCCGGAAAGAGATGGGCAACATATTACTACCGCCCACATATATCTCGCGTAATGATCACAACGAAAAGATCCGAGAAATTAGAGCAAATACGGAGACTTACAAGCAGTCGTTCTTCCCACGCACAATTCGTGAATGGAACAGGGAAGGGGGGATCAGATAGTGGTACAATAAGTACCCTCCACCACACACCGTAAGGTGGCTCGCGGAGTATAGATGTAGATGTAGATGTAGATCCCAGGGCATGTTCTTTAGGGTTCATGTGAAGAACGTGCTGGGTTCTCTAGTCGAGCAATATCGTTATCCTGAAGGAAGTCATTCACAACATGTGCACGATGGGGACGCAAATTGTGGTCCATGAACACGAATGCGTCGCCAATATGCTGCCGATATGCTTGCACTACCGGTCTGAGGATGGCATTCACGTACGGCGCCTTCCATGACCACCACATAATGCCACCCCAAAACAGCAGGGGACCTTCACATTGCTGCACTCGCTGGACAGTGTGTCTAAGGCGTTCAGCCTAACCTGGTTGCCTCCAAACCTCTCTCCGACGAAGAAATATGCGACATTCACTGATGAAGAGAACGTGATGCAAATCCTGAGCGGTCCATTCGGCATTTTCTTGGGCCCTCTGTGCAGGGCTGCATTGTGTCGTGGTTGCAAAGATCGACCTCGCCATGGATGTAGGGAGAGAAGTTGCGCATCACGCAGCCTACTGCGCACAGTTTGAGTCGTAACCCGACCTCTTGTGGCTGCACGAAAAGCACTATTCAACATGGTGGCGTTGCTGTCAGGGTACCTCCAAGCCGTAATCCGTAGGTAGCGGTCAGCCATTGCAGTAGTAGCCCTTGATCGGCCTGAGCAAGGCATGTCATCGACAGTTCCTGACACTCTGTATCTCCTTCATGTCTAAACAGCATTGATTTGGTTCACTTCGAGACGTCTGGACACTTACCTTCTTGAGATTATTTCCTGGTACAAAGTAACAAAGCGGACTGAACTACAGACAACACGAGCCATGTGCTCCTTCCTCGTGGAATGCTGGGACTGATCGGCTGTCGGATCCCTCCGTCTAATAGGCGCTGCTAATGCATGGTTGTTTACGTCTTTGGGTGGGTTTAGTGACATTTCTGAACAGTCAAAGGGGCTGTGTTTGTGATACAACATCCACAGTCAACGTCTATCTTCAGGAGTTTTGGGAACCGAGTTGATGCAAAACTTTTTTTGGTGTCTGTAGTTGCAAATTTTCCTACGCCTGTGGCCAAGTTATACAGGATCGATTTAAAAATAGTTTTGCTCCTGCAAGACAATTAAACGCAACATTTCCAAAATTTATCTGAAGTGGAAATACCTAAAAAAGAATACAACGATTAAGAAACGTTAACACTAGAAGCAGCTAATCTCAAAAGCAAACTTTCGTGCCTAAATAAATTTAAACACTAGCTTTCCTAGTGTGGCCGTGCGGTCTAGGCGCTTCAGTCTGGAGCCGCGTGACCGCTCCGGTCGCAGATTTGAATCCTGCCTCGGACATGGATGTGTGTGATGTCCTTAGATTAGTTAGGTTTAAGTAGTTCTAAGTTCTAGGGGACTGATGACCATAGATGTTAAGTCCCATAGTGCTCAGAGCCATTTGAACATTTTAGTTATGATTCTCCAGGCCAAGGTAATGAATTACCAAATTATTTTAAAATTCAATGTGAGAGTGAGTTAGTCACGCACAATTTGATTAAGACATATTAATTTGCCCTTTTAGGGTTCAATTACTGCTACTGAATTTAAAAAAAAGATTATAGCAAAATTTCATGAGATGTTCAAATTTAGGCCGTGGCCCCAGCAATAATGTAGCCCAATCACTCTTGTACTGGCGAGATACCGTGACGGCGCCACACATAACAGGCTACTGGGCGGCAGAAATCCAATAAGCTACATCTGTAACAGACTGTGATTGGCCACAAACAAGCGGCACCAGAAAGGACCAAATTGAGTTACAGATGCACATAACAAGACAACAGATTTATCAGGCTTTGGCCGGTACCTAAAGAAATCCAGGGTGATGACAGTCATAAGCGTTAGGAAGCGCATCCAAGCGGCAACCAGACACACAAACAACTAGCAGGAAGTAACATGAGTACATAAAAGTAACGCAATGGCTAACAGCGAGAATAGATAAACCAGGCAGGCTGGCATAGCGAACACGGGAAAGAACTCACAGCCACCGAGAAGTCAATGCTTGTATCCAACCTAACCCCCCAATTCGAAAATGTATGGCAAATGTTAGATTAAAAGAAATTCACTCTTTCCATTTAAAAACAACACTATGAGGTAAAACAACGAGAGCTCTGGAAAGAATTCATCATGCATGACGCAGGTTTAACTCTGCATGAACAGTAACTCTCAAACAATCTTTGATTGCAAAACCAGCCCTCACTTGTGTTGCTTACCCTGACCATTTTATAACTGCTAGCAACATTAA
The DNA here is from genome assembly GCF_021461385.2 of Schistocerca piceifrons. Lineage (NCBI taxonomy): Eukaryota > Metazoa > Arthropoda > Insecta > Orthoptera > Acrididae > Schistocerca > Schistocerca piceifrons. Next base: position 871,703,524 of record NC_060140.1, read on the forward strand.
TTAATTCACAGGCTAGCAATAAAGAGGCCAATCAGGAGCGGCCATTAAGGGGAGGTTTACTATCTTTTGACCAAAAAAAGCATGTTCTATGAGAATTTTTTTCTAGGGATGTGTTATAGATATCGCTGTCAAATTTCGTCAAAATGTTTATTGATATTTCCTCTAAAAACTGGAATTTTTTCGACCGGAAATTTAGAAGAGCAAAGGCGGAAGTGCCGTCGGAACGAAACAAAATTTCGATGTAGACCTCCACGCGTGGTATGCCACAGGTCAGCCAGCTCGTCTGAAATCAAAACTGATTTGACGTTAGCGAAGTATATGATTCTTTAGGAGTTGTACCTCGCTTAAGTTATTTGGACCATAGGAAACAAAATGGAGGCCATTTGAAAAAAAAGGATTTTTTTCATCGATTTTTCGACTTTGTCGGCCAAGTAAAAATATTTATAGTTTATGGATCGGAATAAAAGTGGTATAATCCTAGACAATTTAGTTCGCTTTGTCGGCAACAAAGAATCATGCAAATCTGTTCAATAGATTTGAAGTTGCCATACCGCCCGATCAAAAAAAAAGTCATTTCGAGAAAAATGCGTTTGAAGTTTTGACTACATATACAGGATTACGCAACTTACGTTCAACCCGCTATTCCGGGTCCACAAACTAGTCCTTCTTCTTCCTCATAGAGGGCGTTCTGCTCGATCTGGGCCATCCTGCGCTGCTCCAGAGCCGCTCGTACGGCCGGTCACAAGCGGTTTTCGGCCGCTTGAATCCGGTGGTTGTCCGAATGCTTGGAGAACTGCGTCGAATAGAGTCCCAGGGTGACGTCCATCGTTGTCATGGTCTTCAGAATTGCTGAATACCCTTCGTTGAAGCCACGTCACTGCCAGGGATGTCGCAATCTCCACACTCTTCGCACCAGAATGCAAATGCTTGGGAGCTAACTTCCAAACACATACGTTCAAACTTTCATTTGAATTTTGTGTATTTCCTCCCAGGCACAGGTACAACAATTCGTCCTCCGAAAGAAAAAAACTGGTGCATTAAAAAGGCCTATTTCATTCAGGTGCATATTTTTGTTCAACCGTGAATGATAAACATTTCCGTTCCGTATTCGGAAAAACCGTTTCAGTGGTGGATTCTAAACACTTTCCAAATATGCAATTTTAAAAACAATCGATTTTTTGAACCAAAAGATAGTAAACCTCCCCTTAATACAATGACGACAGGCAGCTGATCACCGTAGTTCAGCACATAGAGTTCAGTTTGAGTTAGAAACAAGACGGCCAGCTGTTGCACGTGGTCACAATAGAGATTCCAAGCGCAACTGGCTTACAAGGTGAAATAATGTTTCAGAAATACGTAGGTGCAACATTACGTTCGCTCAATGGTCACTTGAGAAAAGCAACTCTAGAGGTGAGAACATTCCGTCCGGCGGAATGCACTCGCCACTTGCCAGCAAAGACGCTGTCAGACCCCGTTGCACGTCCAACCGCTGAGCCGCTACGATCCAGCCGCGCAATTACACCACTTCGGCTCCCGTTGTACTCGCTGCTAACTTCTGCTGAAGCCAGCCGAGACGTCTAAGCAGGCAGGAAAGGTCCGCTGTTAACTGGTGACCTTTCCTAATTGCCCGCGGTTAGGAGCCCTGCGCGGAAACTACCAACAGGTGGCGCTGCCGCCCAGACCCGAAGCGCAACGGAAGATAGCACAAGCGTGCGAATCGATGTATCGCCGGCGAGCCACACTGCTCAGATACCCTTTATAATTTGATAGTCATAGTTACTTGAAGTAACTGGTAGTCACTGATACCAATTCTGGACATCATCAAATAGGTTAGGTCTGTTTGTCGCCATTAGATCTAATATATTTCCATCAAGAGTGGAATTCCGACCTATCTGATCTTGGTTGTTTCTGGAGAATGGATTTAGTAATGTCTTGTTAAGCTCACCACTAACACAACTGTAACGATCCCAACTGATTTTTGGGTGATCGTAGTCTCCTCTGGTATGGAACCCAAACACTCGAGCAGTACTCAAGAATATGTGGCACCAGAGCCTTATACGCGGTCTCTTCCGCAGGTGAACGACCCTTATCAAAAATTCTCCCAATAAACCGAAGTCTATCATTCTCCTTCCCTACTACAGTTCTCACTTGCTCGTTTCATCTCATATCGCTTTACAACGCTACGCCTAGATATTTGAACGACTTGACTGTGTCAAACTGCCCACTAGTAATACTGTATCCGAACATTACAGGTTTCATCTTGCTATGCATCCGCATTAACTTACATTTTGGATTGGCCGAGCAGTTCTAGGCGCTACAGTCTGGAACCGCGCGACCGCAACGTGTGCAGGTTCGAATCCTGCCTTGGGCATGGATGTGTGTGATGTCCTTAGGTTAGTTAGGTTTAAGTAGCTCTAAGTTCTACGTGACTGATGACCTCAGAAGTTAAGTCCCACAGTGCTCAGAGTCATTTGAACCATTTTTTTAACTTACATTTTCCAGCGTTTAGTGCTAGATGTCATTCATTACATCAACTGGAAATTTTGCCTATGTCGTCTTCTGTCTTCCTAGTCACTCTGTCACCTTACCGTACGCCGCGGAATGATCAGCAAATCGGGTGGCCGGTGGCCGGTAAAAACATCCAACTTGGTTTCACCTACACCTGTTATACGCGACCAGATAATTTCACTGGCACACTCAACTTCGACCTCAATGCAGACAATGATTTTGTCAACTGCAATGAACACTTCTCCTGCTATGGCCCAAAATCTGTCTTTCCGATATACTTTCCACGACTCACTAAATATCTCAGAGCATTCCACTTCGGTTTTCAGCCAGTTCTCGGTCCCAAGAATAATTTCAGCTCGAGAACTTTCCGGGAAGGCAATAGATTCGTGCACCCCCCCCCCCCCAATCGTGTGCCTGCTTGGACTCAGGAGCGGCCACTTGTCCACTCACAGGATGAATGGGCCTTCTCCCTCAAGCAACTCGAACGCGTCACCCACCCTTGCTATTTTATGGATTTTGTGGACTATATTATTCCGAAATCCTCATGGTATGTCTGTAGTCTCTTGTAACACCAACTTCCATAGCCGTTTGGTTCTTACTTCCCTCAACGGTTTCAAAAATTTGGAAGGGAGGATGTCTGTCGCTCTTTACTTCCAAAGCTCCGTTGAACTCTGACAATAAGACTCGATCCCTTTGGCTTAATATCGGATCCCATTTCAGCTTCCATCAAGATGTCAGAAAAGTCCTCCCACTCATAGAGATCTTCAGTGTACTCTTTCCACCTTCTTTGTATTTCACAGTGGAATTTCCATTGTACTGCCGGCCGGTGTGGCCGGGCGGTTCTAGACGCTTCAGTCTGGAACCGCGCGACCTCTACGGTAGCTGATTCGAATCCTGCCTCTGGCATGGATGTGTGTGATGTCGTTAGTTCTAAGTTCTAGGAAACTGATGACCTCAGATGTTAAGTTCCATAGTGCTCCGAGCCCTTTGAACCATTTCCATTTGTACTCTTAATACTGACGCCGTATTGAAAACGCAGATGTTACCTTCATACAGGGTGACTCAGATGCCTCTGTCTATGGGTTTTATGCAACCCACAATGCCTTCAAATTGCATGCGCAAAATTTCCATATTCTCTGGTCACTACGTGTCAACTGTTAGTCCTACAATAAAAAAGAAGACCTTTTTGTGGGCTATTTAATGTAATTAAATTTTATACTGGGACGAGTTTTCTCTAGAGGCTGTTGTTCTTGAATTTTTCAAGAAAAAAGTACGAAAGTGAGATTCAAACGCATTTATCTCGAATAATTCGAAAACCATCATCTCCAGCGAAAACATATTCCAGTACGAAATTTAACCACATTAATATCCAAAAAAAAGTTTCTGTTTCTTTCTTCTGTAGGACTAATAGTTTACACGTAGCGAACGAAAGAAGATGATTGTGTCACGAGCGATTTCTGAAGATCTTTCGAGTAGCATAAAACGCAAAAGTAGGCGCAGACGTATCGTGCTGTATAGAAGCACAAACCTTTACGCATGAGCGCCTGGTATCCCTCAATATTACTGAGGGCCTCGTGGCTGGATTACTCAGTCACCCTTGCCTCTTGTAATTGTGGCTGTGGCAGACAGTGCACTTTTGCGGGCCAGGCAATTACCCAACCGTTCAGGCGTTCGCATGCGGTAGAAGCTCTGCGCACTTCACGAGCAGGAGGTAGCGCCCGCTATAGCACGCCGGGGTCGACAGCTGTACATAATACGCGGCACGCAATGTTAATGTGATTAGCGGCCTCGCTCCAAAGGCCTGCGATATTCCACAGAGTGCACCTAATAGCTGAGGTCCGGACCCAGTAAAACCGGCCGCAACAAATCACTCTCACAGGGGTATTTTCCCCACGCCATACTTCATCACCAGTGCTCTGTGCGTAGCGGTGAGGAGAAAGTGTCGTTACTAAGCGATAACTGAGAATTGTTGTTGTTGTTGTTGTTGTGGTCTTCAGTCCTGAGACTGGTTTGATGCAACTCTCCATGCTGCTCTATCCTGTGCAAGCCGCTTCATCTCACAGTACCTACTGCAACCTACATCCTTCTGAATCTGCTTAGTGTATTCATCTCTTGGTCTCCCTCTACGATTTTTACCCTCCACGCTGCCCTCCAGTACTAAACCGGTGATCCCTTGATGCTTCAGAACTTGTCCTACCAACCGATCCCTTCTTCTAGTCAAGTTGTGCCACAAACTTCAACTGAGAATTACAAACCACTAATTGTCATTCACAATGGGAGAATTACAAACCACTAATTGTCATTCAGAATGGAATTTTCAATCTGCAGCTGAGTGTGCGCTGACATGAAACTTCTTGGCATATTAAAACTGTGTGCTGGACCGACACTCGAACTCGGGAGGTTGTGAGTCGTGGTGGTGGTGGTGGTTGTTGGGACGTTTAAGGGGGACTAAACAGCTAAGATCATCAGTCCCCCCAGTGAGCCGTGCTTGGGTAGCTCGGATGGTAGAACACTTGCCCGCGAAAGGAAAACGTCCCGAGTTCGAGTCTCTGTCCGGCACACAGTTTTATCCTGTCACGACGTTTCTCTGTCATTATTTGTCACTGGATGACTGTAAAAGTCGCTAACTGATTTGGCGTTTGTACTTGGGTGTACTTGTCAGCATAATGTAATTTCGTTGTCCACCCCGCTGCAGTACCGATTGTCATTTCTCCCGAGACAACAGAGCGCAATTGTCGAGAGTCGTGGGTTACTTTTTTTGTAGTTGTGTTTGTCAGGTGGAGTTACGTAGTTGTTGCCTGCGAAACCGCAACTGTAATTTTTGACGAAAACTATCAAGACTTTCAGCGCAGGAGGTTATTATTTCGCCCTACAAGGGTACCCTCCATGCTGAAAATCAAAGATTTTGATGCGCTTCAAATATGTTGCAGAGGCAGTTACCCTGAGTACCTGGCTATCCAGTTTTTTAGCGACGGGCTTTGGTTTTTGAGAAAATCGAGTTTGAAGTTCATTGCGCGCTTTGTATAGCCATAAAATTACATATATTTCGAGTAAGTCAGCGCAGCGCAGCGGTGAAGGTTTACAGCTACCGCGTTGGAGGTACCGTGTTCGAATCCTGCTCGTGTAATTTTTTTTCCAAAATTGACCGAATTTTTTAATTTTATTTCAAAGAACATGAACAAACAGTGGAAGGTGTGCGAAATTATAAAGATATATTCAGTTATTAATTTTTTTCAAATATTCATTCCGTATGTGTTTCGCATCATATTCTCCCAATTCATCTTCTTCGTTGAAATCTACCACTTCATCATCAATAATGATCTGTCTTTCGGCCAAGAGATCCTGTATTGCGATACATATCTCATCGCCAATTGCAACTGAACTGGCAGAGATCACATTAGGGGGTGTATTCGTTAAGAGTTTCAAATGGCGGAATAGATTTTCTGCATATTTAATGGCATTTGTGATGTCACCTTTTGATTATTCGTTCAGTTCTTCCACTTGTGGATCTTCTTCTGGCTGCACTACTGCAGAAACACTTGGTTCTTCCAATTCACAGAATTTTTCTAACACACGGCACTAGAGGCGCTTTGCGAGCAACTGACGCTGTAGTAAGATGCGAACGTAAAGGAATACAACTCGCATCCTCATTGGCCTACGAGCTGGGGTTCCCGTTACGGCTAACGGTGATCACGGGAGAGGGGACGATAATGAATGGAGATCGATTTCAGGTAATACAAGAAGCGATCGTTGTACGAACATTTGGGACTCCAACGGCGTACCACAAACGGAATGAATATTTGAAAAAATTAATAACTGAATACATCTTTATAATTTCGCACACCTTACACTGTTTGTTCATATTCTTTAAAAAAATAAAATGGAAAAATTCGGTTGATTTGGAAAAAAATAGAAAAGGACACGAGTAGGATTCGAACACGGTACCTCCAGCTTGGTACCCACGAACCTTTACCGCTGCGTTACGCTGACTTGGTCGAAACATATGTAATGTTATGGGTATACAAATCGTCCAATGAACTTCAAAATTGATTTTCTCAAAAACTAAGGCCCATCGCTAAAAAACCGGATTGGCAGGTACTCAGGGTAAGTGCCTCTACAATATATTTGAAGCGCATCAAAATCCGTGATTTACAGTATCGAGGGTTCCCTTGTTAGAGTCAACAGTTCAGTATTAAGAGAGTTATTCTGAGAAATTTCCTAATTCGTTTGTCGTGCTGCGAGAATAACAGTCAGCCGCGTCTTCACGGTTTCAGAACCGTCTAACGTCGACTTCATCGTAATGCAGTGATCATTCCAACTTAGAAAGACCTATAATCTGTATGACTAAATTTTCCGAATGCACGTACCTTTATTCACATTACGTGTCGTGCTATCATCTGGTAGCCGCGTCGCGAACGGTCACGTGGACACTCGCGAAAATCCTTGGCAGGACCGCTGGGATGATGAACTGCAAGAACTGCGCCACTCGTTGAAACTAGAACCAACTATCGCGTGACTTTGGTGCTAGTAATCAACATGAGTGACTAAACAGCACGACTGAACTAGAAGAGCCTAGCTGCCCTACATTTGAACAAAAAAATATTTACGCAAATAAATTTGATGCGTGTGATATCAATTACTTCAATCTGCCCCTGGCTATTTGTAAGTTAATTTAAAGTATGAATGAGTGACTCGAGCAGACAAACAGATTAATGGATCGTTGTAGAAGGAATTTTCCAGTGGCTGAAGTGCTAGCTAATAATTACATTGATTGAATACCAAAAATAGTAGTAGTCAAGTGGAGGCCAATTTACTGTGTTTTACTAGCACAATATACTTTGTTTGATCTTACCAAGTATTCGTGGACGTTCACCCTATCTACAAATATTTAATGAACGGTACAGGATCAGCTTTAGTTGGTGGCGGCAGCAGCAGGAGAACAAGCGCAGGGAGGAACCAGGTACGTGCGAAAGGCACATAATCCCATCCGCGTGCCTACGTCTTATGTTATGAGCTACAGTAGTGAAGAAAATGATCGCTTATAAACACCCGGGGAGCTTAACAGCTCTTCTTAAATATGGAAAAGTGCCACATAACTCACCCACGGTAATTCTGTAATGATATTACAAACTGTCAGAGATCATGAAGAAAGATAAATGCATCAATTTGAGGAACGCAAACCAAGACCGGAAACGACAGAAAGCTACAAACGAAAATCGTTCGAATATTTCTGATAGTGGACCTCTTCCACTGCGAGCTCTTTGCTTTCCATATTTTTGGAGGAGATAGTGTAGACCACAATATGGAAAAAAAATCCAGTAAATATGGGATGTAAAAGGCATACCTTAAGGTTTATGAGAACACTTCTGCTACTGTGAAACACATCTATTCTAATGAACAGCTCATATCTCTTAACGCACGCATTACAGAACCCATGGTTACAGTACAACTTTTTTTAACTTTTTGGTTTATACTGCGTCCTCGCAAAATGAGAAAGCAAATAGCTGACAGTAGAAGACGTTCACTAACAGAGGTAACAGAGAGATTTTCACTTATACGAGTAGCTTGTGACTCGATCATCTCCAGAGCATGGTCCCTTTCCTCAAATCGATACATTTACACATACATTTACCCTTCTCTACTATCTCCACTATCTCTGCATAAACAACATACGAAGCCAGTAATATTTTATTATGGCTTTGAAGAAAAATTTGAAATTTGTTCCCCCGGTTACGTGATTTTAAGGATAAAATTACGAAACGTTTTGAAATATCACGTGAAATCAGTAGTAGCAAAGATTGATGGAATACTGAAATTTGGAGAATGGAATCAGAGTAGGTGCAGTGCTTTTCTCGATGAAATGGTATACAACGTTCTAGTGTGACCTTTTCTAAAGCAGTGGTTAAGATTTTTGGTTCCTCAGCAAGTGTCGACCAAATTCCATGCATGTTTCGAGCGTGACATTATAATATTTCTCCAGATTTTGTAAAATTTGTCAGCTGTCTTTTATCTAAAATGGCGAATGAAACCAGAGATGCGCTTCAAGGATCGTGAAAAACCAGTACAGCCCAAGTCTATTCACAGGAAATGTATATGGGTGCGCTGCAAGAAATCAGATCCCTTTGATTGATCAAGGTCTCGAGGCAGAATCTGGATAAACCCATTGTCCTCACCGTGAATCAAACGTAGTAGGCATGAAATCGACATAAGAGAGATCGGCACACCTATCTAGACAAGACCTATGACTGTTGCCCCACTCAATACGGGAATAAATTGGGACGTTTTGTGGATAATACCGAGAAGGCGCCTATGGCTCGTGGAGACGCATATAGTGTCTTCGTGATAAACTTTCCACTACGGTGTTCTTCGCTGCAGTCAATGTGAACGTCTGGAACGCAGCCTACGAGGTTGGTCTCCAACCGTATTTTTGTTCCATAGGGTATATAGCATATATCATGAATATGAGCTTTTCAGACTTTTATCATAAATAACATGTATCAGTTTCATTTAGTTTCTATATTTCCTGAACTATGCTGGCCAGTAAAGAATAGTATGGCACGCACTTTGTTGTTCATTTTTGCTTTTCTTACACACTGACGCTGACGTACATGTAAGGTCAAACGTTGTAAGGTTATAACGTGTTTACTAAGGAACACAAACGACCTAAATTAGTATTAATGGCTTCTAGATACTCGCACGCCAGTTAATCCTGCTATACGTACTCGTCTCAGCCTGGAATGTATTGTTGCAGGATCAATTTTCTGCTCTGCTCTCTGAGGCGTGCTTGTTAGCCGTGCACCAGATGGGTGAGCTGTATTTCTTTTTACTAAATTTCTATATTTTAAAGTGTCTTTCTTACACAGCTACGTTATATATACATTTCAGCTCCATTTTTTGCTTGCATTGAATTTGTCATTTATTACTTTACCATCTCTAGCGTATTGATATAATAAAAAGCTGCATTTCACTCCGACACTGGGCGCAAGGCAAAGAAAAATATACAGTATTTTTACATGGTATTTCGTGTTATTTTCTGTCAAAAGCAAAATCGAGAGAAACAGCACACCTTCAAACTTTCTAAATACAATCTGCTATTGTAAATGAATGAACGTGATACCATTATTACGTTTTACTTGGAAACTGAAAAACTTTTAAATTCAGGCTACGGATTCCACCTTCTCCATGCTCGCTGTTCTGATTAAGCTGCGTCTGCAGAATTTTCAGTGCTGGAGCCCATGGTTCTATAATTTAAAATACATTACCGTTGTTGGTGAGACTCTTACGCTGCCGGGTTTCTATACTCTCTCCATAGTGAAATGTATTGTGCAGTTTTTTTGTGTCTTCGTGTTTCATTTCGTGATTGGTTTTAGCATTTGCCGATTTTTTGAACTGCTGGAGGTCGGTGTACCGTTTGTGTTCCGTGCACCTTTCTTCAATTGTGCGAATGGTTTGTCCGAAATAAGCGTTCCTGCACTCATGTGGATTTCTGGAGGCCCAGGTCGTCTTTATTGCCTCTTAAACGGGATCTGGTCTTTTCCTGTGGCGGAAACACACATTTACTATTTTATCGTCTTACGATTCTACCGATTCTTCCAGATATGTTGCCCGCATATGGAATGTAGGCTATCTTTTTCGGTCGGTCTTCAGCGTGTGTTGGCTGTGTTGCGGTCTTTTGCTTGCGCTTCGCATTTGACGGTCTCTGTTGCAGTTTTTCTGGAACATGTAGCTGAGGTGGTCGAGTCCCGGTTTGAGGCTTTCTTCGCCGGAGACATCACGAGCTATGTGGACCAGCGAGTTTAGCACTCCTTCCCTTTGTCATGGGTTGTGCCAGCTAGAGGCCTGAAGGTAGTGGTCCGTGTGCGCTTTCTTCCGATAGACGTTTCGTCCCAGTGTTCTCTCCGGTTTTCTCCGTAACAGAGCATCCAAGAATGGCAGCTGAAGGTTTTTCTGCGCCTTCATGATGAACTGAATTTGATTGCAGATAGAATTCGGGTGTTGCAATAAAATTTGAAGCTCATCCTTCCTGTGTATTGGTACTTGAATTACGTAACCATTACGGCAGCTCGCATGAACCTCTCGATACCAACAATATTCCACTGTGTTTCTGTAAAGTAGTTGACATATTTCTGAGACAACATTGAGATTTGATTTCATTAATGTAGAGGTATTTTGATACATCGATATGTTTATATTGCAATGATATTATTCTTATGTGTATTATTACTTTTGTCACTATGATCTTTGACGTACTTGTAACTTTGATTTTTGGGCGCGTGAGCGATTATTAGTTAGTTAGTTAGAGTCGGACCTTGAAAAAAATCAAGTCTTGGACGTCGTTTTGGAAAGACGCATATTGTAGTCAGCTTATAAAAAACTTTAACAGTAACGAAGATGTTTTCAAGTATGTTTTGTATTGTGAAGTGATGTTTTGTGTGTTACGTGATATTACACAAAAGTAATAAAAAAGAAGTGTGACTTAAATTCGGAGTGCTGATTACTTTTTTACATCAACATTGTCCTGCAAAAGTGTAATCTTCAAGAATGGTTTGTGAAACACATCTATAAAACTTTTGAATATAGCAGAATAAAACCTAGGCCTCTTTGCATCCGAGCTTGGAATCATCACCACCTACATTTTCGTCGATTGAGCCATGGTTTTACAACGAGGCCAGCGTGGGAAACACGAAAAGATGAGTGCCTAGTTTATTCATTATTACATGAAATTACTTTATTAATTGTGCTCTAATGACACCTGCCACATAATAACTTCGTTGTTGCCCGAAAATGCAGTATTTAGCAGCGTGAGCAACACCACAATCATTATTAAATTTTGATCTTTGTTGTGGTAGGGTTCTTGGACCTGTGAGGCCAAATGACAAACATATCGTCAACATATCTCTGAAAGATTCGTTTTTAATAGTGCTGAGTCGCGTTTGAAGACTGCTTTCAAAGCAAGCACAAAATGAAATATGAAGATACAAAACATTCTGCACAACATGTCCCACTAATGGGCCAATGCATACAAGGGGCCTATGTAAATACGGCTACATGCGAACCTCATCAACAAGGACAATGGGATTCAACTTACAACTAGTCAAGTGTGCGCGCTGGCACTGTAAATTCTCCAAACGCAGCGGAAACGGAACACCGAGTGTAGCGAAGACGGAGCGAACCTGATGACCGCCACTCGATTCCCGAGCGCGAGTTACCCCCACCAACGAGGCTGCAACATCGCTGTCCATATAGGGTCAGTGGTAGGGGGGGGGGGGGTGGACGATCGATAAATATACATCTCACCCACTGGTCCAGCATATCAGTCAGCAGGAGTAACCTCATGTGACAGCACATTTCGCCGACGAAAATTCGATCTACAGCGATCAATCAGCTCAGCTCTGCACGCCTAAGAAACTTTCAGGCAGTATATTCTCCAGGAAACGTACGAACGCACAATATAAAGAATGCTTATCAGTAATACTCAGAATGGCTTTCTCAGGAAACAATCACACAAACTGGCTAATTGTTTCGTAACGAAAATTGTGCCTTGTTATAAAACGCATCTATTAATATTATTTGACGATTTGCTAATGAATACTGCTCGTAAGTTTCTCAAAAGGTTCATTAAGACCTTACAGTTTTTTATTACCTGAACAATGGAGGACTCAGCTCTACTCTGTCTGCACAAAAAAAATCTTTGAAGTGCTAAATTGAATCTACCTGCAATAAATCACTGAGCGGTAAACTACCTTATTTATATTACCAGGCTGCTTTCGTAAATTATACTTAGCGAAAATATGCTTAACTGTCCACGCAATAGTACAAGGATGACAGTGAAGGATATATTATACCTATCTTCCACTTAATGTGCGAGGATAGACTTCACGAATATATGAAGATGGGATCTGTTCTTTCGGACATGTCAGAAAGAGTGTAATGGGCAGGGGCACTACGAATATAGTGTGTGGACATTACGTTGGAAATTTGGGTCTCACGGGGAGCGTGCAAGGGATAAGTCCCTGCAGTCGCACTATCCTCTGTGCCCTCGGTGGCTCAGGTGGATGCCGGCACGGTAGCTCAGCGTGACCGCCCAGAGAGGCGGTGGCCCTATGTAATAAAAAAACTGAGCAAAGGGATCAACGATCAACTTGAACGGATGTCATGTGACGTCCCCCCAGACCAACGTAACAAGCAACACGGAAAAAAAAAGATGGCTAGAGCGTCTGCCATGTAAGCAGGAGATCCCGGGTTCGAGTCCCGGTCGGGGGACACATTTGCAACTGCCCCCGTTGATGTATATCAACGCCTGTCGACAGCTTAGGGTCTTGATTTAATTAGCATTTCAGACTTCACGAAATCTTTACAGACGACAAAATGAAACTATTTTGGAGTTAATTACACCCTTTTAATGAGACAGAAGAAAACTGGAACTAGCATGTACAATAACTTTTTCTCGGCATTTTCATACACCACAAAACACTTTTACACATAATACTTAAATTACATAAAATTTACTCTTTTTTTAATGAAATTCTTTAACTAAGAGTGGAGGATAATTAGAATACCGATCAAACAAGTCTCCCTGGATACCAAAAATGTGGATATTGTTAGACTCAACGAAACCTTTACTCTATAGTAATTACTTATCTAGCACTTGCAGCAAATAAAGATCAATGCAATTTTCCCAAAAGTCTCGCTTCGCTATAAAATCCTCTCAAAAATCTTCCTTTATCCTCAGTCATCCATCAGGGAGTATTTCAAATCAAATTCCACTCTCAGTACAGCACGTCCACCATCCAAACTCCTCACTCTGCCATGACACAACACGTTCTCTGTCTCTATGGCTGACAACTGCTTCCCTCGCTGGCCCGATCTCTGCTCGATAGTACTACAACTTCTGGTAGCCAGAGAATACATATCAATCACGTGTTCAACCATAGAAAGATTCTCATTACGCTAAACATTCCAAATGAATTGTCAAATATACCAAACAAACTTGCATTTCTAATGATACATACAACTTCCATAGCTATTTCTCCTAATATGTACACCTTTCACGTTACAGATACACTTCTCGTTCTTTGTGAATCTCACATTATTTCGTCGATACAACTGTTCGACACCTTCAGGTGGTAGTCGTTGCTTTTGTACTTGTGTGACAACAGTAATTACCTCTAACTAAAGACGTCGAACAGTTGTATTGTCCAAATATTGTGAGATCTTCACAATATGATCCTGCTACGAACAGGAGAAATGTATTTGCAACACATCCGTTGGGAAATCCTGAGAACTGACACATTTCACCTTACTGTAATTGCGGCACAGAGAGAAAACTTGTGCTTGTAAGTAGGAGGTAAAAATATTTCGCAAGCAATGGGAACAGACATAAAGTGACTACTGACTTATAGAAATTTATGACTACATTAAAATCATGTAAGGACGAAACATGTGAGTTTAACACAACGTCGAGAGGAAAATAAATCGACCTGATCATTTCAGAGTAACCTTGGCTGTAGTTGCTCTGACTGATTTAGGGAAACGATTTGTCACCTAAATCTATATGAGTGGTCTGTGTTTTGAATGTCGTTTCTCCCAAAGGACAATCCCATGCCGTAACCACTGCGGCAACTCTCTCACCTAGAATCAAGAGTTACTGAAGTTTCAGAACGAGCGAACCTCTCAGTAGTGAGTCAGCCTGCAGTGATAACGTCTCGTGTAATGGCTTGTCTCGCAGTGTTGCCAAATGTTATGAAAAATCCAAAAACAGCGGAGTTTACATCTGTAGTTGGATCAAATATCATTGCAATAAAAGTGCACTATTCTTAAAGTTCCGACTTTCCTTTTAATTACAACGCCAATTAAACTCAATTAAACGATAGTTTACATGTCAACTTACATACTCTTCATTATTAGTATTGTGTAAATATGACTCTTTTTAAGACCCTATTTAAAATTCAGAGGTATGTAGACACTACCTCTCATTTTACGCAACACTTCCTATTTAACATTGTTGTGCATTAAAACACCTGCAGATTGCTATGATATTTGACATATCATTAGATGAATTGTGCAAAAGCGAATTACTAATTGAACTATAGTACATAATTATTTGCTATCCACAAACATTTATTTGTAACAGATAGATAAATGTAAAGAGACAGTTCAGTTTTTCCGAAAACAGAAGTCGAAAAATAAAAAATTGTATATTTAGGACTAAATGACTGAAACGGAACTGATCTAGTGACACTGTTCTGCGTGGTAAGCTGTTTCCAGTTCCGCAAGTAGTAAATCAGTAAACGGAGCGCGTTAATACTCATGCATAATTATTCTTTAATCTGAAATTATATTACGAATAGACATATCCACAACAACATTTTGCATCTTAACAAATGGCACCAAAAGCCTTATTTCCATATTTTTCCATTTATGATTGTGCACTAGAAAATGACGAAAAGAACACAGATTTTGTTGTTCATGACAAATCAGCTAGAAGTCCTTTGTGGTCCGTTTTGAATATCTACTAGTAAAACGCAAGGTATATGAAGTAGAACGTGATATTTATTTCTCAAGATTTTAACAATTTTTAACCGTTAACAGACCAGAAAATACAACACAATCACAAAGGTACCTTAACTGTCATACTAATTAAACTTAGGATACTATGGAGAATGAATGTTTTCATTACGCGCAGTTCTTTTGTGGCGCGGATTACACTTTCACGGAGAATGAACACTGTAACATTAAGGGTAACTGTTTCTGTACGACTGAAGATACCGCAGAAGGAAAGTTATCCACGATAATTACGGCAACACGCTGTTTTCCAGTAAAAACGTTCTCTCTGCGCCAAGTTCAGCCTGTGTAGCACAGTACAGGGCCCGATGTTGCATCTTCGGAGAATGAGACGAGGGTTACGCCAGGTCTTTCCCTTCTATTGCCCCTGTAATTCGGCAGATGTGAGCCTTTCCAGCCAGGACAAAGGGATTACGGTAATTGGTCGTATAGACAAAGTCACGGGACGGGGGAGAACAGAACATTAGTGGCGAACACGCCACCAGGTGCGGCTAGTCCCGAGCAAAAGTCGTGGTAGAAGCGGCAAAGCGTTATCCAGACAGGAGCGGAATCTTGTGGGAGAATGTGGGGCGATAACTACCAACCGTATAGTGCTGTAGACTCACCTCCTTTCTTGGGCGCAGTTTCTCTTCACAGAAATGGTAATTTGATGCCTCGTAATAGTTATTAGCTATGAAGTGCTACGAACAGTTTTACGATCGACTTTCTTTATAAGAGAAGATGAAGCTGTTGTAAGCCTTATCGAGCAATTCAGGCGACTGATGACGCAAATAAAATTAGTAACAGTTCAACCTGGCTTTAAAATTACTATGTTCTCTAACCCACTTCATGTTTTTACTATCTCTCTCTTCTTAATTGTCAATATGCATCTCCGAATTGCTCATTGTGTCGTAAGTTATATACTGGCATATTTCTACTTATTGAGATACAGCAACCTTTAAAATTACTTGTACAACTGTGATAGCTAAATTTATTCTTACAACTACGGCGGAAATGTGGTTAGCTCAAATTGTTTTAAGCGTTGTTAATAATACATTTTGTGTCAAGCGAGTATTTTAGAATGGATAGATGATCAAATTATTTAAGGTTTTATGTCTTTCACACGGTAGTAGAAACAGGTTGGAAAGCTTCTGCTGGTTTTGTTCCAATACAGTAAACAGTAACCTCTGAATCTATGAATTATGGATGGAAGGAAGAGGGTACTAGTTATGTTAAAGCCCAAGTATCGTAAAATTATTCTTAGTATTAATAAAGTATGTCACATCAATAATATAGCTATATTCAAAATTGTATGAGCAAATACTTGAATTTTGAGAGATTGTAATGCAGTGTGTCTTACGTAACTGTAAAACATTCCTGAAATACCCATAACGATGGACTCGAGTAATAATCAAAAATGCTTATACTCGACAAAAATTTTGATTTGTTGTCTACATATGTATCATCGGTTATGATTTTGTGGAAGAAGATTGGTTCTATAATTCAAGTCGCACTGATTGCGAACCACTCTCCTGTTTTCACAACATGCAACGGCTCTTGATAAGAGTGACGAATGTTTTCTGCAGGTTCGCGTCTCCTGATAAATATAACCGTAAAAAAAACTAAGAACCTATCTGGTCAACCCCTCTGTCATGCACACACGGAAATAACATATTGCAGTACTGACATCAAGCCCCATAATTTAGTTTGTTCAGTCAATTCACGGCTGCTATAAGGGACAGTCAAATGAAAACGAGACATATGAAAAAAAAAGGAAACTGCTTATTATTTCAGACGTATATAACTTACCCCTGGCTAATCGGCTTACTGGATTGCGATATAATTGAACGTGATCGTATACGCCTGATGAAATTTTACAGTGAGTAGGGTTCTCTTTAACGAAGCAAAATAATACCAATTAGTAGGAGGAAAGCGTACAACAGGCGCTGCTGAAGGAAGAATCTGTTCTAAACCTAATCTAAATACTGATGTTAGTTTTGAAATAGGTGGAACATAGTGCAGTCGCTCACGAACCTCACGGGGGAAAAGGGTACCATGTAATATTTAATACAAAAGTACCGATGATAAAAAAAGATATTGATTAGCTAAAAAGCGGATAATTAAACGGTCGCCAGCCAACTAGGGCAATGAATCCCCAGATTCTTAAGAAAGAAAATGGCAAAGAAATATAAGCAAATAATCACTGGCGTGGCAACGGAAGGTTGTACGCTTTTTCACTTCACAACAGTTCACGAGAAAATAAATGAATCAGAAAGCACTGAATTTGCAGTTACTTACTCTGAAATATTAAATTCTAAAGGTAAAGTTAAATGAAGTTACTGGTCAAGTAAAATTAACGAAAACTTCGTTAAGGAAGAAAACGTTACTTTCAGTAACCTCAGCATAACGTAATGCAAAATTTGTTGAATGACAAGCAGTTTACTTTTAATTATTGAAACATTGAATTAAATTTTCTTTAGGTAAACGATCAATTGATTTGACTTTTAATATGGAAAGGAAGTCCCATGCTTCTTGACAGAGAGTAGGGGAACGATGCGGGAGACCCACACCGATGTATTAGGCATGGTCCTAATGGAGATGGTTTGCCTTTGCCCTCCTCCAACTGTAATGAGATTAGATGAAAACGACACAACATCCAGTCATCTCGGGGCAGATGAAAATCTCTGACCCCGGCGGGAATCGAACCAGGGACCCTGCGCTCGGGAAGCGAGAACGCTACCGCGAGACCAAGAGTTGCGGACACTTTAATATAATAACAACCAAGCCAGCAGAAGTCACTCGCTAAGCCAAATACAGAGTAAATGAAATTGCGCACTCTTAATTTGTGCTTAAAATTTTGCGTTACTTTATGTGAATGAAATTCATACTCAAAAGTGCAAATTAATTAAGTCTCTGTTATGCAATACAAGGAATGAACAGTTACTGAGCCATAAACTTTTTATTCAAAGCCGGCCGCGGTGGGCGAGCGGTTCTAGGCGCTTCAGTCCGTAACGGCGCTACTGCTACGGTCGCAGGTTCGAATCCTGCCTCGGGCATGGATGTGTGTGATGTCCTTAGGTTAGTTAGGTTTAAGTAGTTCTAAGTTCTAGGGGACTGATGACCTCAGCTGTTAAGTCTCATAATGCTCAGAGCCATTTGAACCATTTTTATTCAAATGCTCATTAGCAAAGAAACAAAACTGGCAGTAAATAAGTAATCAATTTTCGTATTTTTAAGACACTCGGTGGCTGCATAGAAAGGAAAGGGACACTGCTTGGTAATAATGTCTGAGGACCATGGCAACATTGATGCCCTACAACTTTTAACTATTGCAGGTTATTATTCAAATTAGTGATACTTCACGAAAGAAATCTCACTGGGTAACGCCTCTACAAGGTTACAATTTTTCGCTTGACAATCTTACGATGTTGTACCTGTGGGGACGACGAAGAATATAGCCGTCTAAAATGCTAAGCTGCCGCTGTTGCTGCTGCTACTGTTGCTGCTGTTGGTTGAGAGTCCCGAGTCACCTCCAGAACGATTGATAATTTATTATGGGACAGGCAATTGTTAGAAATGCAGGTTCCTCCACCTGTGCACTGCTATCGTGCTCTCGATGCTCGTGGGTTAACGAATTAGGTGCGCCCACACCGGCGCGGTCATAGGTGCACACCGCGTCTGCGGGTGCTCCCAATAAATACTTCCACACTCTTTCGTCACTCAAGCTACTCTGCTCCCTCTCTGCTCGCAATGCGACGGAGACTCTTCATATGCAAAGATGAACTACGACACAGCCACCACCATTCAGTTGTTGCTATCGATACATTTAAATAAAGTTCCCTTGGCTATTCAATTTCCGACATTTACATTACAATTACAATCAATTATATACAGCGAGAAGTATATACACCATGACATCCATTTCATATTAAATATAGTTTTTGTAACACATCCTATAGATTCAGAATTGGAGATACAGGACAAGTTATCAACGGATATTAAACACCGAAAAATTTTGGATGGTAAAAATAGAATGTACTATATGTGCATTTTCGGTGTTACAAGTAGTCTCCATAACCGTTTATACATTTAAGCCACTGTGAGATAAGACGCCCGATGCATTCACGGATTATTGTTTGTGGTTACCTACAAAACGGCGACTGTAGCCAGGGATACACCTATTCGTCCGAAGAGAATAGTCGGCAACGAACATCTTCCTTCGGGACACTAAAAACATCGCAGGTCCATGGGGAGAGATTGTATCTGTATGGAGGATGTGTGAGAGTTTCCCAGCGAAACTTCTGCAGCGTGCTCGAAACAAGCTTGGCAACGAGTGGGAGGGCATGTTATTAGCTGGTTATTTCGATTACTCTGCAGAAGTTTCACTGGGAAGGTCTTACACATCCTCCGCACAGTCCCGATCTCTTCCCATGCGATTCCCATACTTTTTGTGCCCTGAAGGAAGACATTCGTGGCCATCGCGTTTTGCTTCTACTGAAGAGGTGCTCGCTCGGATACATTCATGGCTCTGTAGACAACCGAAGACAATTTTCCACGACTGCACTGCGCGTCTTGTCTCACAGTGAAATAAAAGTAGTAACTGCTATGGAGATTGTTTCTGAAATAATGAACAGTTTACCTATTTTTTCCATGTGTCTCTTTCTCATTTGACTGCCCCATCATATATTGTAAACACAAAGCTTGTGTTTGTGCACAGCTGTGTGAGCACATACTGCTGACATAGTAGTCTGTAGAGGTAAATGCCAGATTGTCTACCTCGGACTTTTATCCAACGTCGGCCCTGTCACAAATTCGGATAATACCGATACGCCACCTGTCGTGTCCTGTGAATGGTAGGACGCGTTAAGCCCTTGTCAGATCCCGCCGTCCGCTTTGGTGTCGCGCACAGCGCCGGCCAAAGCATTTTCAACCTCTGTGAAACGGCCTGTACTTCAGGAAGACATTGAATAACTGCTTCCGCAGATACTCGTTTACAAACATTCCATCTCCTTATCAAGTGTTACTTGCTTCATTATGTCAGATGTCCAAAAAGCGAACAAAATGATACACTGTAACTGATACTGGTGTTTCGTTGCATTTTCCGACCGTCTGTTGGCAAAACTACACATTTGGTTTACAACTTATTACTTTCGATACAGAATACTATCCGAGAAATGAAAGATGGGCAATGGATGGAGAACATACTAGAATGGAAAATACATTTACTGCTGTTCAAATTAATTGGAGTTTACCGTACAAATTAGTACGTGTTTAATCCCTTCAACAAATGACTACGACTCTTATTAAAGGCTACAAAAGTATCTCTAAACACCTGTAAAACTCAATAAAGAATTAATATACCCAAAGTGGATGACCACTGTTTAACAAACCATATACTCTTGTTCTATAAATTACAATATATATTTTTAATTTAAAAAAGTATAAATACTAAATGTAATAGTAATAAATAAGAAAATAAAATGAAATTGAAAGAGAGTGCACAACATCTTTAAATGAATAGAAAAATTAATTTCAATAATAGCCTATTTCATGTTGCACATCAAATGGGTACATATTTTTTGTGGATTATATGCCACACAAATCTATAATTAATAGCATCTGATTGGATTGGATTGGATTGTTAGGGGAAGGAGACCAAACAGCGAGGTCATCGGTCTCATCGGATTACGGAAGGACGGGGAAGGAAGTCGTCCGTGCCCTTTCAAAGGAACCATCCCGTCATTTACCAGGAGCGATTTAGGGAAATCACGGAAAACCTAAATCAGGATGGCCGGACGCGGGATTGAACCGTCGTCCTCCCGAATGTGAGTCCAGTGTGCTAACCACTGCGCCACCTCGCTCGGTAATAGCCTCTGAGTCTTATTTAAATGTTTTCTTGGGTTATTATTTTGCGAGCAATTCTAAAACCAACCGCTTCCTGGAGGACAATTCAAACAATATTTTGTAATTGTTTTGACTGTGCAGTAGTGTTGATATGCTGTAATTATTAGACAAGAAAATACGTTTTCACCTACGTTTCAATCACACACACACACGCACGCACACACACACACACACACACACACACACACACACACACACACACACACACACACAGACACACACGCAAACTAGTTCAGAACGTGGTTTCAGGTTTTAGAGCTAGAGAAAAACATGACGAAGTCCAATAATAATTTGAAACATAACAGTTGGCTATTTTGTGAAGGTTTTTATCTCATTTCAAAGCTTGAACTTTTGCAAAAGAAAGTACTTCATATTTAAATAATATTCTATAATAAATTGCTTCTGTTTATGTATCACATTGTGAAAACGTGAAACTGATCTCATCTAATATAACTGTATTTAAAATAAAAATGAGATTTTTTACAGAACACTGAAAGACTTCATCAATATTACTATAAATACAAGATTTATTTCAATTTATGTATCAAAAGGGAAAGTAAATGATGTCGAACTGCAAACAGTCGTAGCTACATGTGTATCTTTTATCAGCACTAAGCGATGCTGTTACATTAATTTTCCCCGTAGACTAGAATATCAGCCACAGTACCAACTCCCTGTATATAGAAAAGTGGATGTATATGGATGTTGTTCCGGCGTAGCTCTGAAACACCTGGCTCAGTTTCAATCAGTCTTAATACTCAAATAACATGCTGTCAGAAAAGAATAATTTGGGGTAAGATGACTTTGTTTCGCTTTTACATGAATATTGTACTAATAGCTAAAAAACTTCTGAAATTACTTCTGTGTTACTCTACAAGTAGAGTTGATTTCTTCTTGTGTCTAATAAAATATTAGGTTAAATAAGCATTTGAAGGCTTCCTCGAACATAAATTACCTGTAAGCATTTACACACTTACAGGGAGTCCGTTACAATTTCCAAAACTATGGAACTTTGTGTGGATTACACTAACAGCCCATATGGGCAATGTCATGGGACGTTCAGAGAGAAATCGAGATGTTAGACTCTATGGCTTAAGTCGCTAGACTGTGGAACTTTGTGTGGATTACGGTAAGGGCCCATATGGGCAATGTCATGGGACGTTCAGGGAGATCAAAACATGGTTCAAATGGCTCTGAGCACTATGGGACTAACCTAAGGACGTCACACACATCCATGCCCGAGGCAGGATTCGAACCTGCGACCGTAGCAGTTCAGGGAGAAATCGAGATGTTATATCTCATGGCTTCAGTCGCTAGACATCACTGAAGGGCGGACAGTAGCATGATTTCAATAAAAGTAAAAGATTCTGAGAAAAACTTACAACGATTCAGATGTGTGACGTTTGGCGTTAAGCATCAAATATTATTTCTCTTTCACAATGTAGTTTCCTAAATAGCGATGATAAAACTGTGAAAGAAATTGGCTCTGAAAGACAAAAATAACTAGCATTTCATTTTCTTTTGTTTTCTTCGTTAGAGGTAAGGACATTGTGTTATCAGTTGTGCAGTGAATAACCACACTTACTACTATTGTAATCGTGTTTCACATTTATTGTGAAAGCAGCGTGATTTTCCGGAAAACTACGAGCTTTCGACCACAAAACTGTACGCTTGTGATGCGTATTAAAGTTAAATTGAAAAACTCTTTTGTAACGGCTACGTTAGCTATATTTTAGTTTTAAGCACACACTATGTCCTATGATAGTATTACTTACAAGCAGTAGAGAACTGGTAAGGTGAATATTGCGGTGATGGACCGATTGGAGCAAGTGAAATTTTAACAACCATTTATTGACATTAGTAATCACCAAATAAGCAAATAGTGAACACTTAACGTGGAAGGTAATGGTTCACAAAAAAGCGCCTTGCGTGGAAGAATAAATAAACATTAAAATTCCCTACCGAGGAAAAAATTTAGAAAGGCAAATGCTTAATGTTCTTTTAGCACCACAGACAAATACAAGTTTCACAACAAATTGAACACCTCAAAGCAATACTGCAAAAAATAAAAAAATAAAAAACGCATATAATTCCAAAATTTTAAGAACGATCAAAGCGTTCTGGCAAATCAATAAACAATAACTGAAAAATTAATGTAGGCGACGTCCACTGAAGACACGAAAAATATTTTTAATTCAGAGTTCGACAACATCCAGTTAAAAGTTGGATACAAAAAACCGCCTCACGCCCGTAGTGGCAGGAATTTATTTCAGTTTGTATAGCAAAAAGAACCTACCATCAATGGCCACGTTCTGTTAGGCTCGGATCAAGAGCCTTAGAGGAATAAAAAACAAAACTGCAGTAGCAAATTCCTACTGCCATGAGGATCTAAAACGACTTTTGGTAAAAAAATAAATAAACCAGGTAAAAAGCCTTGCGGCAACGTGCAAATAAAAAGTTTTAAGAAATTAAAATTCTTGATAATTGATTAAGAAATGCTTAACAGATAACGCCGTTTAACGGCCAGTAACAGTAACTCTTAAATTATCTTTCGTCCTCTGGGACAGCAGAGAGAGACAGAACAACAAATAACAACATAAAATGATGGCAGTATTGTTGAGAGCCGATCTCACCCAAAATGCGGCTCAAGCTTTCAAAATTTACAATATAAGCACACAAATTTAGCCAGCTGACCAGATTCTATAATGAAAGGAAAGAGGTGCATTTACTAGCCACTGCATTTACGTCAATTTGATTGTTTGTTTTGAATTAGTTGTCAATTGAGGCGCCCCAAAGCAGACACAAAGGATAATACAGCGAGGCCCCTTTCCGGGCTTTTTGTTTTGGTGGTAAGTTCCTATGGGACCTAACTGCTGAGGTCATCGGTCCCTACGCTTAACACTATTTCATCTAACTTAAACTAACTTATGCTAAGGACAACACACACACCCATGGCCGAGGGAGGACTCGAACTTCCGACGGTGGGAGCCACGCAGACAGTGGCAAGGCGCCTGAGACCTTGCGGATAGACAGGCTGGGCTTCTTTACCGTGTACGAACACTGATAATAATAATAATAATAATAATAATAAAAATTCCATGCACTCCTGCAACATACAAAATTATATTTATCAAACTCCTACTAATGCGGGTACACACAAAAAAAAACTTGACAAAATAAACAAAGCATAGATTGCAAACTAGAAGGTCTTATAAAAAATCTCTTACGAGCACACCTCAATAAAGGAGTCATGCAATAAAACGTAAAGAATGCGTGAGCATCAACGAGCTGCGTACCTTCAATAAGTGCAGCAAGCACTCGGCTGTTGCAATAAACATGAAAATTCAGCAAATAACACAAGCACGCAGCAATTCATGATGCATGGTCAAAATAGCCACAAACAGCTCAGTGCAGTTAATTGACAAATGCACTCACACGTGGTTGTGTGTAAGGCACAGAAAACACGGTTGCAAGGTGCCTTGTTACCAGGGTGACGGGGGCTCAGGATACCTGTTTAGCAGTAACTTCTTAGAACATTTCTTGTGGAGAAAAACAGCGGTCTGGCTAAAATACTTTAAAATGGATTAAAAGCATGTTCACGCCAATAAATTTGTTTGCAATGGTTCCCGGTTTCATTCAGAATGGGACTATCTTTAGGTCATTTGTACCATGATAGTACGCATTGATGGTGAAAGGGAGAAGGTGTTATGACCCCTCCCGCCTCCGACTCACAAACTTCAGCAGTTGATCGTTGCAAATAAATATTTTATTGTGGTCAAAAGTATTTTAATTAATTTTAAACCTGTTTAACAAGATCAAATCGCTGCCTAATGACGGTGGTAGATGCTCTCCACAAAGATTCAGATGAGAACATTTCCAGGGCGTGTTCCCATCCCCTGTGTGAGTAGCTAGTGGCTCTAATTCAGACAGGCATCTCAGCACCAACAGCCCTCGAGCATGGCTGCCACTTCTGCCACAATGATCAGTCCGCGGGGAAGGTAATCACGTCTGCAGCAACAGCGAACCCCTAACAGCACAATGTGCCTCCAGTAAGTCAACTCCCCTAACGTATGCCATGCACGCCCATATATCGCCAGTGTGCTCCGCATTACTGCCCCCTTGGGGAAACAGGGCCACCGATTCCCAAGCAACCGGGCAAAGACGTTACCACAGAGCAGCTGCTATCGTTGTTGCATGCAAGTGGCTCAGATATGGCTCGTGCACAATACAGACGCCGAAAAAATAGGAAATTTAGGAAATTAGCTTTGTGGATATTATGTGTCGGAATATGAACCTTTTTCTGGATACTACGATTATATTTGATGAAGTGTTATGTAACTAACATTCAACCGACACCCTCTGACATTAACACCCAAACGCCACCATGATGTACAGACTAGCATTCAGCACCTATCGTAGTGAAGTGTTAAGATGTACCTGACCAGGACTCGACCACAGCACCGATTATCATTCCTGACTGGGTATAAAGAGATGTGAAATATGTAATTTTTTACGATTATCGGTTTGTAAGTCTCAGCTTGAAATGACGATAATGTTTTTAGTGGATTGGGAGTCCTAACCAGTAACTACTGTCCCTGCTAACTAATCACGAATGATGTTATATATCTTTGGTTGACCTCGCATGTTCAGAACTGCTATTAAAATCATGTTATGTAATTCACATTCGACCCACAACCTCTTACATTTACAGCCGGCCGAAGTTGCCGAGCGGTTCTAGGCGCTACAGTCTGAAACCGCGAGACCGCTACTGTCGCAGGTTCGATGGTGCAAATGGCTCTGAGCACTATGGGACTTAACTTCTGAGGTCATCAGTCCCCTAGAACTTAGAACTACTTAAACCTAACTAAGCTGAGGACATCACACACACCCATGCCCGAGTCAGGATTCGAACTTGCGACCGTAGCGGTCGCGCGGTTCCAGACTGTAGCGCTTAGAACCGCTCGGCCACCCCTGCCGGTTGCAGGCTCGAATCCTGCCTCGGGCATGAATGTGTGTGCTGTCCATAGGTTGGTTAGGTTTAAGTAGTTCTAAGTTCTAGATGACTCATGACCTGAGAAGTGCTCGGAGCCATTTGAATCATCTTATATTTACACCTATACGTCACAGTGATATACAGACTAGCAATCAGCACCTAAAGTAGTGAAATGTTAATAAATGCACTTAAAAAGGTATCTCCTATAGTTCCACTGCCAGTGCAAACCTGTGAGAATGTGTGGTCGAGTATTGGAGCAACCACTGTAGCTGGCAAGCGCAAGGTATTGTCATTTCGGTTATAGCAACCAAGTTGTTGCGTTATTGCAAGACGAGTGAGGCCCCGCTCGGTGAAATCTGTCAGTGCAGCGGTAATCCACGGTTCTTGCCGTGCAGGCAAGAAGTGCGTCCTTCCTTCGCCTTTATGAGGGCCTGAACTCTTTTGAGGACACTTTCAATTAGTGGTCTCAGTGTCTCTGGGGGAATGGCAGCCCGTTCCTTTTCAAGAGCCGAAGCCAGAGAGGACAGTGATGGTGGACGCTCGAGTCTGGACAGGACAATCTAACCCATCCCAAAGGAATTCCATTGATTTCAGGTCGGTATTTTGGGAAGGCCACAAACTATTGCCACATACATACAGCTTTATGGTGCTCTGTCATGCTGATACACACACCATCTCAGAACTGTTCCTCTACTGTATCCAGGTACTAGGCTGGAAAATATGTTCACGTCCTTCAGCGCGTAGCGTTTTCTTCAGCGCAGCAAGAAGATCACATGGTGACCATGAGAAACACATTCACACCGTAACGTCACCTGCTCTGTATTTCATTGTTGGCACTATACTAGGTGACACGTAACGTTCTCCAGCCACTCTCCAAACCTAATCCCTTCCATCAGATTGATTCAGGGCATAGTGTGATTCATCGCACCAAATCACTCATTTCCAGTGAATCCCTGAGAAATGGCGTCGATGTTTACTTTACTTCAAGCGTTGCTGAGCAGTGACGACAGGAATGTGTGGCTTATGAAGAGCCCCTCAACATTTGAATCCCATTCTTCTTAATTCCGTATGCACAGTCATATTAATAATCTTCGTCTAGCATACATTCATAAATAATATTTGGCAAACAAAATATATCAGACTAGACAGGAGTGTTGGTAGCACTTAAGAACGTGAGTGATTCTTCCCGCCGATTTCAAGCAATTTTTTACAAGAATTCTCCTCATTGTTCGAAGGTCCCTCACCATCAGTACATGACGTCTGCCTGTAAGTTTGGCTGTTCCTTGGCTTTTCCGTTTCACAGTCACATCACCAACCGTCGACATGGACAGCTTTCAAGGGTTTGAAACATCCCTGATGATATCCGATGACTAGTCCACGTTCCAAGTGACTGACCTCTCCTGACCGAACCATTCTGCTGTTACTGCGTCACTAAAGACAATGCAGGCAACATCCTTTTATAAGGACAGATACGCCACTCGTGACATCTAGTGGTCAGTGTTGCATTATGTGGGGATGTCATGATACTTTTGCTCAGATAGTGTATTCCGTCTTGAGGGTTACTTATATGACGTTCATTTTGTGGTTCTTGTTTGTCTTTTACTACACAAGACACTCAACGATGGAATAAAAGCCATTAATTTTCATTCGCTCTGTTCACAGAGTAATCATCCAGGACTTTCTACTATTAACAGAAAAATTTTATCTGTTTAAATCCATCAAGTAATGTACCTTTTACTACTCTGAATAGAATATTTAAACCATTTTGTGAGTATCGTATCTAGATTTTTGAGAAGGCTACTACTTTTCTCGGATTTAGTACCCTGTGCATGCTTATGCATTGTACTCTAGAGCTCCTTCCAGTGCGCCAGCATATAAATTTGATCAGGTCCTGCGTAGTACGTCACACTCTCCTGTTTGCTGAAAAGGGTCATTACTTCTTCCACTCTGAACATTCCGTTGCCTCTTGCCTTGTGAATTTTCTGCTTCTCCAAATGGGAAATCGGTAGACTCAACAAACTGTGCAGGTCAGAATAAAAGAGGTCCCCTTTACGCTGCATTCTGTGTTGCATCGCATTCTCGGTCGTCATATCTATGGTGATCGACGTGAAGGGGATCCCAATCTTCTGTTAACCATCAGTTTTTCTAATCCTCAGATCTAAAAAAAAGAATGTAATTTTCACCCTCATGTTCTACTTTAAGGATCGTTTTCAGATGCGGCTCTTCATCCTGTTGGGAAACTGCCACAAATCAAATTTCCCTCCTTTATGTCGGACAGTAAGTCATCCATGTATCGTCTATATTATATTAGACCGCAGAAGGTGGTAAGGATGGATGCTCAGAACAGTTCAGACCTACGCCGTCTTCCAATGTGACGTGCTGTATAGGCGATCATAACACTTCCAGTGCCCACCTGAAACACCTTAACCAGTAGTAAAGCTATCAAAGAGTCCTGGAGGTGGGAGATAACGTTACCTCAAGCGAGTTAGAGGTAGATTATGCATATGGGTAGTGCACGTGTTGTTCCTGTGTTCCTGTGCTCTCCGAATTGTTTACCAGATTTGTAGGCTGAATAAGTAGAAGCCAAGCATCTCGAAAAAGCAAGTTCTGCGGTCGCAGAGCAGAACAAAATCTGTTCTGTTACTGGAACCAGCTTAGAAGAACAATATAAGTTACATAAACTCGTAGCAGGAACGCCTTGTCCACAATTAACTGTCTACATTGGTTGTTTTACTTGAGAAAACTCTATAATTCACATGTGAAGAAAATGAATATCTCAGCCTTGATTTCCACAAAAGAAATAAAAGTACATTGATTTGTTCGAGAGAACACATCTGTCACAGAAGACACAGAAGATAAGGCAAATAAAGCTGGGTATGTTTATTACGTGGGTACGATTTTTGTATTCTATGATTACCTCCTTACCATTGTGACCCAAAAAATACCGAATTTATCTGAAGCAAAATTTAACAAATGCTGTGAACAAGACATGTGTAGCATATTTCATAACAAAGCTCGATGTGCCTGACATAACTGCTGTGGAATGTAGAGCTACTGTAAAAGAATGGATGAAAGACAATGGATTCGTTGAGGATATTGAAAACAAAACCAACTGTAGTGCTGTAATGAAGAAGGAAGTTGAATATATTATGAAATAGTTTATACTGTCAGGTAGTAACGAAAAGACAGAACGGAGCACTGACAACGTTTCCTTCACCTAAAAACACACCTGATGAAACCATAATCTGAACACAAAAGAATTACTATAGAATTTACGATGCCTTAAACTGGGAACTTAATACGTTAGTTTGTAGCAATTAACAGGCGAGCGACATATGTGCTTTTAGTTCTTGAATGTCAACTGCTTTTTCAAATGGAGTGTACTTTCAGTTTCCGTTCCAGCAGTGGTTTTGAGTCAGCAAACACCACTGTTCTTGTAACCCAGTGGTAAAATTAGATAAGACAATCAGTATCGTAAGGTATTGTTTAATACGAAAGCTATGACTAGTGTCGTTCTTAATGAGTGTGTACCTAGCTCTTGGAATAGTTGTTAGCTGTGGAAATATTGACGTTAGCACTGGAATGATGTAAGCGCAGAAATTTCGGACAGCAATCTCTAAACACGAGAGAAACCAGTTGGGCCTAACTTGTCCTATCTAAAAATGTTCTGAGAGATCTTCAGGAAACGAATTGAAACATTCGTGCCAGTGACTGTAGGAGAATTCAGATTCCGTATCTTCCTCTGTTGCAAAAAAAAAAAAAAAAAAAAAAAAAAAAAAAAAAAAAAAAAAAAAAAAAAAAAAAACTCCGGGTGAGGGTTTTTCTGCCATGCAGTGGCGCTAGCTGTTGCTGTAGAATGACGCGGCACTGCCATTATGCCTTATCTTTTCTTTCATACGCAGCCGGAGCGACATTTTCGCAAAAGGAGTTTTATGCAGTCGCGGCTTTCATCAGTAGCTCCGTTGGCTGTAGTCGCACGAGAAACTGCACAATGACGGGTTCGCCGCCGTGCTCGCGCCCCCGTCGGGTACACCATTCAGAGGTTCGCCACAGCGCCGGCGACGCGTGAAGTCGGTGGAAGGAACACTTCGAGAATACTGAAGACCGGGAAAGACCGCGGCGCACGCACTTCGAAAGAATGCAGCGAGTCACTTCGTGACGAAACCCCAAACTGCTGCGCTCAAGGTCCAAGAAAAATGGTAAGAAGCATCGTCTTGCAGGCACTTAGAAGAGGAGCTCTAACACAGCAGACGCAGGTAAACTTAACGAGCTGCCTGTTCCGAAATTATTTCACTACATATGGTAGTAATATGTTTCCTTCTTCGCTAAATCGCAAGGAAGCCGAAAGTTATTCAGGTAATTGTTTGCGCAGTAGAAAGGCATATAAAATCGCTCATCACATGAAAGGCGACTGCACCTTTTGGTATGCCTTTACGAACGTACTCAGATAGTGTGAAAGGACGTGCTCCCCTTCTAGCAGTAATTTATCGTACTTCTCTAGATCAATGAGGGGTTCAAAGTGACCGGAAACAGGTGCAGATCTCTTTCGAGAACGATCGTCCAACAGAAGCATGTATTTCCAGGTCTATATCGCTGACGTCACTTTGAACAGATACGTATATGTATTTGATGCTTGTTAGTTACTCAAGTGACATAGATATGACTGGCATATGTAAATGGACTGCAACAAAGTACTTACACATTTGGAAGACCGGAAACAGATGCAGTTCGCTTTCAAGAACGATCGTCCGACAGAAGCATGTATTTCCAGGTCTATATCGCTGACGTCACTTTGAACAGATACGTATAGGTATTTGATGCTTGTTATTTACTCAAGTGACATAAATATGACTGGCATATGTAAATGGACTGCAACAAAGTACTTACACATTTGGAAGAGAAACTTGGTAATTAAAATTCCGCCACAACAAGAAACACCTTTGTTTTAATGATTGCCACCCCAACTCACGTATCATATCCGTGACGCCCTCTCCCCTATTTCCGGATGGTACAAAACGTACTGCTCTTCTCTGAACTTTTCTGGTGCCTTCCGTCAATCCTGCCTGATAAGCATCCTTTACATTGCAGTAACACTCCAGAAGAGAACGGACAAATGTAGTGTAGGCAACACTTTAGTAGACCTGTTGCTTCTTTCATGTGTTCAGCTTACATAAAGTAGTCTCTGGTTCGCCTTCTCTACAATAATATCTGTGTCATTGTACCCATGTAAGTTGTTCATGTGGATACTATAGACTTGTGTTAGATGCTCGTATGGGGGCGTACCTGTGTTCTGTAGGCGTTCACCTTTGAATACGAACTACAGTTATACAGCGTCCTTCCAATTAATCAAAGTCGTCCACTTCTTTTCTCTACACCGCATCCGTGTCGTCTGTCCACTTGCTAACCCTTCACGTTGTTACTACCAAATATGACATGACACACTGTGAGTCATTAACCCAATTGTCAAATGATATCACGCATTTAGTTTCCTGTGAAGTACACAAGTTTACATGTGACTACATTATGAGTTTGTTGCCAGACTTTCTATCAGGCTGATACTTAACTCCACCAAAACACCGCAATAATATCTCTATGACGGGACTCCAGAGCATATGATGTGAAGGGTATGAATGAGAAGGTGGGATACTTCACCTCGACATTATTAGTTCAAATCTAATTCCTTAAAAAGTGATTGTCTTGTGATACAACCTATCGTTGTTATGCTGCTGTCTTATGGTTAGCATAATGGCGATATACTTATTTTGAGGTAAATCTGAGGACAAAAAAGTGATTGCACAAATAATCCTGTAGCTTTTCACTTGAATATTCTTTCACTAACTAATTACGCCTAACAAAGCAGTACGAGAAATATCGACAATAAACTGCTCGCCCAAGAAAGGCTATAAAGAAACAGCAGCTACCATTAATCTCTCTGTCATGGCGTCAGTATCATAAATCTCCCTGCGAATGCTGCATTAAGCTTAAACGTTAAAAAAAGCCATTTGCAGAATACCATCAGAGGACGTGTTTCATTTACTTTTTGCTGTAGCAAATGATATATGTCATAAGGACCCCCTCCGCTACTATCAGAGGACTGAGCCTTCTGACAAAAAATGAATCACATGAATGAGGAAAACTAATGCAGCAACTTTTCATTTCGCAGTGTCCAGCTGTCATCGTTATATTAAGATGGATGGAGTGGGAGGAACCTCTTAAGAACTTTCCTCTTTCCTCCAGTGAAATGTTTCCACATTAGGGTGACAGTGGTTCTTATTGCATTTGGTTTCACTCTTTATGATCGAATTCTGAAGCCGTATATTTTGGTAATGTAATCCCTACTTCCATTTCCTGTCGTTCCTTAGTCGCTAACTCGTCATCTCTTTTTAGTATGCTAGGTCCGTCTTTGCGACTAAATAAAGAGAATTTTGTTCTTCAGGAGTACGCATTCCCTTTCTTTTGTTTTCGAAATATCACCGAAGGCCTGTAACGTATTTTGCTTTTTACTGTATGTATACAAAATGTTTGTTTTAACTTAGAGCAACTAAATATCTGCACAAATACTCATCGTACGATAAAAATGTTGCAGATGAAAAGTTGATATTTTCAAAGAGTACTCTGGTTGTGTTACAACTGGCCACCGTCAAACAGCCCCCACCCCCTCCGCCCCTCCAACTACCCACCATCACAGGGGTCAATTTTTTTATTTTCAAATGGGTACTCCCCACTTTTACTGCAGACTCATTTACTCTACATTACACTTGTGATAAAAATATAAACTATTTGTTCTGAATAGCTGATATTTCCGTTAAAAATTTAACTTGGTTTAGCAAATTTGATTGTACAGTAAAACTATTACAGTTAGACTTTTATATGTCCGTTCAATAAACTCGTTTTAGCGTGATCTAGGAACAACGACGTGGACGTAATAGTTTTCTGCTCCCGTAGGGGTTCCCGGTTTATTGAGTCCCTTTGTCTTTCATCACCGGTGTGCTTGATTTCGGAGAGTCGCCTTTCCTCTCACCATAATTATAGTTCACATTAAATGCTCAAACTGACGAGCTTCCATTTCGATACATTTAACGGAGAAAGATTTCATTTTAAAAGGTCTCAATACCGAGTTAGAGTAGGAGAAGGCAATGGTCATTCCAGCAAACAAGGGGAATTCGGTAGTTCTTATACATGAAGATGACTACATTAGGGAGACGAAGTAATTTTTTTGCAGAAAACGGTGATATAGGAATTTAAAAATATCCAACTGAGAAGATTCAGACTGGTTTGGGTAGAAAGATAGAGAGCTCCCAGTTTCTTCTTAATAATTATAAAAAGATGTTGCTTAAAAGAATAAATCTTATATTATTAAAAAGACGGGCTGGGTATGGGTAATAGTCTAGCTGGTACTTTAGCAGACATTTCTGTGAATGATTTAGAACGTAAACCTGTTGCCAAGTTTCCACAGCTAAAAGAAAAGACGATTTATTATAAAAGGTACGTTGAGGACATTTTATTACTGATAGAGTGCGACACCAGTGAGGCCAACGCATTTGCCCAAGCAATAGGCAGTGTTCACCCAAAAATAACTTTTACTACGAAAGTTGATAAAGATAACGCCATATCTTGACCTTACTATTAAGAAAGTTCACAACGAACATAAGTTTTCGAGTTTCAGGTAACCTACATATACCAATAGTATCACCAATGTAGTTCATATTATCCTCCACGGTATAAAAAGGCCTTCTTCGCCTCAATGACTCATCGGGTCGTCTACCTTTGGCCTAAAATGAAATACCTAAAGAACTCAGCATTTTAAAGCAAACCGCTGTGGCTAACGGCTTTTCTGTAAATGACATCAGCGTACGGAAACACATAATAAACAGCAGGCAGATACACACTCACCGAGTAAATATAACCAATAAAGAAAGAAAACCATTCCTATGAAATTTCACGCCAAAATGTCCCTGCAAATAGAAAAAAATGTTTTAGGGAATCTGATGACACAAATGGCTTTCAAGTTAACACCACCGTAAAACTGTGAGTATAATATGAATTGATCATTCTACAGAGAGCATTGAAAATGGTATGCGTATTCTCGTTACGTTGGTAAAGGCTGTGCTATTAACGTTGTAGAAGAGCTTGAAATTTATTTCTCAGTTCCGCCATATGTTTTTTTCCTTTATGTTGTTTTACTGTCTTCCTGTTACATACTTAACGTCTCTCGGCTGAAGAGCAGCGCCTATGCTACTACCAGCCCGCCCCAGATGAGGAATTGAAATACAATAAAAAAATTACTCATTGTATTCCTCTTTGTTTTTTATAACGCACGTGATCATTGAAGAATGTGTGTAGCCTACAGTAGCGACACCTAGGGAGCTGGTGATAGGCATTTTGTGGCTTCTATACGGCATTTTGGTCTGAATAGTAGCGCTACTGACAAGATGACTCTTGTATATACTATACGATACAGGCGCACATATTGTGCTTAGGATTTGACGATGCCACTGCGGCTGCAGTATATTAGTGGATTTTTTTTATTTCTTTTTTTTTGTATAAAACAGGTATTCCTCGTCATATCTAAAGCGAACAATTTTCACATGTACGTTAGTAACACTTTTCGTCAGAGCCTGTTTTATCGTATTTAACTGCACACAATCCACTAGCAGTATTTGTCTTTTTCCCATATTTTTGCCGGCCACGGTGGCCGTGCGGTTCTAGGCGCTGCAGTCCGGAACCGCGGGACTGCTACGGTCGCAGGTTCGAATCCTGCCTCGGGCATGGATGTGTGTGATGTCCTTAGGTTAGTTAGGTTTAAGTAGTTCTAAGTTCTAGGGGACTGATGACCTAATATGTTAAGTCCCATAGTGCTTAGAGCCATTTGAACCAACCACATTTTTCGGCAAATTTGAAGATGGTCATTGCAGACCGATACAGGTAATCTGAGGACCTATAAGTTTGTGACCATAGACGTGAAATAAAAGAAATTTATTCTATTTTTAAAGATTTCTTAAGTTGTTGCAAGATCAGCTACCGATTCTATAGGAAGATGTACCTCTTCAAATTTGCCGAAAAATATGGTTGGTTCAAATGGCTCTGACCACCATGGGACTCAACTTATGAGGTCATCAGTCCCCTAGAACTTAAAACTACTTAAACCTAACAAACCTAAGGACATCAAACACATCCATGCCCGAGGCAGGATTCGAACCTGCGACCGTAGCTGTCTCGCGGTTCCAGGCTGTAGCGCCTAGAACCGCACGGCCACTCCCGCCGGCTACAGCCTACAACATTATAGTATAGAACAGTAACAGTTTATGATGAATATTGCATTTTCTAGTGCGAGGGGGAACGTTTTGTTAATAAGCACATCAAGTAGCGCATTAACAGTCAATTAGTCAATGACAGTTGTAAATTACACACCCGCCCTGTGGTAAAGACATCAAACGAGTGCAAATTTTTTATTCGTTTATGTAACACAGTGAATTAATATTTCATGTGTTCTAGTTTGATGTGCCTTATCCCAGGGCAAACAAATGACCCACAGTTTCTTCTGGTCACAGTAACTGGTTCTTGAACTGTTCGAATTGCTTGACTAAGCTGGTAGCGTATTAAGGCCAGTGAACGAAGACTAAAAAAGGTCCAGTGTGCGAAATAATTCTTGTAATGTGGTAGGAGGGAGCCCTGTGAACAGTATTCTAGATATCCTGACCAATGGACCTGAGTGTGGTGGTGGGGTTGAGTTTGAAGGTCACTTTCCATTTTTCTAGAACAACTCTAAAACTACAGGCTCTAGCGAAAACACATCCCAGTACAAAATTTGACTACATGAACTTCGAGTCAGGCAACCAAAAGAGAAAATGCAGTACACAAAATGAAAACCAAGTATCGTCGACAAGGTCATCATGTCATCTGATAATGAGTTGTTGTTGTTGTGGTCTACAGGCCTGATACTGGTTTGATGCAGCTCTCCATGCTACTCTATCCTGTGCAAGCTTCTTCATCTCCCAGTACCTACTGCAGCCTACATCCATCTGAATCTGCTTAGTGTATTCATCTCTTGGTCTCCCTCTACGATTTTTATCCTCCACGCTGCCCTCCAGTACTAAATTGGTCATCCCTTGATGCCTCAGAACATGTCCTACCAACCGATCCCTTTTTCTAGTTAGTTGTGCCACAAACTGCTCTTCTCCCCAATTCTGTTCAATAACTCCTCATTAGTTATGTGATCTACCCATCTGATCTTCAGCATTCTTCTGTAGCACCACATTTCGAAAACTTCTATTCTCTTCCTGTCTAAACTATTTATCGTCCATGGTTCACATCCATACATGGCTACACTCCACACAAATACTTTTCAGAAAAGACTTCCTGACACTAAATCAATACTCGATGTTCACAAATTTCTCTTCTTCAGAAACGCTTTCCTTGTCATTGCCAGTCTACATTTTATATCCTCTCTACTTCGACCATCATCAGTTATTTTGCTCCCCAAATAGCAAAACTCGTCTACTACTTTAAGTGTCTCATTTCCTAATCTAATTCCCGGCTTAATTCGACTACATTCCATTATCCTCGTTTTGCTTTTGTTAATGTTCATCTTATATCCTCCTTTCAAGACACTGTCGATTCTCTTCAACTGCTCTTCCAAGTCCTTTGCTGTCTCCGACAGAATTACAATATCATCAGCGAACCTCAAAGTTTTTATTTCTTCTCCATGGATTTTAATACCTACTCCGAATTTTTCTTTTGTTTCCTTTACTGCTTCCCTTTCATGTCCCTCGACTCTTATAACTGCCATCTGCTTTCCGTACAAATTGTAAATAGCCTTTCGCACCCTGTATTTTACCCCTGCCACCTTCAGAATTTGAAAGAGAGTATTCCAGTCAACTTTGTCAAAAGCTTTTTCTAAGTCTACAAATGCTAGAAACGTAGGTTTGCCTTTCCTTAATCTTTCATCTAAGATAAGTCGTAGGGTCAGTATTGCCTCACGTGTATTGTGTTAAATTCTAAGAAACGTGTCTGAAGTATATGCAGTGATCAATATTGAGAAATAAACAATGTAGCACTAGATTTTTATATTGTTAAATAACTTCTTTGTTCGTATGTACCTTCGTTACAAAAGTAAATAAGTTTCCTACAAAAACATCCCATTCACTTTTCCGCAGGACTCATGTTTTGCACGTAGCGAGCGAGAGAGTACGATAATGTCGCGAGTGGTTTATGAAGGCCAGATACAAGGTTCCGGGTGGCATAAAACTACATCGGTGGGTTCAGCTGAATCACCCTGAATATAGTTTATAGGTTAATGGGTACTTTTTAAATGAATTTTAACTAAGTCTCTTTTAGTAATGTCTTTCATTTTAAATATTTACAATGAGCACGATCTCTATTGTTGCTTATTCTTTTTATTCTCTGATATGAGAACTGTTTCATATTTTATGCGTTTGCTCGCCACAACATAATTCCATCTTAAGAATTGAAGGAAAATGTGAACAGTAAGTAACTAAAAGACACTGGCTGCTACGCATGGATGACAGAGCTCTGTCGATGTAATATGCTGGTGACATCTGTGTGTAAGTGGTGTGCTGCCGAATGTGTATGTGTTGGAATTGGATGGCTCCCTGAATGCCGTAATTGATTAGTTTGCCGTCAGTGTAGCATATGAAAGCTACAGTTGTGAAGTGGATTCCACGAATTCTACTATGAACGGACTTGAGAGATTACTGACTGCCAATATGAAATCTCGACAACAGGCTGTTGCATTATCTCATGCAGATGAAAAATATTGCGTTTGTGACATGTATCTCTGAGGCTCGCTCTGTCTCGTAACATTCGCTTTCTACCTGATCTGTTGTGAAGCATATTGCGGAGTTTTACAGAATATTTTTTCACGGTTCTAACAAATTGTACTAAATGGGTTCTGATGTTACACTACGAACCTGCTGTTCAACGTTTTTATGGGCCACGTTTCGTTGTTCCACTATTACGACAAGTTAATGCTACAGAATTTCAATAATCCTCTGGTGGTGCAGATCCCAGAGCTGAGGGGGGGGGGGGGGGAGGGGGGGCAGTGCATATGATAGTTAAAAAGCATTAGCCGGTAAGCCGATGTAGCAAATGCGAGGCTGAGCGCAAAGAGACAGTAATATTTGTACGTACGAGACTGTACTCGACAGGGAGTGATTTACATTCTACGGGAAGGAGACTCCAACGAGGTAACAACAAACTCACAATGTTTAGTTCCGTATTAAACTTACGATGAGCCATGTACAGCTTGATGGGTCTAAAGCGTTAATGTAATCTTATCGTAGCTATGTGCAAATGTTAAACGGAAGCTTTATGATATATTCATAAGGCATAGAAAATAATGTCATGGCATAAATACACTTAAAGTGTGCTTTGTGGCTACACTGTTTTCAATGCATTAAAAGGGTGCTATTCCAACGACTAAGAAATGTACAGAGTGATCAGAAACAGCCTGAAAAACTTGTAAGGGTGTTGCAGGGTAGGTTGTGCTGACAAATAATTCGATTATCATTGAAGTTAGCCAAGCCCGTTGCGCTCGTAAATTCAAGCTGCCTGCCAAATAGAATTAGCGTCAGTTGTTCTCATAGCGTAGATGAGAGCGCATGAGAGACTGCTTAGCCTTTGGCTCGGGTTCGATCCTTACTACCAATTTTTGTATCGCTCTCTTCTTTGGTTTTAGCAAACCAAACGAAGAACACATATGGCGACGCGGTATTTGGTGGGTTGCTTGAATCTGCACACCGTACAGCTTGATTGGCTAACTCCAATGCTATTCACCTCGTAAATGGTGTAACGGGTTTTTTGGGGTTCTATTTAATGTTTTTGTGCTTGGGTGTGCGTGTTATTGTAAAACGTATGAAATTGCAGCAGCAAAAATAACAGTATTATTTGAAAGAAATAAATAATCTGTGATAATTCTTATTTATGTGCTGCTGAGCCCGACTATAACGAGTTTCAATAATTCTTTATTTGACATTAAAACATATGCCCCAAATATATAATATATCACACCATAACCTCTACCCATAACAACACTGGCGTCGTAAATATTTTTATTTAAAGTCACTGATAAATTAGTCCGAGAAAAATTAATCTTACGCACCAGGCATAAAATTATTTCATTTACATAAAGTCTACGATTGTTCTATTGAATGTTATTTTCACTTTTACAATAGAAAAAATTTCCTGTGGGTTCTTGTCCTCGGAGTTCAAATATTGTAATGACGATCGAAAGAATTAGTGTCTGATTACTTCTGCAGTTTAAAATTGCCGCTCCATACGCTCACGTAATGGCGGCAAACAAAGCATAGCTTGGACCTCTACGGACACAAAACTTATAACATTCATAGTCGGTTATCTAGTTACAAATAAAAGTCTTTACACTAGAATTCCATTTAGTAAATTGTACGTTATATTTTTCTTTTGCTCACTTATGACTACCTTTAACAATATTTAAAAGAACTGATCTCAGCTTATCTTCGTTCTCATCCGCTTCATACATCATAGAGAAGAAGAACAGAAGAAGGGAAAATTCCACAGACAATACAAAGCCAATACATTCTTTCAATGGTATTATCTTTGGTTATCTGATTATTCTTTGTAGGAAACTGGTTATCAAATAATAAAGTATACTGTTGTTATTTCACAATGTAATCATAAGTCACAACATAATAACAAGTCTTTTCTCAGTGCTCACGTACTGGGTTAAAAGTCAATTCTGGAAAAATATTCGTTAATTGTTAAGTCTCGAGCACTATCCCCTACACTGGCGGCACTGGCGTTGACATTACAATGGCGAAACGTATCGATTTGCATTTCTTAATAATGATTTTTCAGCCCAATTACCTTAATACGTTCTTACAAGGTTTTCCGACTGTTTCTGACCACGCTGAATAGAATCTTTCTCATCGAGTTGCCGAGAGTAGGTTTTATGTAGACTTATTTTATGCCATGAAACGGTTTACCACGAAATAATATTTCAAAACTTTAGAAAAAGAGATTCTAGCGGCGGCAACTCAGTATAAAATCTCATCAGTATTCTTGTTGTGCCAAATTACACAAAAAATTCCAGCTTTACTTGATACATTCTTCGACTCGAACAAATGTCGTCGTCGTACTCCCTAACATTGTGTCGATGTCTGTCGTACCGAAATTTTCCTCTCCCCTTCCACTATCAATATAAACAGGAAGTTTCCCAAGAGAGTGTCACTGTTGCTATAGCTTGTCAGTTGGCCTTTCAGGTAATCTCTTGCTCCCTGCTGGTGGAAGCTGAAAGGTCGGTGTCCTCCGGCCTTTATTGGTTTGGAGTTGGCGATCCGTCCCTTTGAAGCTCGCCGTTCTTATTGTCCAGTTCGTCGCAAACTTCTTCCGCTTCGACGGCGTCCCTTGGGAGCTATTTCTCAAGACTGCTAGTCGGCTAGCCATTAGAACGGTATAACGTGCCGCGGCAGCGCCAAGACTTTTTGGTATGGAGGTACTCGCAAAAAGTACATCGGGTGAGCAGTCCTTCGAACTTCCTTGTTGGCTAATGAAGAGCTATAATCTCTGGAACATCAAGGTCGCTCAATATACTTGCTTCAAGCGTGCGCGTTAATGACATGCATGGCCGGCTGCCTGTTCAAGCGTGTTTCCAAAGCTCGTTGCTGTCGACAACAAAACATTGTCGTTAATTATTTTATTGGTCAGACAAAAAATGAAAGTAAAATTTTCTTCTGCTAATTATCTACAGGGTGTTTCACAATGTTTTGACTATTTCGAATTTGAATAACACAGAAACTAATAACTTTTGCTCTTTGGGGCCGCAATGCAAAATATGTCTTCTATTCACATGATTGTTACGAATCAGCCAGCTACACTGCTCTTTAAATGGTTTTTATTTTATAAATCACTCACTATGAGCACATTTAGGAATATTGCCATCGTCAAGTGCTCTGTAAATACATAAGTGATTGCCTTAATTTAATGGTGTACAGCTATGATCAGAAAAGTTACAATACATTCGTTTGGTGTCTTCACCTTACATGCAATATCGTTGCTGCCGTGTCCAGTCTTCTTGTAGAATTATTAGTTTCTCCTTGATTGTGCGTTCGGGACATATGTCTGACTTCAGTCGGTTTTTATGTATGCCATTTTTCGATAGCTGGATGACAATGGATTAGCAATATTACATGTTAGCATTATAAATAAGTGATGTTTGAAAATTAGGTTATTTATATAATAATTACGAAAAAGCAAAAGTGTAACGTATAAAGCTCAAAAAAACTAAAACGAATTCCAGGAAAAACATAGTTAGAACCAAACCTATAAAAAAATAGAAAACAACCAAATTTTCACATATCACTTATTAATAATAAATTATGTAAGCACATAATATCGCTGATCCACTGTCATTCGAGATGTCACAAGGAAAAAAGGCATGCATAAAAACCAGAAACAGTCACACATACATCTGCAGCATACAATTAAGGAGAAACTAATAATTCCACAAAAAGGCAAGTTAAATACACCAAACGAATTCATTATAACTTTTCTGATCATAGTTACAGACCGTTATATTAAGACCATCACTGACTTATGTATTTACAGAGCACCTGATGATGGCAAAATTCCGAAACCTGCTCATCTGAGTGATTTATAATAAAACCTTTTGAAAGAGCACTGTACCTGGCTGATATGGGTAACACAAATTAATCGTGAAACAAAGTTGAACATTTTACACAACATTTACTCAACTTCACATATGAAATAATACATCGGTCAAACGACCACTATTCAAGGATACATAATTCTCGTCGGTGTTTCACCTAGTTTTTGGAAATACCTTTCATTACTGCTGGAGGAATTCTCTGGAAATTCCATCGTGAATTAGATCTTTTAACCGTTGCAAGTTTTGGGCACGTTTTCGTAACGAACGACTAGAGCCTGCCTGTAAACTGCTACGTACAAGATGTTTCAGGAAATTGGATGGTTTTCCCTAGGTTTGTTGATTTTCGATTCAGAAGGTCTAAATGTCTCTAAGCACTATGGGACTTTTAAGATGTTGGTCATCAGTCCCCTAGACTTAGAACTACTTAAACCTAACTAACCTAAGGACATCACACACATCCATGCCCGAGGCAGGATTCGAACCTGCGACCGCAGCAGCAGCGCGGCTCCGAACTGAAGCGCCTAGAACCTCTCGGTCACAGAGTCCGACGATTTTCGATTCGATGGACTGGCAGTTGCACGGAAGTTTCTTACCAAATTCAATATAATTCCACGAGCTGGAATTGGACTGAATCTTGAAATGCTTACAAAAGGCACATTAAACGCGCACGACAGACTAGCCATAGCGAAAATAGCATACTACCGCAAATCTACGATATAGCTTCGACAAGTACGACATGAAGACTGACGTGTATATGGGATGAAACTTGACACTTCGCACTACTAATAGACGGCACCACAGTCGCCGTATC
This sequence comes from Schistocerca piceifrons, assembly GCF_021461385.2. Taxonomy (NCBI): domain Eukaryota; kingdom Metazoa; phylum Arthropoda; class Insecta; order Orthoptera; family Acrididae; genus Schistocerca; species Schistocerca piceifrons. The sequence continues at coordinate 871,745,947 of NC_060140.1, forward strand.
CTAAGTATCCTACTTTTAGCGCGTGTTGTTCAAATTTGAAATCGTCAAAACGTTAAAATAAATAAATGTCGTGTGGCTAGGGCCTCCCGTCGGGTAGACCGTTCGCCTGGTGCAGGTCTTTCGAGTAGACGCCACTTCGGCGACCTGCGCGTCGATAGGGATGAAATGATGATGATTAGGACAACACAACACCCAGTCCCTGAGCGGAGAAAATCTCCGACCCAGCCGGGAATCGAACCCGGGACCTTAGGATTGACATTCCGTCATGCTGACCACTCAGCTACCGGGCCCGGACGTCAAAACGTTGTGTAACACTATATATACTGGCGCAAATCTTAAAGATGATAAGCTACCAGACATAAATAGTAAAACACCTAAAAGACATTGTTGGGGGTCAATTTCACTTCGTACACGTACATACCATCGGAGGGTATGTAACTCATTAGAGCTTAAATTCTTTGAGATTGGTGGAACTGACACCAGAGTGCATTAGCGTTGTTTGTTTTTTCGGAGTATTACCAGAACTGGTACGGTATATAAGAGGCGTGAACACCATCAGATGTGTTATCACTGTGAAGGACAAGGAGACACATCTAATGGACAGCTTCATCAGTACCTCACGCAGACTGAAAGGGATGTGTTTTTGGGTCTCCGTTTGGTCAGCTTCCCGAATCGTGCGTTGTCAAAATTTTTGGGTCATGATGATATTACAATTGCTCTACTTTGGACTGCATGGGAATGTGAGAGCAGACATGGATCACGTTTGATCGCCACAAGGAAACATCCAATATATGCACACTGCAATCACTTTACATCTGCGGCAGTCACTCATGCAACATTCTGTATGGTTCAGGACCATGCGTAATTACCACAACAAATGGCTGCGTTTTAAATGGAGCCATGACCAGGAAGTATGGACTTCTGATGAATGGCGTCACATTCTGATCAACAAGGAAACACGGTTCTGATCCACCCGGATGACCATCGAAGACAATTACGGCGGTGACTTAGAGAGGTCTCATTCTTCCAGTAATTTAGAAAGGCACAGTGGTGTGATTCCTGGGGTCATCGTATGGGGAGCCATCTCGTATGATTTTAAGGCGCCGCTTATAGTCATTGACGGACCTGACGACACAGCAGTACCGCAAAGACATTCTGCATCCTCAATGTGTTACCTCTCATGCGACAATACCGTGGGGCCATTTTTTTCAACAGTACAAAGCCCGTCCACATGCAACACGTGTTTCTGCACCAGGCTACGTGATTCTGGCTCCGATAGAAATTTTGTAGGACCAGCTCGGAGATCCATCCCACTGTAACTATCCGGGGTTTCAAGGACCAGCTTTGGGCCAAAGTGTCTCAGGAGAGGGCTCGAGGTGTTATGACACCCTTCCCAACCGCCTCCTTGCGCGCATCCAGGCCACAAGGAATGAAAAGTCTTACTAATACTTAGACCCACGCTGTCAAATTCTTTATAAATCTGACTAACTTTTCTTATCACTGTAGTAACACCACATACCCTCTCGACCCGTAAAGTTTAATCTCGTTTCCTCCTTTCTTTCTGGGTTCTCCACTTTATTTGTCTTACAGTGTATTTCCTTCAGCACTTATAACTGAACAACTTTTTATCTAAAGACTTTCAGGAAAAGCTGGAACCTACAGCTTTATCTGATACTTTAATTTCCATTATATCATGACCTGTATCGAATCGCCTACCGAACCCTGGGCATATGGTGCACACTTTTAATGAAACAACTGAGTACTGAAGATCGTAAGACGTCAGATATTATTTACATTATAAGATCGAATTGAGTGCGTTACTTACAGTTATTAGCGTCCACGGGTTTAATGCCTACCAGTCATTCTTATGATTTAAATAATTGCTGATGCCCTGCCGCATTCGGTACCTAACTGCCACAGCTGCATGACCCCCATAACGCTACGAACAATCGTTAAAAGTGTATACGATCTGATGACGGTTCGCTAGGCGATTCCAGTCTGGTCATGGTAAAACAAAAAGTAAGCTATCATAATAGGTGACTTACCGTAATTATATCTTAAACTCTTTACTCATCACTGACGCAGTGTTCCACATACACAATGGATAAAATTTGACTTGTTGTCTGTCTGCATGAGAGGGAAATTGGATACCTCTCATGGGCTACAAAGCTGCACTAATAAGACAAACTCAGTGCAACGCAAAAGTTTACAAGTGTATACAACTTGCTTTTAAAACATCAACGCCTTTGTTTGCGTTATAACGTTATTTTATTATACGTTAAGCCATACATCCACACCAAATGGCTTCACTTCCACGAAAAACCAATCCGCACATCTAAATGTACATCTACATTCGTACTCAGGAAGCCCACACATGGTGCGTGGCAAAGAATACCTTTTACCACCACTACTCATTTCCTTTCCTCTTCCACTCGCAAATACAGCGAGAGAAAAACTACTGTCTATATGCCTACGTACTGGCTAGCCCTAATTTGGTTTACCTTATATTTGAGTGATAAGACAAGATGTAGGCTGCCGGCAGGAGAATCGCTCTGCAGTTGACCTCAAATGCCGATACTCTAAATTTTCTCAGTAGAGTTGCTCGAAAAGAGTGTTTCCCTCCCTCTAAATATCCCATTTGCGTTTCGAATGCATCTTCGTAGCACTCGCTTGTTGATCGAAACTACCAGTAGCAAACACGAATTGTTTTGATTTCTTCATTTAATCCAACCTGGTGTCGATACCAAACACTCGTGCAGTACTCAAGAATGGGTCGCACTAGTGACCTATGTGCGGTCTCTCTTACAAGTGAACAACACTTCCGTTAAAAAGTCTCCCAATAAACGGAAGTCAGCTATTCACCTTCCCTATTACAGTCCTGACATGCCGATTCCATTTCGTATCACTTTTCAACGTTACGCCTAGATATTAAATCGAAGTGGCTGTGTCAAGCAGCACTGTATTCGAACATTATGGAATTGATTTTCCTACTGACCTGCATTAACTTACACTTTTCTGTATTTGTAGCTAACTAATTTATCATAGAACCTAGAAATTTTGTCTAAGTCATCTTGCACTCTCTTAAGCAACCAGTATGCCTCTGTATGCTTTCTGCTGATTTTATTCTTCCTGTGTTGTTTTCAGGACGATCAAAAGTTCTTTCATCCATCTCAGTACTATTCTAGTGCAGAATAATTTGTTCAGCGTGGAAATTACTCTTGCACTGAAACACTCTATGTGATATCAATCTCTTTCGTGTCCGCTGGTGGTGCGCCAATATTGTCTTGTCTTTACCAAACCAGTCCTTATAATGTTTTGCTTTCGTTATTACCAAATCGTACTCGCTGGGCCTGGAAGCAGAACACTAAAGTACAACAACAGTAGGCGACTGCAATGTTTAGGAGTGAGGCGGACACACCAACAGGAGTCTTTGCTCTCCCTGCAACGCAATCTCCATTGCATAGCGTTTCGCTGGAATCTGATTACGGCGGTTGTAATGGAAAGCGCAGGGACCCCAGATAATCTCCTCCCACATTTACATAATAGCTGTGTGTAGCACGGTAGAGAGTTGTGTAGATCGTCCGAATGAAAGGGATGCTGTATGCCTACAAGACGTATTAATTCATCAGAAGAACTGAAGGCTACACACTCAAGCCAAGTATATAAATTGTGTAATGTCGGATGTTTGACTGTAACAAAATCTCATAACGATTGGTACCCTTAAGAAGAAGTGCAGTTTAACACATAGACATGAAAGTCGTATCACAGGGATTCATTTACCGTCCGTCGGGCTAGGTTTTATAACATTCATCGCTGTATAAAATCCAGGAGCAAAGACAGTAATTTTTGCATTGCTGTCTTTATGAAATTCCTTATCTCAGAACGCTGCAGACAGTAGTGTCCAAACCGTCGTAGCACATTCACACTTTCGGTAGGCTTCTTGAGACATTTCGGTACTGTCGTCTAGTGAAAAAAACGCGTGGTTGCGGGCGATGTGCCCAGTCATGTGAGAGTAGTTACATGGGCGCTTGAGGGCTGAAGACATCACAATAGCTTTGCTTAGCGCTGTGCGCTTCTACGATCTGAATATCGAGAAATACTTCACAATAGCAGCGAAATATTTCTTGACGATTTCAATTTAGATAATATAAATAATTGAATGTCATGGGGAAAACTTCTTTGTCAGGTTTTTACTGGTGTTTTAGAACTGAATAGTCCATGTTTTGACATTAAACTTAATTACAGGAAGATGGCTGCTACCATCGATATCAGATGTTAAAGTTAAAATTAATGACGACTTTCTAAAATATGGCTAATCGTGAATATGACTATAGGATAATTTCACGATCAGCACTATCAGCCTCAGAAAACAACGCTAACAAACTGTGTACTATTGAGAAAAACGTAAATATGAATCGCGAAGAAACCTCTGTAAAGTAGAAATTCAGCTTTACGTATGTGCTATAAGAAGAAAAATCGAACATTTAAATACCTCTAAAGAAGTCATAAATGAGTTTAAAGACTTAAATACACTTTCGTAAGGAACTCCGAGATCAAATAAATGAAGCTACAAATAAAACAGAATATCCAAGAACAAAATGGAGTGCAATATATGTACAATGGAAGTTTGATTTACTGCGGGCTGCCACGTATCTTTCTCCTTTACCAACCTCTTCATTTCAGAGCAGCATTTGAATTGCAACCTATGTCGTCAGTTATCTGCTGGATGTATTCCAATCTCTACCTATCTCTGCAGTTTTTAGCCTCTCCAGATCCCCCTAGCACCATGGAAATTATCCCCAGATGTCTTAACAAATATTCTGGAATCCTGTACCTTCTTCTTGTCAGATCTTCCATATGTTCCTTTCTTCGCCGATTCTGCGAAAAATCTCATTCCTTACATTATCAGTCCTCCTAACTTCAACATTCTTCTGTGGCGCCACATCTCAAACGCTTCGATTGTCCTCTCTTCTGGTCTTTCCACACAAAGTTTTGTTTCAAATGTATAGTCTCAGAAATTCGTTCCTCAAATTATGGCCTATGTTTGATACATGCGGACATCTCTTGGCCAAAAATGCCCTTTTTCCTGGGCTAATTTGTTTTTGTGTCCTCCTTGCTTCGTCCTTCACTGCTTATTTTCCTTCTATGGTAGAAGAATTCCTTAACCACGTCTACCCCACGACAACCAATTTAGGTGTTAAGTTTCTCGCTTGTGCTACTTCTCGTTACCTTCTTTTTCCTTCGGTTTACCCTCAGTCCATATCATATGCCCACCAGCCGGTTCATTTCTTTAATTCTTCTGCAGTTGCACTGAGAGAAACAACGTCGTCGGCGAAAATTATCATTGATATCCTTCCTTCCCGAACTTAAAACCCATTCGTCAAACTTTCTTTTAGCCTATTTCTATCGATGTTTTTCCGATGCATAGTTTGAGCAGAAGAGGCGAAAGACTGCATCTCTGTTGAAATACCCTTTTTAATCCAAGCGCCTCGTTCTTAGCCTTTCAATCTTATTGTTCATTCTTGGATCTTGTTCATATTGTGTATTATCCGTCTTTTCCAAGAGCTTACCCCAATTTTTCTCAGAATTTCGAAGATAGTGCACCACTTTACATCGTCTAACGCTTTTTTCCAGGTCGACAAATCCTGTGAATGTGTCTTCGTTTTCTTCGTCCTTGTTTCCACTATCAACCGCAACGTCCTTTACCTTTCCTAAAGCCAAACTAACCTTCTCCATTCTTCTGTATATCATTCTTGTCAACAACGTGGATGCGTGAGCTGTTAAGTTGACTGTACGACAATTCTCCCAATTGTCGGCTCTTGCAGTCTTCAGAATTGAATGGATTCATTTTTTTTTCTGAAAGTCCGATGGTATATCGCCAGTCTCATAGACCCTAAACACCAATCTAAATAATTGTTTGGTTGACAGTCCACTCAACGATTATAGAAATTCCGATCTAGTTGTTCTGCCATGTTTAATCTCAAGTCTTCCAAAGCTCTCTCCAGTACTGAATCCCTATCTTTTCTTCTTCTGTCACGTCGTAAGACAATTCCCCCCCCCCCCCCTTCCATACACACAGAGGCCTTCAGTATGCCGTTTCCAACCAGCCGCTCTCTCCTCTGCGTTTAACAGTGAAATTCCGATTGCAGCTTAACGTCGCCACCCTTGATTCTTATTCACCAAAGGTTATTTCGAATTTCCTGTGTGAAGAGTCAGTCCTCCAGACGATCACCTTTTTTTTCTATTTCTTCACATTTCTCCTCAAGCCATTTATCCTTGCCTTCCCTGGCTGCCCATTTATTTCATTCCTAAGTAATTTATATTATTGTATTCGTACCTTTCCCGGAATAGTTTTTAACTTCCTTCTTTCGTCGATTAATCGAAATTTCTCTTCTGCTACCCGCAGTAATAGTCCTTTAAACTCATGGGTAATCTTCATCATCACTGAACTGCGACATGAGTATCTCTGCTCCTGGATACGCCTTAAATTAGAATATCTGATTTAGGAATCTCTGTCGATGATATAATCCGGTTGCAATCTTTCCGTGTCTCTGGCCCTTTTCCAAGTATGCCTCCTCTTCTTGTGACACTTGAGGAGATTATTCACTATCACTAGCCGAAATTTACTGCAGAAACAGTATTCTCCTGATTCCTCCTTTCAACTCCAGATCCATATTCTTTCGTAACCAATTCTTCCATTCCTTCTCCTGTTACAGAGTTACAAGCTCCCATGATCATTATATTTTTATCTCCCTTTACATACTCAATTCCCGTTGAACACCTGCTTTTACTCCTTCTCTGTCTCTTCATCTTCTGCTTGTGAAATATCGCTGTTGGCGTTTGTTTCGTGGCGATTCTGACTAGAACAACCCTATCACTGAACTGCTCACACTAACTCACTCTCTGTCCTACCTTCCCATTTATAACGGTAACCACTCCAATTACATCATTTTCCTCTAATGATGGTGTTACACTATATTCCTCGGATCAGGAACTCTTCTTTCCGTTTTACTACACTGACCTTCACCATATCTAGATTGAGGCTTTGCATTTCCCTTGTCAGATTTTCTGCCTTCCCTGTCACGTTCATACTTCTGAAATTCCACGCCCAGAGCCGTAGAATATTGTCCTTTTTTTTTTTTTTGTTACTGCACATTCTTCTCATGATCATCTCTCCCTTGGCAGCCCCTCCCGAAGACACGAATGGGCGACCAGTCTGGAAGAGACCATAACATTTTTTTCATTTATTGGGTACATGCCCTAGGGATATTTCTTAAGTGCCTTTAATACAGTGCTTCCCCATTGCCTTCTGTATCCTTGTGTCCTTTATCATTGCTGATTCATCCGTCTTTTAGTGGCAGTTCCCCACCCCAGGGGAAAAAGAGTATTCTCTACCTCTGTCCGCTCCCCCACTCTCTTTAGCAAGGCTTTGCTGGAAGCTTTGGCCGCAATTGGACATGATTTATATTCAAAACATATGTACTGGCTACGTTCTAACCTAGGAATGAGGACGTTTTGATTACTTGTCAAAGACGCTACCTCTTCCCCACTGAAGCATAGCTTATGCAAATATAGAAGAACATCACTAGAAATAACTGCAAAACTCTAATTATTTATAGGCCCTAGTGTTTTCTTCGATGATGGGATATGAGATTTTTACGTTTATGAGCATTTAATTTCCGTTTTTGTTAAGCCCATAAACACATGTTACACTACGAGTGTTTTACTTTTTATTTCGCTACATTGAAAGATGCCCTGGAAGCGCTATATTTCCTCTTTTTAACATTACGCAGTCAATCCCTGATACGTATATGAGTCTGTGGATGTATCACATCGTTCCATGTCTTGTCATGTTTTAAGAAAGTAGTGGGGGGTTAGATCAGTGCCTAGTACACAACTCCTCCTTGGCTCTACAAACAGGTGTCAGCTACTACAGAGAACCGCACACTACTAATGCTAAATTTATGGAAGGTTTTAATGTCATATAAACTTGTATTACACGTCATGCAAGTTCCTGGAAACAAAGATCTGAACACACGTGCTGAGAATTTGACTGTTGCCAAAGCGGTGTCAAGTTGGATTATCTGAACAAATCTTGGGCCGCACGCAGTGTCTCCATTCTTACAAACTAGAGCAAGTAATGTTGAACAATAAGCTGTGACGAGTACAAATAATCTAAAGAGATCCAATTGTCTGAGTCACTTCGGGAATAAACAAATCGTAACAAGATTTGTCTTACGCTTTCGTTAAAGTATACGTATAGAGATGAGAATAATATCTTGATCCTGATGAATTACAACTTTGAACTTTCTGGTTCTAAGAGGCAAGAGCAATGATTTGTTTCTGTGATAAATGCAAAATTCTGTCGCGGTACGGACAAATGGTTCAAATGGCTCTGAGCACTATGGGACCTAACTTCTGAGGTCATCAGTCCCCTAGAACCTAGAGCTACTTAAACCTAAGTAACCTAAGGACATCACACATATCCAGGCCCGAGGCGGGATTCGAACCTGCGACAGTAGCAGTCGCGCGGTTCCAGACTGTAGCGCCTAGAACCGGCGGTTCGGACATCCTGCAAGAGACTGGAAAAGTCAGTTCAAAAGTTTGGGTAAGGCAAGGACGTAGTAACACGGTTCTACTTTCCCCTACGCTGAACTAGATAAGACTATTTTTAAATGGGCTCCAATACCTTCGTCGTATGTCAAAGTGCAGCTTGTTGTTGTACTGCCAACTAACGGCAAAGCTATCGCCTTACCTTCCATATTAAGCAAAGGGATACATTTAATGGGCTATTTTAAATGATTCGTACACTAACACCTTGCAATACCACAACTGAACACCCTGCAATGGAGCTTATTTGATAGTGTCATGCCGCTTTAGCCTGTTTCAGCCCAACCAAAGTAGCTCAACTGGTTCAACAGGCTCTAAGCACTATGGGACTTAACATCTGACGTCATCAATCCCCTAGACTTACAACTACTTAAATCTAACTAACCTAAGGACATTACACACATCCATACCCGAGGCAGGATTTGAACCTGTGACCGTAGCAGCAGCGCGGTTCCGGACTGAAGCGCCTGTAACCACTCGGCCACAGCGGCCGGCAGTAGCTCAGTACTAAATGGTTGTCCTTACAGAATCTGTCATTTACCAAAAAATAACACACTCATACATATATATATATATATATATATATATATATATATATATATATATATATATATATATATATATATGAGTGTGTTACTTTTGGTAAATGTATATATGTGAGTGTGTGCTTGTGTGCTATTTGCTGTTTTTGTGTATATATATATATATATATATATATATATGTGTGTGTGTGTGTGTGTGTGTGTGTGTGTGTGTGTGCATCAGCGTTTATAACTACCTAAGAAAACAACTGATTTCTTTAGAAATCGTTTGATGGGTACATATATTTATTACGTCTGATGAGGTGTAAAGCTGTAAGCACGTGTACCAACATGATCTGTCAATGTGTATCGAGTGGTCGGTACTTCGTGGGATATTCTGACTGAAGTTGATAACATGCTTAGTCAGTCAAAATACTGCTTGCATATGAATGTGTAAGGCTTCACAACAACTGAGTTACTAAAGTATAAACTGACGCATCTTGCGATTCCTCTTCTCCGTCGATTTTCAGTATCAGATTTCTTCTCGCAAATTCTGCTGAGCTGCTGCAACAATACCAAAGTAATCGTTTTCTAAAAAGGATCTATCTCTTGTTCGTCACCACACACTAATACCGCTTGTGCCGCCTTAGCACTGCACTTGTTTGGCCCCTCTTCGCCGATTTCCACCAGAATGAAAGCTGCCTTATCTACCACAAATAATCAATTTTTACTAATGTGCCTGTCTGTCCATACACTTACGAATCCCCACAAAGACTTGCTATAGCCCCAAATTCAAAACTTCATTTTCTCTTCTTCACATTTCTCTACCCATTCATTACACTAAGAGAAATACCTTCCACTTACAAAATATGGCACACTTTTCTACCAACAATCAGACATTCCACCTCTGTCCATCAAAATACTTCTATGCCTTATTACTTCCGCAATAACAAAATTCATCAAAGATCAAACCTTCCGTACTGGATCAAAGCGTCAGAATACACACAACTTACGAACAATTCATACAACACATTACATCACATTCCACTTTTGTTATGATATGACATAAATAAAAGAAATAAAAATAAATGGGAATTACAAAATTTATTATACACTTCATCTAAACAACTGACCGGTGTAAAGCTCCTTGGTGATAGAAGAAGGGCTGAAAATATTTACGTTGCAATACCATCTCCAATAGGACCTCGGCAACTCAAGTATTTTTATTGTAGACTAACAGTTGCAGATCCGTTGAATCAGATAAATGACATGAAAATTTTATTTTTCATAAAACTGTGTCAGCTACCGTTGTAGTTGCACAACAACCCCGTGCACAGCCTCTATATGTCAGAAACGAACACACGTTTCAATGTCAGGAATTACAGATAGTGTTCAGGAATTACAGATAGTGTCGGTAAGCATGCTATGATTGTGGTATATCAAGATGAGGAAGTATCACTGAATGATCTGCGGTTCTCATTGTCTGCAAAAGGAACAAACAATCAAATATTAAAGAAAATTCGTCGGCTCTTAGCGTCTCTCTGTCACACATTCAGTTCGTTCCTTTCCCCACCAGACCTATCAGTACCATCGGTAATCCTTCTATTTACTACGTCATTTATGTACTGTGCCAAAACTACCGAACCGCAGTGATAGAGCGCAACTCTGATTCTGTGTGCTGTTCTGCAGTTTTGCATGGCTTAGATGTATACCAAAAGTAGTTCTACACGCATTAAAAAAAGATTAGTATCACCTCGGTACTTAGAGTTCAGGAACCTGTGCGCAAGAAAGGAATAGAGATCAACATAAACATCGTTTCCGCCATTTTATTGCTTATGGAAACCACACATTGCATGTTGTAACACCATACAGCGAGACTTTCAGACATGGTGGTCCAGGTTGCTGTAGACGCAGATACCTCTAACTCCCAGTAGCACGTCTTCTTGCATTGATACATGCCTGTATTCGTCGTGGCACACTAGCCACAAGTTCAGCAAGGCACTGTTGGTCCAGATTGTCCCACTCCTCAACGGCGGTTTCGCGTAGATCCCTCAGAGTGGTTGGTGGGTCACGTCGTCCATAAACAGACCTTTTAAATCTATGCCAGGGTTCATGTCTCCAGAACATGCTGGTCACTCTAGACGAGCGATGTCGTTATTTTGAAGGAAGTCATTCACAATATGTGCACGATTGGGGCGCAAATTGTCGTCCATGAAGACGAATGCCTCGCCAGTATGCTCCCGATAGGGTTGCTCTATCGGTCGGAGAATGGTACTCACGTATCGTACAGCCGTTACGGCGCCTTCCATGACCACCAGCGGCATACGTCGGCCCCACATAATGCCACCTCAAAACAGCAGGAAACCACCACCTTGTTAAACTCGCTGGATAGTCTAAGGCGTTCAGCCTGACAGGGTTTCCTCCAAACACGTCTGTGACGATTGTCTGGTTGAAGGCATATGCGACTCTCATCGGTGAAAACGTGATGCCAATCCTGAGCGGTCCATTTGGCATGCTCACGAGCCCACCTGTACCCCGCTGCATGGTGTCTTAGTTGCAGAGATGGACCTCGCCATGGACGCCGGGAGTGAAGTTCTGCATCATGCAGCATACTGCGCACAGTTTGAGTCGTAACACGACGTCCTGTGGCTGCACGAAAAGCATGATTTAACATGGTGGCGTTGCTTTCAGGGCTTCTCCGAGCCATAATCCGTAAGTAGCGGTCAGCCATTGCATTAGTAGCCCTTTGTCGGCCTGAGCGAGGCATGTCATCGACAGTTCCTGTCTCTCTCCATGTCAGAACGACATCGCTTTGGTTCACTCCGAGAGGCCTGGACACTTACGTTGTCGAGAGCCCTTCCTGGCACAAAGTAACAAAGCGGATGCGATCGAACCGCTGTATTGGCCGTGTAGGCGTGGTTGAACTACAGACAACACGAGCCGTGTACCTCCTTCCTGGTGGAATGACTGGACCTGATCGACTGTCGGACCCCCTCCGTCTAATAGGCGCTGCTCATGCTTGGTTGTTTACATCTTTGGGCGGGTTTAGTGACATCTCTGAACCCTCAAAGTAACTGTATCTGTGATATAATATCCACAGTCAACGTCTATCTGCAGGAGTTCTGGGAACTGGGGTGATGCAAAACTTTTTTGATGTGTGTATTATTTGTACTTATACTTTCCTCGAATCGAATATCGAAATTGAGACCCGTCAGTCCTATATAAAACGTATCACACTTATACAGATGGCAGGACCTCGTAAAACGCTTGCCCACACTCCTTTATAAAACGCGTGTGAAACCTTATGGGACTTAACTGCTAAGCTCATCAGTCCCTAAGCTTACACACTACTTAACCTAAATTATCCTAAGCCAAACAAACACACCCATGCCCGAGGGAGGACTCGAACCTCCGCCGGGACCAGCCGCAAAGTCCATGACTGCAGCGCCTTAGACCGCTCGGCTAATCCCGCATGGCACACTTCTTTATAATTCCCGACATTGTAACGCATGCACGTTAGAAACTTACCGAATATATCAAATCAACTGATTCCTTGCTCTGCAACTGCCGTGGCGGAATATACACTTTTATATTTATCACAAGTGTGTTTCAGATGAATTGTGTAGGATCAAACTTAGCACGTCTTGTTTTAGCAAATCTGAAGGTTTTCGAAGTCTGGACAGAACTGGTAATCATTATGAAGAAAAATGCGTCAATAGGCCGCAATAAGAAATATTGAAATAGTAATCAGATGTCGGACATACATATCTCCATTTGACATCACACCAAGCTTTCATAAAAAGACCATTCCTAGTAAGGCATGGGTGGTGTTCAATCCAATTTTCGTTTTAGGTAAGGCTCCACGCCGATTTTCTCCATTTTTCACTTGTAAATCCGAATGTGATCGATAAAGTGTGATTCGTCTGAATAGACCGTGACACCTATATGAGCAAAAAAATAGTAATGTAAAGATCTCTTTAAAATAATCATCTGTATTACCGCTCTTTGCCTGTCTATCTCGCTAAATTCCGACTGTACTGGAAACATGGTTGAATGAACTGCTCTATGAACAAACTAACTCGACCGCGTATTCATTCATGGGCCCGCCGCTGTAGCTGCGGGAGCACACTGCTTTAAGGGTGCCATAGTTCCACTGAATTTCCAATCAGAGGCACTCAGCTCGAACAGAGTAAGCCGCCAGCGCGAATGCAAACACGAATTCCAAGTTCGGTTAACTGCAGTGCCATGATCAATACAAGCAGAACTGTATCAACATAATGTTACACATAACACAATGACACTCTCTCTCTTTCTCTCTCTCTCTCTCTCTCTCTCTCTCTCTCTCTCTCTCTCTCTCTCTCTTCGTCTCGCTCTCTCTGAGGTGTTTGCGGCCCCATTGCCTGAATGTCTCCCAATACCACGCCTAAGTTGATAACATTGTCAACGAACTAATTTTGTCTCGCGTTCGGATGTTTGCTAGTTTCCGACACGAGTGCCCGAAGGAGGCACTCGTGTTTGGAAGAGTTAGTTTCAACCGGACGGGGGACTCTAATTGAGATATACGCCTGTTGGTAATGTTCAGAGCACAGCAGTGGGCGCATGGCTGGCGGTTATCTGTCAGAGGGGTATAATGAAAGCTGCCTTACTGTGACTGAAATCCGATATACGCTCAACGTGTGCACAGTACATCGTGACTATGGAGAGTTAATATTGCCAATCCATTACAATGCTTCACAGAATTACGATTAAGGACAGACACCTTGTGGAAACTGCAAGCTACGGCAGACTGATTTTCTGAGAATACGCTACAACATCCTTTCACAACTACCTTAGATAATTACGTCGCAGAAGTAACTTATAAACAAAATTTAATACTGAGGAGCGGTGTCTTTGTATAAATAATGACACTTTAGAATCACTAAGGAATCGGACTCTGTATGAATATAAGGACAGTCCCAGCCCAGACACAAAATTCCACAACAGGCAGTAATGAAAAACATGGAATAGAATAGAACAACGCATTCAGTCAATAGAATGGAGGACCCTCGGCACAAAATTAATACTATATGGACAGTTGTAAAAGAAAAATAAGGACAGACTTTGGGTACTTATTATATCTATTGTGTGGCAGATGGAATTGTTAGCAGTTAATGTTGGAAGGCATTTATAACCATTTCGTACCAGCTACTGGCAAGCTGAACAGGATGAGCAGCAATTTAGGGCTGTTTGTTGATGACGCTGTGGCGTACGTGAAGGTGTCATTGTTGAGTGACTGTAGAAGGATACAGGATGACGTAGACAGAATTTCTGGTTGGCAGATTGATCTGATAGGAAATATCCCGTATCGTTTCAATACAGCATTAGTGGTGTGGCGCTCGACACAGTCACGTTGATTACATATCTAGGTGTAACGTTGTCAAGTAACACCGAAATCAGTGAGCATGTCAGGTTGATAGCACGAAAGTCGAACTGTCAGTTCTGTTTCATTGGGAGAATTTTGGAAAAGTATGGTTCATTCGTAAAGGAAATCACGTATAGAGCGCTAGTGCGCCCTATTCTTCAATACTGCTCGAATGCTTCTGATCGCTATCAGGTCGTATTAAAAGGAGACATCGAAGCAATTCAGAGGCGGGCTACTAGATTTGTTACCGGTAGGTTCGATCAGCTCGCCAGTTTTAGGGAGGTGCTTCGTGAACTCAAATTGGAGTCCCTGGGTGTAAGGCGAGTTTTCTTCAGGAGGCACTGTTGAATAAATTTAGAGAACCGGCATTTGAGGCCGAATGCAGAGCGATTCTAATGGCGCCAACGTACATTTCTAGCAAGCACCACTATGGTAAGAGAAATTAAGGTTCGTCTGGAGATTTTTATTCGTGTCCTCTCTCTCTGTTTGCGAGTTGCGCAGGAGAGGAAATGACCAGAAGTGGTAAACGGCACTCTCCACCATGTGCCGTACCGTACGGTGGCTTCAGGAGTATGTATGTAGATGCAGATGCAGATGCAGAAATAAAAACTGAACTGAGACAGGCAAGAATTTATATAGAGGAGCACCGAGAATCGTTCCTCCCACGCGTAATTCGCGGATGGAACAAGTAAAGGGGAAATCGTAGTGGCACCGGTACGAACATCCGCCACACTCCGAAGATAGCTTGCTGTGCGCGGTAAATACACATTAAATGTGCAAAACTGTTGAAAACTGTATGTACCAATAACGTCCAGGGAAATAATTATTTATTTTGTCATCGAATTTCCTTGCCGCAGTAGTATCACCGGTACTCGTCAGATCACCAGAGTTAAGCGCTGTCGGACTGGTCTAGCACTTGGATGGGTGACCATCCAGTCTGCCGAGTGCTGTTGGCAAGTGGGGTGCACTCAGCCATTGTGAGGCAAACTGAGGAGCTACTTGATTGACAAGCATTGACTCCGGTCTCGTAAACTGACAAAACGGTCGGGAGACCGGTGTGCTGGCCACATGCCCCGACATGGCCGCATCCAGAGACGCCGTTGGACCTACATGGCCTCTGACGGAGGTTAATTTTTGGATTTAGTCATATAATTACAAATACTCATATGCGCACGCAGCGTCATGAAAACCACTGCACAGTTTCTGTGTGACAGTTTGTTTTATAGATGGTGCCATTTTTGATTGAGAAGAATCGCTGAATGTGATCGGAAGGCCAATTTTGTCCTATGCATGTAAGGTTATTTTGCGACATCCAAGAGGAGTTAATACAAGATGCCAGCTCAAACGCTGTACATGTACGACTTCTGCACTCTTTATTTTCTTGTGCTTTATTGTATACGCATGTCACGCCTATAAGTAAGGTATAATATTGTCTAGATTGAATACTACCTTGTATCTGTCATGCGAATGCCTCATATCTCTTAATTCAAAGTATTCTACATGTCAGGCATTTCTTTCTAGCTTAGGAGCCAAACAAAATATGTAAAACACTAAGTTTTTCTTGAACATAGGAAACGTAAAAGCATTAGCTATCTAGACAAATTTCCAACAACAATCAGAAACGCTTCTACATTACAGAAAATCTATTCAAAAATTTGTTATAACAAGGAATCTATTACAACAAATGTTGCAACACAACAGATGCTGTCAAACATGGTAGCATTAATTTCTATATTTTCAATTAACACTTTATTTCACTCAGTGTCTCCATAAATATAAAAGAGTTCATAACTAGAGAGATGATTGTCAGCGGTAATGGAAACAGTATACTTGATTTCAAGAAATTATCTATTCGGTATAAAACTGGACAACCCCTGTCACGAGATCAGATTAGGAAAATAAAAGAACTGAATCATCATCCAGTTTATAGGAAACACATCTTAGTATACTGCTAAATTTCTATAGAAAGTTTATCTTAACAAAAAATTTGTCATAATGAAAATAACTCGGTATTAGCTGCACCTTTCCACCTTTAAACGGTGTGGGCAACGTGTTACATCTACATCTGTATTCTGCAAGTAATCTAGTAACGTGTGGCAGAGTGTAAATTGTGAGCCTCTATATTTGCCATCTTTAGTGTTACATTCCTGTACCGTGTGTAGGCCTCCTCCTTGAGTTTACATCTTGTCGTGCTGGGGTGGCTTGCGTGCCTCAGTGATTCAGATAGATGCAACCACAGGAAATGGGTATCTTTGGAGAGGCCAGCCCAACCAGTAACTCCTGAAAAGGGGCAGTAGCCTTCTCAATAGTTGCAGGGGTAATAGTGTAGATGATCGAACGATCCAGGCTTGTAAACATCAGCCAACGTGACCGTCCTGTGCTGGTCCTGCGAACAGATGAAAGCAGGGAAACCTATATATATATACATACATATATTTTTTTAAAGAGAGCTTTGCAGTATCAGTCAATGATGAGTACGGTGTGGGAGCATGGAATATTAAATTTCTAAATATGGCAGGTGGCTTAGAAAGTTTTAAAAAGGGAAATATTTATGTTGAAGTGAGTGTGGCAGTTATTGAAGTACTGTGGTAGTCAATTATGTCAGTCAATGATGAGTAAGGTGTCGGAGCATGGAATATTAAATGCCGAAATATGGCAAGTGGCTTAGAAAGTTTTAAAAAGGGAAATATATATGTTGAAGTGAGTGTGGCAGTTAGTGAAGTACTGTGGTAGGAACAGTAGGATTGGACAGCTGAATACAGGGTTATAAACACAAAATCAAACAGCGTAACGGAGATGGGTCTAATAATACATAAGAAAACAGCAATACGGGTAACCTCCTACGAACAGCATAGTGAAAGCATTATCGTACTCAAGGTCGACACAAAGCTAATATCTGCCACAGTAGTACAAGTTTATATGCCAACTAGTTTCGCAGATGAAGAGATTTATATAATGTATTAGGTTGGCGCATAAGTTAATAGCGTTTTTTTCATAAGGTTAATAAACCATACAGATACACATAACGTTGACTTCACACAGTCTTCCAACACTGAGGTAACTTTTCGATTCCGCGACTGTACAAATCACGTAGTTTTGAAGCGAAGAACTCGTCGAGCTATGTTCGGAGCTCATTTTCATCCGAAAGGGTTCCTTGACGGTTTTTCGATAGAGAACGGAAAAGGTGAAAATCTGAGGATACAAGGTCAGGGGAATCAGGTGGGTGTGGAATGACTTCTCAAGCTAACCCCTGAATAACGTTTTCTAGCAATCTAGTAGAATGCGGGCGGGTATTATGGTCAAATATTATCATTTCACGCAATCTTACTGGTCGTTTTTCTACATTAATGGCCATTAAAATTGCTACACCAAGCAGAAATGCAGATGAGAAACGGGTATTCATTGGACAAATATATTATACTAGAACTGACATGTGATTACATTTTACGCAATTTGGGTGCATAGATCCTGAGAAATCAGTACCCAGAACAACCATCTCTGGCCGTAATAACGGCCTTGATACACCAGGGCATTGAGTCAAACAGAACTTGAATGGCATGTACAGGTACAGCTGTCCATGGAGCTTCAGCACGATACCACAGTTCATCAGGAGTAGTGACTGGCGTATTGTGACGAGCCAGTTGCTCGGCCACTATTGACCAGACGTATTCAATTGGTGAGAGATCTGGAGAATGTGCTGGCCAGGGCAGCAGTTGAACATTTTCTGTATCCAGAAAAGCCCGTACAGGGCCTGCAACATGCGGTCGTGCTCTATCCTGCTGAAATGTACGGTTTCGCAGAGATCGAATGAAGGGTAGAGCCACGGGTCGTAACACATCTAAAATGTAACGTCCACTGTTCAAAGTGCCGTCAATGCAAACAAGAGGTGACCAAGACGTGTAACCAATGGCACCCCATACCATCACGCCGGGTGATACGCCAGTATGGCGATGACGAATACACGCTTCCAATGTGCGTTCACCGCGATGTCGCCAAACACGGATGCGAACATCATGATGCTGTAAACAGAACCTGGATTCATCCGAAAAAATTACGTTTTGTCATTCGTACATCAAGGTTCGTCGTGGAGTACACCATCACTGGCGCTTCTGTCTGTGATGCAGCGTCAAGAGTAACCGCCATGGTCTCCGAGCTGATAGTCCATGCTGCTGCAAACGTTGTCGGACTGTTCGTGCAGATGGTTGTTGTCTTGCAAATGTCCCCATCTGTTGACTCAGGGATCGAGACGTGGCTGCACGATCCGTTACGGCCATGCGGATAAGATGCTTGTCATCTCTACTGCTAGTGATACGAGGCCGTTGGGATCCAGCACGGTGTTCCGTATTATCCTCCGGAACCAACCGATTCCTTATTCTGCTAACAGTCATTAGATCTCGACCAACGCGAGCAGCAACGTCGCGATACGATAAACCGCAATCGCGATAGGCTACAATCCGACCTTTATCAAAGTCGGAAACGTGATGGTACGCATTTCTCCTCCTTACACGAGGCATCACAACAACGTTTCACCCGGCAACGCCGGTCAACTGCTGTTTGTGTGTGAGAAATCGGTTGGAAACTTTCCTCATGTCAGCACGTTGTAGGTGTCGCCACTGGTGCCAACCTCGTGTTAATGCTCTGAAAAGCTAATCATTTGTATATCACAGCATCTTCTTCCTGTCGGTTAAATTTCGCGTCTGTAGCACGTCATCTTCGTGGTGTAGCGATTTTAATGGCCAGTAGTGTATGTATACAATACATCCTGCCAACCTCTATACCATGCCTCGACCCTCCGCTTGTCTTTACGCATTACCTTACAATTTTCTAGCGTTGGGAGTTCTCTGTATCGAAAATCATCGTCCACAAATATCCTTAAGCGGAATTAGACCCGAACATCAGGGGTTATGTGCTAGATTATATTGTATATTATGTCCAAAAATGGTTCAAATGGGTCTGAGCACTACGGGACTTAACATCTTAGGTCATCAGTCCCCTAGAACTTAGAACTACTTAAGCCTGACTAACCTATGGACATCACACACATCCATGCCCGAGGCAGGATTCGAACCTGCGACCGTAGCAGTCCCGCAGTTCCGGACTAGCGCCTAGAACCGAATGGCCACCGCGGCCGGCGGTTATGTACAGAGTATTGTGTATGGCACACCTGTGACGTCAGAGTAGGACCTTATTGCTCGAGTCCACAGGACGACTGAAATACTTCCAAGACAACCCCACGTATTGCCTCATGCGCTTGAGACTCCGCCGATGTAGGCCCCGCAGCGACGTAGGAAACAAGCCGTTCGGAGAGCCTTTATAATACAGACAACACGATGTGCTACTTATCTAGGGCTTCTTAATGTAATGTCCAACGCACACTCATCTCAGATTTATACGCTCTCCAGCGCCCAAGCAGCATGATTCCTGATAGGGGTTCCTTTTGGCAAACCTGTCAGTGTGCCTTCCCGTACAACATACTAAGCGTTGTCGATGTTTTTTGGGACACCCTGTGTATCTGAGAGTACGCGAACGGAGATACTGGAAATGGATCGACCGTCTAGAGCTAATAGTACGAAAAGCTGATGGCACAGCGAGATCTATCTGAACAATCCTCGAATATTGTAGTACATCCAGAAATAAGGTAGCATTCAAAAAGTTCGATTGAGTCTTGAGTACTTCTCGTCCGACCAGACCGTTACCAGACAACATTAACAAAATAAACACTTGTACAGATTCAAAGAAGAGATGCGTTTTTCGTCACTGATTCTTTTAGTAAGCTCAATATGTCACGGAGATACTCATACAGTGGCAGATGTACCTTCCTAAAATTGTCAACCAATGTTTTCCGTTCTCCTGCAGCTATGTAGTGAAATGACCAGTGATTTAAAGCGAAAGCTTCGGGCTCTCACGGGGACCTACGAGTAACGCCATACACGACTGTAACGAGAAAAGTCGGACATGATTTTAGTGCACAAAGTATTCTCCGTAGTACGCTATATGGTGGATTGCGACGTGTAGATGTAGGAATAAAACAGAGGTAGATTAAATTTGTATCTGCCCAAGGGAAACTTCATGCTGAGGTTATCCTAAAGCAAAAAACTTTAATCTTCTTCATATTGGTAGAAAGCCATTAATGTTACATAATTTAATCACCTATTAGCTTATAATGTCTCGTTGAAACAGGACACGAAACGCCAGGTAGACAATTATGCTTTAATGAAAACTGTTTTGTACGAGGGATAACAACGGTTACAATCGTTGCAAATGAAACAGATGCTCCAACAACGTCCCTTATTGTGCGTGCAATTGCTACTCGTCTCGCCATTCCCTTGTTACACGTGTACGTTCCGCACGGGGGTACACGGTGGGGGGTTGGGGGTCTGGGAGGGGAGACAGCAGCGGCCGTAATGGGAAACATAACGACCGCGGCGCTAATCTCCCGGCACATTTACATAACCCGTGGGACCATGTGTACCGACGGCGGACAACACAAGTACGGGCGAACGGAAAGTGGGACTGCTGGCCACAAACTGACGTGTCGCTCTTTTTCTGCCAGCACAAATGAAGTTATCTCGCACAGACTACGGTAGATACCGTACAAGAAGGAAATGTTTGTCGAAGGCCCATCACGATGGGCCGCCATATATCTCCAATGAAACGTCTCTCCGGACACAGTTTCGCTTGTGATACCAAGCTGCCATACTAGTCCTAAATTTTCCCACTCTAGACACGTCAGAAAGAATTTGAGGAGTTTTACCGTGTTAACTGTTTCTTTTTTATCTTGCATCACTGAATGAGACTGTGATGTAGCATATCATCCGATTTTAATCAGCAGGTAGTAAACGCAAAACCATTCGATGCTATCGATTAATTTCGGTACTGCTACTTCACATATGAGGAATAACTGAGTAATAGTAAATTTTCATTACTTCTCTAAATACATTTTCTTTTTCAAGCTCGTAACCGTTGTGTTATTGTCTGAATTTCTAGACTGAAAGGACGTGACGTTATTAAAAGATAGTATATAGTTTCCAAAACAATCAGTTAATGAATATCTTTCAAGTGCCATAATTTTTAAGTGAGCAAACACAGAACAGAAATAAAAGTAGTAAAAATAACTCTGAAAATAATTCAAACATCCTTAAGGGTGTAAAATTATTGTTGACACTGCTATTATCAAATGGTTCAAATGGCTCTGAGCACTATGGGACTCAACTGCTGAGGTCATTAGTCCCCTATAACTTAGAACTAGTTAAACCTAACTAACCTAAGGACATCACAAACATCCACGCCCGAGGCAGGATTCGAACCTGCGACCGTAGCGGTCTTGCGGTTCCAGACTGCAGCGCCTTTAACCGCACGGCCACTTCGGCCGGCACATTGCTATTATCAATGGCTTTTAAATTTCTGAGTATATTTGAATATATTTTAAAACCGAAACATAATTTTCCCTAATTAATGTTGGTGTATCGATGAAAAGTTTACCTGCAGATGTTCTACAGCAGTAATGAGAGTCATAAACAGTGTTCATTTATAAATAAGAAACTATTCTATTGTGCTTATCCATTACGGATATTTTAGAACCGTGACTGTATATTGAATATAAATAAGTTATACACAACTGCAACCAATCACTTTTTTTGAATAATAATTCTTTATTACATGTACCGGTTTTCGAACCTTTTCAGGTTCATCTTCAGATAGTTTCGGGAGGATCCGGGAAGTTACATCACTACTGGTAGTAGCATAATGCTGAGTGCTGGTTTGCGACAGAGTAGGCGGCTTTTTTCGGATCTGTCTGCCTCCATTTTTATGTCCATAACACTTTCACACAAACTACACTCCTGGAAATTGAAATAAGAACACCATGAATTCATTGTCCCAGGAAGGGGAAACTTTATTGACACATTCCTGGGGTCAGATACATCACATGATCACACTGACAGAACCACAGGCACATAGACACAGGCAACAGAGCATGCACAATGTCGGCACTAGTACAGTGTATATCCACCTTTCGCAGCAATGCAGGCTGCTATTCTCCCATGGAGACGATCGTAGAGATGCTGGATGTAGTCCTGTGGAACGGCTTGCCATGCCATTTTCACCTGGCACCTCAGTTGGACCAGCGTTCGTGCTGGACGTGCAGACCGCGTGAGACGACGCTTCATCCAGTCCCAAACATGCTCAATGGGGGACAGATCCGGAGATCTTGCTGGCCAGGGTAGTTGACTTACACCTTCTAGAGCACGTTGGGTGGCACGGGATACATGCGGACGTGCATTGTCCTGTTGGAACAGCAAGTTCCCTTGCCGGTCTAGGAATGGTAGAACGATGGGTTCGATGACGGTTTGGATGTACCGTGCACTATTCAGTGTCCCCTCGACGATCACCAGTGGTGTACGGCCAGTGTAGGAGGTCGCTCCCCACACCATGATGCCGGGTGTTGGCCCTGTGTGCCTCGGTCGTATGCAGTCCTGATTGTGGCGCTCACCTGCACGGCGCCAAACACGCATATGACCATCATTGGCACCAAGGCAGAAGCGACTCTCATCGCTGAAGACGACACTCTCCATTCGTCCCTCCATTCACGCCTGTCGCGAAACCACTGGAGGCGGGCTGCACGATGTTGGGGCGTGAGCGGAAGACGGCCTAACGGTGTGCGGGACCGTAGCCCAGCTTCATGGAGACGGTTGCGAATGGTCCTCGCCGATACCCCAGGAGCAACAGTGTCCCTAATTTGCTGGGAAGTGGCGGTGCGGTCCCCTACGGCACTGCGTAGGATCCTACGGTCTTGGCGTGCATCCGTGCGTCGCTGCGGTCCGGTCCCAGGTCGACGGGCACGTGCACCTTCCGCCGACCACTGGCGACAACATCGATGTACTGTGGAGACCTCACGCCCCACGTGTTGAGCAATTCGGCGGTACGTCCACCCGGCCTCCCGCATGCCCACTATACGCCCTCGCTCAAAGTCCGTCAACTGCACATACGGTTCACGTCCACGCTGTCGCGGCATGCTACCAGTGTTAAAGACTGCGATGGAGCTCCGTATGCCACGGCAAACTGGCTGACACTGACGGCGGCGGTGCACAAATGCTGCGCAGCTAGCGCCATTCGACGGCCAACACCGCGGTTCCTGGTGTGTCCGCTGTGCCGTGCGTGTAATCATTGCTTGTACAGCCCTCTCGCAGTGTCCGGAGCAAGTATGGTGGGTCTGACACACCGGTGTCAATGTGTTCTTTTTTCCATTTCCAGGAGTGTATGTTAGTTTACACTTTGACAGTGACACTTGTCCACCATCCAGCATCAGCGTTTGTAGCACCTCATCTTCGTGATGTAGCAATTTTAATGGCCAGATATACGAACCCGTGGTATAGGGGTAGCGTCTTTGATTCATAATCAAAACGTCTTCGGTCCCGGGTTCGATCCCCGCCACTGCCTAAATTTTGATAAATAATCAGCATTGGCGGCCGAGGACTTCCGGCATAAGAAGTCAGCCTCACTCGGCCAACGGCCTTGTCAAAGAGGGCGGAGGAGCAGATAGAGGTTCAGGGCAGTCTCTTGTCCTAGGGGTGGGAAATTGCCCCTAAAGGCGGAAGAATCAGCAATGATCAACGACATGAGGATGCAGAAGGCAATGGTAACCACTGCATTAAAGACACGTAAGGTGTATCCACAGGACATGTGGTCTGTAATTGAAGAAGTGTCATGATGATCTCTCCATTGGCAAAAGATTCCGGAATAGTCCCCCATTCGGATCTCCGGGAGGGGACTGCCATGGGGGAGGTTACCATGAGAAAAAGATTGAATAATCTACGAAAGGATAACGTTCTACGAGTCGGGGCGTGGAATGTCAGAAGCTTGAACGTGGTAGGGAAACTAGAATATCAGAAAAGGGAAATGCAAACGCTCAATATAGATATAGTAGGGGTCAGTGAAGTGAAGTGGAAGGAAGACAAGGATTTCTGGTCAGATGAGTATCGGGTAATATCAACAGCAGCAGAAAATGGTATAACAGGTGTAGGATTTGTTATGAATAGGAAGGTAGGACAGAGAGTGTTACTGTGCACAGTTCAGTGACCGGGTTGTTCTAGTCAGAATTGATAGCAGACCAACACCGACAACGATAGTTCAGGTATACATGCCGACTTCGCAAGCTGAAGATGAACAGATAGAGAAAGTGTATGAGGATATTGAAATGATAATGCAGTATGTAAAGGGGGACGCGACTGGAATGCGGTTGTAGGGGATGGAGTAGAAGAAAAGGTTACAGGAGAATATAGGCTTGGGACAAGGAATGAAAGAGGAGAAAGACTAATGGAGTTCTGTAACAAGTTTCAACTAGTAATAGCGAATACCCTGTTTAAGAATCACAAGAGGAGGAGGTATACTTGGAAAATACCGGGAGATACGGGAAGATTTCAATTAGATTACATCATGGTCAGACAGAGATTCCGAAATCAGATACTGGATTGTAAGGCGTACCCAGGAGCAGATATAGACTCAGATCACAATATAGTAGTGATGAAGAATAGGCTGAAGCTCAAGACATTAGTCAGGAAGAATCAATACGCAAAGAAGTGGGATACGGAAGTACTAAGGAATGACGAGATACGTTTGAAGTTCTCTAACGCTATAGATACAGCAATAAGGAATAGCGCAGTAGGCAGTACAGTTGAAGAGGAATGGACATCTCTAAAAAGGGTCAGCACAGAAGTTGGGAAGGAAAACATAGGTACAAAGAAGGTAGCTGCGAAGAAACCATGGGTAACAGAAGAAATACTTCAGTTGATTGATGAAAGGAGGAAGTACAAACATGTTCAGGGAAAATCAGGAATACAGAAATACAAGTCGCTGAGCAATGAAATAAATAGGAAGTGCAGGGAAGCTAAGACGAAATCGAAAAAGATATGATTGTCGGAAGGACAGACTCAGCATACAGGAAAGTCAAAACAACCTTTGGTGACATTAAAAGCAACGGTTGTAACATTAAGAGCGCAACGGGAATTCCACTGTTAAATGCAGAGGAGATAGCAGATGGTTGGAAAGAATACATTGAAAGCCTCTACGAGGGTGAAGATTTGTCTAATGTGATAGAAGAAGAAACAGGAGTCGATTTAAAAGAGATAGGGGATCCAGTATTAGAATCGGAATTTAAAAGAGCTTTGGAGGACTTAAGGTCAAATAAGGAAGAAAGGATAGATGACATTCCATCACAATTTCTAAAATCATTGGGGGAAGTGGCAACAAAACAACTATTCACGTTGGTGTGTAGAATATATGAGTCTGGCGATATACCATCTGACTTTCGGAAAAGCATCATCCACACAATTCCGAAGACGGTAAGAGCTGACAAGTGCGAGAATTATCGCACAATCAGCTTTACAGCTCATGCAGCGAAGCTGCTTACAAGAATAATATACAGAAGAATGGAAAAGAAAATTAAGAATGCGCTAGGTGACGATCAGTTTGGCTTTAGGAAAAGTAAAGGGACGAGAGAGGAAATTCTGACGTTACGGCTAATAATGGAAGCAAGGCTAAAGAAAAATCAAGACACTTTCATCAGATTTGTCGACCTGGAAAAACGTTCGACAATATAAAATGGTGCAAGCTGTTCGAGATTCTGAACAAAGTAGGGGTAAGCTATAGGGAGAGACGGGTCATATACAATATGTACAACAACCAGGAGAGAATAGTAAGAGTGGACGATCAAGAACTAAGTGCTCGTATTAAGAAGGGTGTAAGACTAGGCTGTAGCCTTTCGCCCCTACTCTTCAATCTGTACATCGAGGAAGCAATGATGAAAATAAAAGGAAGGTTCAGGAGTGGAATTAAAATACAAGGTGAAAGGATATCAATGATACGATTCGCTGATGACATTGCTATCCTGAGTGAAAGTGAAGAAGAATTAAAGGATCTGCTGAACGGAATGAACAGTCTAATGAGTACACACTACGGTTTGGGAGTAAATCGGAGAAAGACGAAGATAATGAGAAGTAGTAGAAATGAGAACAGCGAGAAACTTAACATCAGGATTGATGGTCACGAAGTCAATGAAGTTAAGGAATTCTGCTACCTAGGCAGTAAAATAACCAATGACGGAAGGAGCAAGGAGGACATCAAAAGCCGACTCGCTATGGCAAAAAAGGCATTTCTGACCAAGAGAAGTCTACTAACATCAAATACCGGCCTTAATTTGAGGAAGAAATTTCTGAGGATGTACTTCTGGAGTACATCATTGTATGGTAGTGAAACATGGACTGTTGGAAAACCGGAACAGAAGAGAATCGAAGCATTTGAGATGTGGTGCTAAAGACGAATGTTGAAAATTAGGTGGACTGATAAGGTAAGGAATGAGTAGGTTCCACGCAGAATCGGAGAGGAAAGGAATATGTGGAAAACACTGATAAGGAGAAGGGACAGGATGATAGGACATCTGCCAAGACATGAGGGAATGACTTCCATGGTACTAGAGGTAGCTGTAGAGGGCAGAAACTATAGAGGAAGACAGAGATTGGAATACGTCAAGCAAATAATTGAGGACGTAGGTTGCAAGTGCTACTCTGAGATGAAGAGGTTAGCACAGGAAAGGAATTCGTGACGGGCCGCAACCAACCAGTCAGTAGACTGATGACCAAAAAAAAAAAAAAGTGTACATGCCACCATTGCACGCTAAAGTCATAGATCATCACTACTTGCAACTTTGATTGGCTAGTACGTCTTTTTAAGCAGCTGCTCTCAGAGCTGCTGCCGCAGACTCAGTGAACCTACAGACTACTGTTCCTGATGTAACCGGAATTGATCTACAGACTTATCCTGTAGGGAGGAAATAACATGGACGGAGCACGACGCTACTTGCGTTATTTGTTACCATGTTTCGTTCGTGTACGTAAAAAACAGCTACTTGCACCAATGATTACTTTTATATTACTGCAACTGTTTTAATTTACGTGTGTTTATTTTAAAAGTTTGACTTGCGTTCAAGGTTTTTTTTCTCTTTTACACTGACTTCCTTAAAGTTGATCAGTACTTAAAACACGTATTCTTCTTAGCTTGATGAGTCCCTGTTTTATGGACCCTGATTTTGGCTAGCCAGATTTCTGATGGGTTTGAGTTAGCTTGCCTTGATTTACATCCCTGTGAAAATCTTATCTTAGTGTACCACGTTAACCCAAAGTCATTAATTATTTACCGATCATAATCTAGTTTCTGTCTTCAACTGCAATTTTCGCCGACTATGCCTGCATCCAGTATCAAGTTAGTCGTTCCTTGATGCCTTAACAAATGTCCTATCACTCAGTCTCTTCTTCTAGCTGTTGTTTTCTACAGTTTTCTTTGTTTCCTCAGTTCTTATCAGTCCACTTAATTTTCACCATTTTTCTATAAAACAGCATCTCATACCCTTTGGTTCCCATCTTTTCCAGTTTATCACAGTCCATAAAATGCTGGAGCCTTCGAAACGGGGACACACTTCTGCAACACAGGAAACAGGGGAGGTTGGCGTCACAACGATATTTTTACTGCATTTTTTTCGCGAGCGCCTATTTTAACACTTTTTATTCCTTTTGTCTGCTTTGTTTTTGTTTTCGTGGAAGTGAGTGGATGGAGAGCGGGAGTAAGCGTGAAACAAAACATTACGAGTATCTGTTGCGCACGTGCTGCAGAGCTGGAACTGTTTTGAGCGACAGCGTGTAATGACTGTGAACACACTTCTGACGCCCGTAACCCAAAACATACACTGCTATATAACGGGAGTGAATTCGTTAGTTACGTGTTCCATGGATCATTTTGAACGATACATCGCAATGATGTGGAACATGTCATTTACATTCATATCGCAGCTTAATTTGTGAGTAAGATATATTCTGAACATTTCTTTCTTTTTTGTTACAGAAAGGAAAAAAATACAGACACGAGTTAGTGATTCGTACCCATCATCTTTCACTCATTACAGTAACAGAAATTTTCGTACGGAGTACGAGGAGTTGTCAAGATAAACTTTCTCAGTTTGTTATCAAATTTTAATTTGCTGTCTGTCACACATTTCATATCACTGGGTAAGTGATCAAAAATTTTTATTGCCGCATTGCTCAACCCTTTTTGCGCTAAAGACAACCTTAATGTGCGATAATGAGTGTCATTTTCCTTCTGGTATTGTAATTATCTACATCTACATTTATGTACATCATTATCCCCTTTGTAGTGGATTATTTACAACAGACTTCAAAGAGGGAACAAGGAGACTATGAAATAGTAGTCAGAATGCCCTGCTCCTTAAATTGGTGACTACAAGATGATCGTGGGTGAGTACCACATATAATTCTTACAGTAAGCTTTTGTGCAATGAAGACTTTCTTTGTAAAAGATGAATTACGCAGTACATACGACATTATTGAATGAAAACATGAAAAATATGTCAACATATTGTTTTGTCTGCCCGCAAGTTTGCAATGACTCTAAGTGCAAATGTGGCTAAACTAAGTGTTTTAGGAGTTTCAAAATATATTTTTTTGCAGTTTAAATGCTCATCAGTATGGATCCATAAGAACTTTGAAGTTTCTAGCCTACTTATTATTTCCTCATCATGTATTAACCGCATCACTGGTGTAGTACCTCTAGATGAGCAGATCTGAGTGTATAGTGCCTTTTTAAAATTGAAGGTGAGACCAATCGCAGAAAACCAGTCAATTATACTTTTAAAAACTTTGTTACCCTTTCTTCTGTTTCTGTACATATGCTTGTATTGATCACAGTACTAAGTCTGCTTATTGTATACTAGAGGGAAGATCGTTTACATATTGGAGGGACAGTAGTGGATCTAAAATTGAACCTTGGGGAACCCCAGTCAGAGTTGTCCCTCGACTATATTGCTTCACTTACTAAATACAGCTTTTTAGATTCTTTTGGTTACATATGATATTATTTATTGGTTGGCTATACCATCACTCCGACAAACAGGCGATTTATCTAGGAGATTATTGTGATACAGTCAAATGCCTTAGAGAGGTGGCAGAAAATAACAACCCGCTCTGTTTGATAATTTAATGCTTCTAAAATCTGGTGAGGGAACGTGTAAATGGCATTCTCAGTAGTGCAGTGCTTCTGAAACGTGAACTCTGATTTGCTAAGAATACCGTTGTTGCCAAGGTGAGATGTTGTTGTTGTTGTGGTCTTCAGTCCTGAGACTGGTTTGATGCAGCTCTCCATGCTACTCTATCCTGTGCAAGCTTTTTCATCTCCCAGTACCTACTGCTACCTACATCCTTCTGAATCTGCTTAGTGTATTCATCTCTTGGTCTCCCTCTACGATTTTTACCCTCCACGCTGCCCTCCAATACTAAATTGGTGATCCCTTGATGCCTCAGAACATGTCCTACCAACCGATCCCTTCTTCTGGTCAAGTTGTGCCACAAACTTCTCTTCTCCCCAATCCTATTCAACACTTCCTCATTAGTTATGTGATCTACCCATCTAATCTTCAGCATTCTTCTGTAGCACCACATTTCGAAAGCTTCTATTCTCTTCTTGTCCAAACTATTTATCGTCCATGTTTCACTTCCATACATGGCTACACTCCAAACGAATACTTTCAGAAATGACTTCCTGACACTTAAATCAATACTGGATGTTAACAAATTTCTCTTCTTCAGAAACGCTTTCCTTGCCATTGCCAGCCTACATTTTATATCCTCTCTACTTCGACCATCATCAGTTATTTTGCTCCCCAAATAGCAAAACTCCTTTACTACTTTAAGTGCCTCATTTCCTAATCTGATTCCCTCAGCATCACCCGACTTAATTAGGCTACATTCCATTATCCTTGTTTTGCTTTTGTTGATGTTCATCTTATACCCTCCTTTCAAGACACTGTCCATTCCATTCAACTGCTCTTCCAAGTCCTTTGCTGTCTCTGACAGAATTACAATGTCATCGGCGAACCTCAAAGTTTTTGTTTCTTCTCCATGAATTTTAATACCTACTCCGAATTTTTCTTTTGTTTCCTTTACTGCTTGCTCAATATACGATAGTAGTCTAAAATACATCATCCCAAAATTTTTGGATCACGTCAGCTGTGCAAAAGGTGGGTAGTTATCGACAACCTTTCATATAGGATGCTGTAACAATGGTATATATCAGACTCTCTGGAAAAACTCCTTTAGCTTTTTACATGAGAACAAAATTTTAGTTCTCTATTGAAAACATCATCAAAACAAGATGAGCTTTTATTTTTGAGAGAATGTATAATTTTCTTGATTTCAGAAAGAGACGTCGGTGATACATATATAACTGAATTTTATGAAACTTATCTTTTTGCACATTATGCTACTATTTTGCTCTTGAACTATTTATCACTATGTTTTCTACTATATTTAAGAAATGGTTATTAAATGCATTTGCTACCTGTGACATCATTTATAGTTCCACACAGTTCAATAGTGATGTTGTCTTGTTCTGTGGTTGGTTGTTCTGCCTCTCGTTCCACTACATTCCGTACAGCCTTAAGTCTGTTGTCGGAAGTGCTGATTTCTGACATTATGTACATGTTCTTTGATTTTTTAAATAACGTTTCCTAGTAATTTTGAGTAGTTTTTGCGGTATGCAACTATTGTAGAATCCCTACGTGTTTTTGCCAAAAGATACGTTTCCCTTTTCCTGGCCCAGAATACTTTAACCCTCTAGTGACCAGCGGTTTTTACATGGCTTTTTAGTGTCTTTTCTGATTAGGTTATACGGAAAGCTGTTTTCAAATAACGATATTAATTTACCATGGAATAAGTAATGTTTTATGTTAGCATTTGGCTCTTAATAAAAATTTATCCCATGCCATCCCCTGTAAACTATGCTTAGTAAATTTTGTCCCGCAATCATTAATTACTTTAACTTACTTCCACTAAGGAGCATTCATACTGTAAGTCACTACGTTATTTACCTCAACTAACTGAACGTCATGGGTAAAGAGTGCATTTGTTACTGGGTAAACAGTTATCTTCTTACTTTGACCTTCATCAAAGAAAACATTATTAGTTAGCGTTCTACTGTCTTTATCCACCTATGTTGAATAGCTAATTATTTCGAACGAATTGTATAACCTAAACAACGTTTCTAGATCATTTTTCCTGTCAGAATCCCTTATAAAATCTGCCTTGAAATCACCACACACTATTAACTGCTTGCTGCTGTTTGACAGATTGCACAGGAAGAAATCCGATTTCCTTATAAATACGTATATCAATATTTCCCAGTGGGTGTCTACATACAGTTACAAGTAAAAGTGTCGGATAGAGGGTCAGTGACAGAGCTCCTAGTGTTCCTGCTGTTAACAAGACGAGTACACCGTTCGTTTGTTGTACATTTTTACGAGATTCCAGCAGGAGCGACTTATTTATTTACAGATACCTGTGTAGTTACTACATTAGTTTTGTAATTTCTTGCGTGTTCCAGTGCTTACTAGGCACAAGCTTTTATTTTAATAGCAGTATAGCGTACTGCACCGCTGTTGCTAAAGGCCCTCGGATCGAACAGGCTTTTGTTTGTTTTAGTTAGTGTAACTCGGTATCGGATAGACCGTCAGTCACAGAGCACCTTGCGTTCCTGCTGCTAACAAGGCGAGTGCATCACTCGTTTGTTGTGTATTTTACGAGCTTCAAACGGGAGCGACTGCAGTAGTGGATAGGAACTGTGATTGCTGTGTACAGATGCGAGCTGCGTTGGCTTCCGACATACAGTTTGAAGCTGCTGCCAAGGGACATTACTGTGGGGAGTCAGACGCTGGGATACGAGAGACGTCGAGCACATTCCACGTGTCCCCCGTTCGGTCCACTGCTGAGGCCGCCCCGGGTACTGACTGCAGTGTGTTTGACCACTCACCCGTGGTCGAGTGGGAGATCATTCCAAAGTCTGGCAGGCAGCGAAAAACTTCCTGAGGGCCGATCTTAGGGCCTCCCCGGTTCGTTTAACGAACAGGTTTCGGGCGTTGTCTGTAGCTGACGATGTCTCTTAGCCGGATGCAGTCGTCCACCCTGTTCCAGAGGAAGCTTCTCGGCCCGCAAGGTCTGGGCGTTGACAGAGGGTCGGTTTTCGGGTAGTTTAGAGCTCCAACGTTAGGCGTGTAATGGGGCCCTTTAGGAACATGGCTGCCAAGGAGGGGAAGGAAGGCAGTGTGCGCTCCGTGTGCATCCCGGGGGGTCATTCTGGATGTGGAAAGGCTGCTTCCGGATGCCATGAAGAGTAGAGGGTGCAGCCAACTGCAGGTGGTGGATCATGTCGGTACCAATGACGTCGCTTTGAATCGGAGGAGATTCTCTCTGGTTTCGGGCGGCTAGCGGAAATGGTAAATACTGCCAGTCTTGCTTCCGAGATTAAGGCGGAGCTCGCCATCTGCACCATCGTCGATAGAACCGACTGTGGTCCTTTCGTGCAGAACCGAGTGGAGGGTCTGAATGAGAGGCTCAGACGGTTCTGCGACGTATAGGCTGCAGATTCCTTGACTTTCCCCATCTGGTGGTGGGTTTCCGGGTTCCACTTAATAGGTCAGAAATTCACTAAACACAGGAAGCGGTTACTCGGGTAGCGGGGGCCATGTGGAAGGGACTGGGCGGTTTTTTAGGTTAGAGGGCCTCAGGGAACCACATAAAGGAAATCCCTCTAAAAGAGGACAGGTAAAACACAGTAAGTAGTTGTAGAAATGGTTGGTATTGTAGTTGTAAATTGTCGTAGCAGTGTTGGGAAAGAACCAAAGCTCCAAGGCCTAATAGAAAGCACTGAAGCTCAAATAGTTATAGGTACAGACAGCTGGCGAAAGTCGGAAATAAGCACAGCAAAAATTTTTTCTAACGATCTAACAGTGTTCAGAAAGGATAGATTAAATATAATTGGTGGTGGTGGAGTATTTATTGCAGTCAGACGTAGTTTGCCTTGTAGTGAAATTGAAGTAGATAGTTCCTAAACTATTAATTGGGTCGTTTTACCGACCCCCCGACTCAGAAGACATAGTTTCTGAACATTTCCAAGAAAACCTGAGCCGCATTTCAAATAGGTACCCCACTCATACAATTATAGTCGGTAGTGACTTTAATCTACCCTCGATATGCTGGAAAAAATAAACGTTTAAAGCCGGCGGGTGGCATGAAACGTCATCCGATGTTGTACTGAACGCTTTCTCAGTAAATTATTTTGAACAATTAGATCATGAATCCACTCGAAGCGTAAATGGTTGCTAAAGCATACTTGACCTCTTAGCAACAAATAATCCTGGACAAATAGTGAGTATCGTGACGAATATAGGGATTAGCGAATACAAGGCAGTAGCTGCTAGGATGAATACCGTAACTCCTACAACCATCAAAAAGAAACGCTTATAAAAATGACTTTTAAAGAGACAGTCTGCACTCCTTCGGATCTGATCACCGATATGGAATGATTTCGAAGTTATAGTATCGGCAGAAATTGAGAAATATGTACCACATAAATTAATAAGTGATGGTACTGATCCCCCATGGTACACTAAACGGGTCAGATCGCTGTTGCAGAAGCAACGAAAAAAGCATGCCAAATATAAAAGATCCCTAAATCCCCAAGACCGGCAAAGTTCGAAATATAGTGCGCACTTCAATGCGAGATGCTTTCAGTAATTTCCACAACGAAACTCTGGCTCTAAGTCTGGCAGAAATCCCAAAGAGATTCTGGTCATACATAAAGCACGCCAGTGGCAAGAGGCAATCGATACCTTCACTGCGCGATAATACCGGTGAAGTCACTGATGACAGTGCCACTAAAGCAGCGTTATTAAACAGGATTTTCCGAAAGTCCTTCACCAAAGAAGACGAAGTAAACATTCCTGAATTCCAGTCAAGAACAAGTGCCAAGATGAGAAACATAGAAATAGACATCCTTGGTGTCGCAAAGCAGCTTAAATAAATAAAAGCAAAGCTTCCGGTCCAGATTATATACCAGTCAGGTTCCTCTCAGAGTATGCTGATACAATAGCTCCATATTTAGCAATTACATACAACCGCTCGCTCACGGAAAGATCCGTACCTAAAGACCGGAAAATTGCTCAAGTCACACCAATACCCACAAATGGAAGTAGGAGTAATCCGTTGAATTACAGGCCTATATCACTAACGTCGATTTGCAGTAGGGTTTTGGAACATATACTGTATTCGAACATTATGAACTACCTCGAAGAAAACGATTTATTGACACGGATTCAGAAAATATCGTTCTTGTGAAACACCACTGGCTCTTTATACTCATGAAAGTGAAGGAATGAGTGCTATTGACAGGGGATGTCAAATTGATTCCATATTTTTTAGATTTCCAGAAGGCTTTCGACACCGTTCCGCACAAGCTCTTCTAACCAAACTGCGTGGCTATGGAATATCACCTCAGTTGCGCGACTGGATTTGTGGTTTCCTGTCGTAAAGGTCACAGTTCGTAGTAATAGAGGGAAGGTCATCGAGTAAAACATAAATAATATCCAGCGTTCCCCAAGGAAGTGTTATCGGCCCTCTATTATTCCTGGTCTATATTAAAGAGATAGGAGACAATATCAGTAGCCGCCTTGGGTTGTTTACAGATGATGCTGTCATTTACCGTCTTGTTAAGTCATCAGATGACCAAAAGGAATTTCAAAATGATTTAGATAAGGTATCTAAAGTGACAATTGACCCTGGATGAAGAAAAGTGTGAAATTATTCACATGAGTACTAAAAGAAATCCGCTAAATTTAGATTACGCGATAAGTCACACAAATCTGAAGGCTGTAATTCAACTAAATACTTAGGGATTACAATTACAAATACCCTTAATTGGACTGATCACATAGATAATGTTGTGGGTAGAGCAAACCAAAGACTGCGATTCATTGGCAGAACACTTAGAAGGTGCAGCAGGTCTACTAAAGAGACTGCTTACACCACGCTTGTCCGCCCTGCTCTGGAGTATTGCTGTGCGGTGTGGGATCCTCATCAGATGGGACTGACGGATGACATCAAAAAAGTTCAAAGAAGGGCAGCTCGTTTTGTATTTTCGCGAATTAGGGGATATAGTGCCACAGACATGATACGTGAGTATGAGTGGCAATCATTAAAACAAAGGAGATTTTCGTTGCGACGGGATCTTGTCATGAAATTTCAATCATCAGTTTTCTCCTCCGATTGCGAAAAGTTTCTGTTGCACCCACTTACATAGGGACAAATGATCATCACGATAAATGAAGAGAAGTCAGGGCTCGCACAGAAAAATTTAAGTGCTCGTTTTTCCCGCGCGCCTTTCGAGAGTGGAACGGTAGAGGGACAGCTTGAAGGTGGTTCATTGAACCCTCTGCCAGTCACTTTATTGTAAATAGCAGAGTAATCACGTAGATTTAGATGTAGATGAAGTACTTTTCAGCATTAATTCACAAGTACACACTTCTATGTGCTAACCAAAAGCTACTTGTCTCAATATTTTTGAACTTGTGTTCTGTCTTGATCTATGTGACCACTCCTCCTTTTCCTATGTTATTTCTGACTGAGTATGCTACAATAGTGTAATCTTTTAAATGTAACATATCTAACACTGTGATTATGTGGCGCTCAGACAGGCACATGATGTCTGTCTTTTCAGAGCTCTCCACATTTTCCAGACCAGAAGCTCTTCTACCTTGGAACTTAATGCTCTAACATTTTGATGAAATAAGGTAACTTTACTTTCCTGCGCATTATTAAGCATTTTGTGGGGCTCCTCTGTTATTTTCACTTCTTTCTAAACAGGGTGCCTGAATCCCGAATCTAACCCAGAAAAGGTACCCCTCTGACACCAGTAACCACAGGGATCGTGCTATGTGTGATGGTGGCCACCAGGATATTACCTACAAGAAGTACAGTATATTACACGGTGCTAGCTGACGTCTGGGTCTACACATCTGATGATGATGATGGTGTGTGTGTGTGTGTGTGTGTGTGTGTGTGTGTGTGTGTGTGTGTGTGTGTGTGTGTGTGTGCTGCTAGAAGCCCAAATAAAGAGTTATAAAAGCGCAGAAGCTTCAGCTGGCAAGAATGCTCAGAGACTCCGGTCAGGTTTTGAAGGCAAAGTGGAAGGTTATGAAAGCGCTGAAGGCTACTCCCACTCATACTCACGTATCATGTCTGTGGCACTATCTCCCCTGTTTCGCGATAATACAAAACGAGCTGCCCTTCTTTGAACTTTTTTGATGTCATCCGTCAGTCCCATCTGATGAGGATCCCACACCGCACAGCAATACTCCAGAATAGGGCGGACAAACGTGGTGTAAGCAGTCTCTTTAGTAGACCTGCTGCACCTTCTAAGTGTTCTGCCAATGAATCGCAGTCTTTGGTTTGCTCTACCCACGACATTATCTATGTGATCAGTCCAATTAAGGGTATTTGTAATTGTAATCCCTAAGTATTTAGTTGAATTTACAGCCTTCAGATTTGTGTGACTTACCGCGTAATCTAAATTCCCAGGTTAGATGGGCCACTCCGAGGAGAAAACGGATTAGTATACGAAGATGAGAAAGAGGCAGAAACATTGGATACATCACGAGAGTCACATTTCCCGACTCGCATCATCGAAGATGACGAGAGGGATAGACAAGTATACCTCGACCCTGAGAAGGTCCGTGCCTCTTACCTGAAACACCTTCCCCCTACGAGAATCGCATACCTAACCTCTATAAACAACTAACACCTCTCCCTAACCGAAGTTGTAACCCTATCCAAACCCAGTTCAAGCCCCACCCTTCCCCAAAGCTACGGACCAGTTTCACTCCTGTGCTTCCTAAGGAAAGTACTGGAGTGCCTTATCCACAGAGACCTTTCCAGGTTCCTGAGTCACAACAACATTATCGCCCCTGAGCTAGGGTATCAGTATCATCCACCAGTATGGTGGAACGCACATGCAGGCCGAGAGATAGGAAACATAGTACGGGGCCATTATTTCGCAGAGAAAGCGTTTGATTAAGTCGGACATGCTGGCTTAATTTACAAGTTGCCCCAGTTAGACATTCAACGACGCGTCATTCACATTCCTGGCGGAGAGGTAATACTCCGTTAGGTGCAGCAAACATGTTATTGCGATCATGGATGCAGTAGTCGGGGTCCTGTAGAGTTCGGTTCTGAGCCGCATACTATACTCGCTGAACACAAATCTGCCAAATGCGCCAAAACTGGCAGGAAACGAACCAGTGCCCTACACTGTCGACACAGTGGTTTATAAAACCAGCAGATGCCTCATCCTCATCAACAGAAAGCTACAACAACAGCGCCTAGACGAAATCGAACTGATGGAACATCTTGAAAATTAAAATAAAGCCAGACATAACAGTAGCTATTATGTACACTAGAAAACTAATCCCCTTCAAGAAGGCAGAAACATGTAGTGGAACGACCCAGTAGTCGTAGCTAGACAAATGACTGACTTTCACCAAACAGTACCCGTAGTAGAGGCTTTACTGCATACAGTCAATTATATCCATTACGGAAGGGTGGGGGCTGACAACTGAAACAAAGCTACTACTGTAAGGGTTGTCATTCTCTCTACGTCATCAAATGGGTCTGAAGTTTGGTCAGTGCCAGCAGATAGCCATCTGCACGAACTTCAGACACTGCAAAACAGGATCCTCCGTACCATACTGACGCAGACCGATACACGCCCAACACGCACCCAAAAGACTTTTTAGGCGAACCATCGATCCTGACTTACGACGAAAGCCAGAGGCACTCTATGGGAGGACTGCAGCTTCGACCCATCCCTCAGGTGGGCACACAATACCCCGATGCAACTGATAAAATACCAATCTCCATACTTACCAGATAATTTAGGGCACGTCAGAGGCACAGTCATGCATGCAAACTATCATTTAGATACCAAAACAAAAGCCATCCCCAATCAATGATTCAGCCATACTGAAGTCAGATGGGCAATGCCCTATCGTGTTTCTATGAGAAAGAAATACAGGTAATTCAGCAGGGACAACAGTACTGTTGTTGTGATTATGAGGTGAAGCTACTTATCTTATGACCAGAAGGGCATGATCATTGGCTTTCAGGCGAAGGGTAGATGCATTTCCTAAATGGCTAAATTTGTAAATTTTTTGTGCAGTTAATTTATATAGTACATGGCAAAACGGCACTGTCGAAAACTTGCGCCGCGACCAAAGACGACAGGAGTGAACGACTGCTGCAGGAATTTGTACTGTCGAATAGGCGTGCAGCTGTTCAGCAACTGACCGCCCAGATAAACCAAGGGGCTACCAACTGTATCTCCTCAGCATTGCTGCGTATGGGCCTCCGCAGCAGGTGCCTGGTACATGGACCCATGCTGACTCCAGTTCACCGGCTATGAAGGTTGGAATTTGCTTACTAGTAACGCAAGTGGACGTCCACTGAGAGACGACAGGTGACCTTTCCAGATGAATCACGTTTTATACTCGATCTTACAGATGACCATTGGCGTGTACGGCGTGAAACGTATAAAAGCAAACACCCTGCAACTAGTGCAACCAGGATGGAGCATTGTGGTCTGGGGAACCTTTTTGTGGAATTCCCTCGGTGATCTCGTACCTGTGGAAGGCACAATGGAGCAATACAGGTAGGAATCTACAACTGGGGACCATGCCCATCCCTATATGCCGTTTGTTTTTCCTCCTCACTATGGCTCAGCCCCTAGCAGGGCAACGGAACGAGTCAGACAGCTCGCAGTGTACGTGTGTGGTTCGAAGAGTTCCAGGATGAGTCTACTGTACTCCCATGGCTACCAAAGTCGCCAGATTTGAACCCAGTAGAGCAACGGACCTCCTCGATCGGGCTGTTCGCTCTTTGGATCTTCAACTAAGAAACCTAGCGCAGCTGGTCTGTCACTGGAGTCGGCATGACTCCTTGTCGGTACTTTCCAAAACCTCACTGAGTCTCTTCCTGCACGTCTCGTACTGCAGAAGATGGTTATTCAGGTGTTTGATTGGTAGTCACATCCAAATGACTGGACAGTGTACATGTATGCAAATATTTACCCATAAATCCTTATCAATAACTGCATAATTTGGAACAATTTGGATTTCGATAAGGCAATTGGACAATTAAACTCAGTTATTACAACGAATCAGGTTACACAACTGTGTGCCATTAAATAATGCATGTAACTACCTGATATATTGACACATTTTATAAGACAAAGTTTCTTTCAGTAACACTTACTTTTACACAACTTTAGTCCTGCACGATAACATATTATTTTATATCTGCACCCATTTCAGCAGTAGGTTTTCAAAGATGCAAATTTATATGTTGCTCTAAATTTTTTGAAATACATTTTGATTGGCATTCTAGCTCTGAAAAGTTGCAAATAAATTTGATTAACGAATTTTATATAATTTTGGTGAAATAGTAAAACGGACAACTACAATTTATAAATCATATAAGAGTATTTTAATTTGTTCATAAATTGGTAAATAAACAATATTTTCCAAAAACAGACATTTAAAAGCAATATAAAAATATTGTGACAAAGCTCTCCCCCCTCACTAAAAATACCCAGTTCTGAAATGTAAACAATTAGATAATACAGTGGCCCCTTAAGAAAGCTATTGATATAAATATTATAAAAATTATTATTTTACTACAGGTTATAAACGATGTCTGAATTCTCCATTTTGGTATACAAAATATGTAACTTTTAATAGCTTCAGTAACTCTTTTAAAAGTCTAGACATATATCATAACATATGTTTTTAAAGCTAAAGCTAATTGAAACTAAAATTTCAGAGCGAAAAGTTCCGCTTATTTGTCTTGTTAACTACTGTATGTAATGCAATGGTTTTAGGTTCAAAGATAACATACTTCCGAGTACATAGACATTGTCACATAAGCTATTGTAATGAACGTCAACAGTAAAAAAAAGAATGTAACTTTTTAAATCTGTCAAATTAGGGAATAGATCAAGTCAAATATATCACTACGTGCTACACGTATTCACCACTGACAAAAGAGAATTTTGACTCTGCATTGTAGCATTAGCACACTAGTTACTCTACCAAGCGTAAACAAGCAGCTATAAGTAATAAACTCTCAGGTTCATAATACAATTTATTTTCGCTTCATTAAACGTTTAAGGAAGATGTACGGGCAGTTATACATTCTGTCTCAGCACTGTGAGTTGTCAGAACAATGAATATCTCACGCAAACATCCCATGAGCTCGGTCTCTCTCTCTCTCTCTCTCTCTCTCTCTCTCTCTCTCTCTTTCTCTCTGCCTCTCTCTCTCTCTCTCTCTCTCTCTCTCTCTCTTTCTCACTTGTTTCCTTCCTCTATCACCCTGTACACTGAACAACGGTATTTCACCTAATTGGCTAGGAAGGTAAATGCCCCAAATCGGCCACACATTTTGACGAACTAGCTTCAATCCGTTTATTGCAGCACGAAGCGTGAAGATAACTTGATTCCGATAGGTTTTCCAATGGGGGCAATGAGGCGTAGCAGTGCAGGTCATTGACTATAAAGTCAGTTACAACTCCATCAGACTTTGGGAGCAGAGCCAGAGCTGTAGTGGGACACGCTTAAATTGGTTAGTACCTCTCTAAAATAGCCGACTGTCTTGCTCTTTCCCTTTAGACTATTTTCTATCTCGGTTCATCGCAATCGCTTTGCTTCTGTTTCTATATGAATGAACTAATCTGGCTGTACTACCTCTCTAGGTAAACAGAATGACACAGCATGAAAGGAAGCCAGACTTCGACAAGACGGCCAGAGAGAGTGTTCATGTTTACTGCTGCTAGTTTCCGGGCAGACGAGAGACGGTGACTGGAACCGGGTTCTGCTACAGGAAACAGCCATAGGAGAAAAAGACGAGCCTCTCTGATTCTGCACGGTTGACGGGGCTGAATGAAAGCGGTTCGGAAATTCAGAGCGTGCTTCTACGAGAGCCAACGGTTATTAGACCAGAATGATCAACCGCAAGTGGACTGTGCGGCTTGTGCTCCTAGGAGTACATATTTAAAATAAAATTCATCTTTAGCTGACCTCCATATATAAATAACTCCTACTACATTACCGAATCTATATACATCTGTGCAATTGTCCTGAACGAGCAGAAAATTTTGTACTGTACTATCAAACAGTTGATTTCATCACTCATTTGTTATTAATGGCTGTCAGACTGTGCTAGCCTAACATAAATACTATACAAAAAAAATTAAGTATGCCTGTGAGTGTGTGTGTGTGTGTGTGTCTGGTGTTCCATCAAATGTCTCCAACGCGTGAAGAAATGTGAACCAAATTTGATACACACATGACTTATGTAGCGAAAAAATACTGCTGGGTAACACACCTAATTCACCGGTGAGAGTGTGACGAAGTGAGATGAAAATGACTAATATTACTGCCAGAACCCTAGTTTTCTATGGCATTAAGATAGTTTGGAAACAT
Source organism: Schistocerca piceifrons (assembly GCF_021461385.2). NCBI lineage: Eukaryota > Metazoa > Arthropoda > Insecta > Orthoptera > Acrididae > Schistocerca > Schistocerca piceifrons. Next base: position 871,787,897 of record NC_060140.1, read on the forward strand.
TACCGATGGAAGGTTAGAAGTAAAATTTGTCAAAAATAACTGGAATTTGTGCCAGATCAACAATTTGGTAGCTCCTAGGCCTACTGGTGACAGTTCCGACGAAAATTGGCCCATAGGGGTGGAATGGGGTTGAGGTTGCAAACGGGTGGCGCGCAAACGGGTGTAGAATATGTGGGGGCACTTTGAACCGTGAACTATTGTCACTAGTCTATAAAAACACGGGAAAGAAGTAATACATGCGTAGCACCTCCAGGCACAGTAATGTGGCAGGAATCTCAGTGGCATAGAAAATACCGAAAATGACAGACTCTAGTGTTCTCATGCCTTTCACTACTTGCTCTAATGTTGGGATAAATACCTCACATAGGTCGCTGGGAAATCAGAGAGGGAGAGAGAGAACGACTATTAGTGATATATAATCTGAATTTTAGTTTTACAGGTATTTTTCAAGTTGGATTTATATATACTTAGTATACCTATTGTGATTATACTAAAACTGTAATAGTTTATTACTCTCAAATGACTACGTTAAATTTCTGTCTACTCAGCTATGTACAGTTAGGCGAAAAAATGCTAGATTGGTGCACGAACCTAATAAGGGGCACGACACGTTATATATCTGGCAGTTGTTAAACACACGATGTCTAATGGATATTTCCGAACTCTTAACCCTCTTAGGAAAAAGTACGAAAAACAGACAAACTCTCTTAAACATCTCAAAGGAACTGACATCGAAGCTGTTAAAATTGGACCTGAATATCTCGTTACCATATAGTATTACAAACAAATAACATCATAATCTGAAATACTTTTTTCTAGTTACCTACGTGTTAGCTTTTTCGGGACGCGCACAATAAATATATCATCTTCGAGGAACTTGAGATATTGGTCAATCAAAATACTGGATTGTTCTAAAACATATTATTTCAAATTTTGTTGTTTGATCAATAAACTTTTCAAAAACGTTTAAGTCCTTTTCACCATATAGCAATAAATTTTAAGTTTCGAGTTGAATTAACATATTTCCGTTTAACGAGAATGACATGTAATGAGGAACTAGTGACGAAGAAAAAAGAATTATTATAATGGTAGAAATGGTGTTAGGAGTGTTACAGTATGTGACGCGCCATCCTCTACTACTAGCACTGCCGAATCCAGGTTAAAATGTCGACCGCATGCAGACATAGGTTAACTCCAGGATACAAAAGCAACTTCCACTCTGCAGTACTCTTCCTACCATAAGTTTCATTACAGCTCATAAGGTTTTCAGTTTCCCCACGTTCCACATGTTCCAGTATCACCGATCAGAAAATATCTGGCTCCCTCTACGAATGAAGAACATAGTCCTCATGGCCGGATATAAGAAACACTTCCGTATCATTTTGTATGGAATCTACTGATATTTGTACTGAATACCGCTAAAAAGTAAACAGTGTAAAGGCAGTGTGATGCAGAAAAAAAAAGAATCAATAATTGCTGAACATCAGACTACGAGAACGTGGTAAAAGAAAAACTGGAAAAATTCCCCAGTATAGGGAAAAGAGTAAAAAGAATGGCCGTACAAAGTAAGATAGTAGAAGTAGACTGCCACAGGCGATAAAGCTTTCTTCTATATAAAAAAGTTCACTGAGTTAAGAAATTGGTATGGGGAACACTAAAGAGTACCTCTGAAACACAGCGTTGTATGGAAGTGCAACGTTCACAGTAGGGATTCCCCAAAAGAAGAAACTGGAAGAATTTCAATTACGATTGTTTCGAAAATGCCGAGAAATTATTTGAGAGGTACACAAAACGAAGACATATAAAAGACAAGTGACATCAGAGATTAAGGAAACCCCTTAGGAAGACCCTTAACTACATCCAGGAAGAGTAAGTTGCCGCTGGAAGGAACACTAGAGGCGAAAAATACGAGAGGCAGATGAAGACTAGAACATACAAAATACATTACACGTGATGTTTGTAGTGGTTATGCAGAGATGAAAAAATTAGTGCAGGTAGGAAAAGATGGGAGACAGCAGCATATGAGTCGAAAGATTCATGACTTAAAAAGTAAATTAGTTTTTGGGACACACTCTAGTTGGTCTAACCATAATAAGTAGTCAGTGTCATCTCCGATGGCAAATACCTCAGTGAGAAACATATTTGTTAGCTACTGCTTCCACGTAAATTGTTATATCAGGCAGGACCAAATAGGGAAGGGTGCAATGTTTAACACTACTGCCTGTTGTTACATTAGTAGTGCGCCGACAATGTAACCCATGTGAAAGGATTTTTATTTTGTGACCATGACTGTGTGTAATGAAAGGTGTCGGACTAATTTTCTTCCCCTCAAGATTTCTATTGAAAGGAGGTAATAACAAGATGAAAGAGGGTCGCGCAAAGGTTCTAATAGTTATCAAGCAAATTGTTATTAGATAAAAAGAAATGGTCGCCAGCCTAACAGGCAAAGTTGTGCTCAGTATTAGCACGAGTCATGCAGGCAGTTAACTATGTGGGTTGACTTTACTTGATACTGAACTTCTGTTTTGCTGATAAGATATAAGACAGTAGCACAGTTTATCAAATAAGGTTCCAGTGAATCGACCTGAAATACCTTGGAGATGTATTAATGTGTTTAGGCAACAACTGGAAGTATTAATGTGTTTACGCAACAACTGGTTCCAATAACAGTTACTATCTGTAAATTACAGTAGGAAGATGATGATTACTAATGGTGGTGCTCTATTGACGTGGAAAAGAGGTTTTTGTCATTTTATTTATAGGAAATTATCATTATTGAAGTGAAGTGAAGTGGAAGGAAGACAAGGATTTCTGGTCAGATGAGTAACCGGGTAATATCAACAGCAGCAGAAAATGGTATAACAGGTGTAGGATTCGTTATGAATAGGAAGGTAGGGCAGAGGGTGTGTTACTGTGAACAGTTCAGTGACCGGGTTGTTCTAATCAGAATCGACAGCAGACCAACAGCGACAACGATAGTTCAGGTATACATGCCGACGTCGCAAGCCTGAAGATGAACAGATAGAGAAAGTGTATGAGGATATTGAAAGGGTAATGTAGTATGTAAAGGGGGACGAAAATCTAATAGTCATGGGCGGCTGGAATGCAGGAGTAGAAGAAAAGGTTACAGGAGAATATTGGCTTGGGACAAGGAATGAAAGAGGAGAAAGACTAATTGAGTTCTGTAACAAGTTTCAGCTAGTAATAGCGAATACCCTGTTTAAGAATCACAAGAGGAGGAGGTATACTTGGGAAAGGCCGGGGATACGGGAGGATTTCAATTAGATTACATCATGGTCAGACAGAGATTCCGAAATCAGATACTGGATTGTAAGGCGTACCCAGGAGCAGATATAGACTCAGATCACAATATAGTAGTGATGAAGAGTAGGCTGAAGCTCAAGACATTAGTCAGGAAGAATCAATACGCAAAGAAGTGGGATACGGAAATACTAAGGAATGACGAGATACGTTTGAAGTTCTCTAACGCTATAGATACAGCAATAAGGAATAGCGCAGTAGGCAGTACAGTTGAAGAGGAATGGACATCTCTAAAAAGCGTCAGCACAGAAGTTGGGAAGGAAAACATAGGTACAAAGAAGGTAGCTGCGAAGAAACCATGGGTAACAGAAGAAATACTTCAGTTGATTGATGAAAGGAGGAAGTACAAACATGTTCAGGGAAAATCAGGAATACAGAAATACAAGTCGCTGAGCAATGAAATAAATAGGAAGTGCAGGGAAGCTAAGACGAAATCGAAAAAGATATGATTGTCGGAAGGACAGACTCAGCATACAGGAAAGTCAAAACAACCTTTGGTGACATTAAAATCAACGGTGGTAACATTAAGAGTGCAACGGGAATTCCACTGTTAAATGCAGAGGAGAGAGCAGATAGGTGGAAAGAATACATTGAAAGCCTCTACGAGGGTGAAGATTTGTCTGATGTGATAGAAGAAGAAACAGGAGTCGATTTAGAAGAGATAGGGGATCCAGTATTAGAATCGGAATTTAAAAGAGCTTTCGAGGACTTACGGTCAAATAAGGCAGAAGGCATAGATAACACTCCATCAGAATTTCTAAAATCATTGGGGGAAGTGGCAACAGAACGACTATTCACGTTGGTGTGTAGAATATATGAGTCTGGCGATATACCATCTGACTTTCGGAAAAGCATCATCCACACAATTCCGAAGACGGCAAGAGCTAACAAGTGCGATAATTATCGCACAATCAGCTTAACAGCTCATGCATCGAAGCTGCTTACAAGAATAATATACAGAAGAATGGAAAAGAAAATTGAGAATGCACTAGGTGACGATCAGTTTGGCTTTAGGAAAAGTAAAGGGACGAGAGCGGCAATTCTGACGCTACGGCTAATAATAGAAGCAAGGCTAAAGAAAAATCAAGACACTTTCGAAGGATTTGTCAACCTGGAAAAAGCGTTCGACAATATAAAATGGTGCAAGCTGTTCGAGATTCTGGAAAAAGTAGGGGTAAGCTATAGGGAGAGACGGGTCATATACAATATGTACAACAACCAAGAGGGAATAATAAGAGTGGACGATCAAGAACGAAGTGCTCGTATTAAGAAGGGTGTAAGACAAGGCTGTAGCCTTTCGCCCCTACTCTTCAATCTGAACATCGAGGAAGCAATGATTGAAATAAAAGAAAGGTTCAGGAGTGGAATTAAAACATAAGGTGAATGGATATTAGTGGTACGATTCGCTGGTACATTGCTATCCTAAGTGAAAGTGAAGAAGAATTAAATGATCTGCTTAACGGAATGAACAGTCTAATGAGTACACAGTACGGTTTGAGAGTAAATCGGAGAAATACGAAGGTAATTAGAAGTAGTAGAAATGAGAACAGCGAGAAACTTAACATCAGGATTGATGGTCACGAAGTCAATGAAGTTAAGGAATTCTGCTACCTAGGCAGTAAAATAACCAATGACGGACGGAGCAAGGAGGACATCTAAAGCAGACTCGCTATGGCAAAAAAGGCATTTCTGACCAAGAGAAATCTACTAATATCAAACACCGGCCTTAATTTGAGGAAGAAATTTCCGAGGATGTACGTCTGGAGTACAGCATTGTATGGTAGTGAAACATGGACTGTGGGAAAACCGGAACAGAAGGGAATCGAAGCATTTGAGATGTGGTGCTATAGACGAATTTTAAAAAGCAGGTGGACTGATAAGGTAAGGAATGAGGAGGTTCTACGCAGAATCGGAGAGGAAAGGAATATGTGGAAAACACTGATAAGGAGAAGGGACAGGATGATAGGACTTCTGCTAAGACATGAGGGAATGACTTCCATGGTACTAGAGGTAGCTGTAGAGGGCAAAAACTGTAGAGGAAACAGATATTGGAATACGTCAAGCAAATAATTGAGGACGTAGGTTGCAAGTGCTACTCTGAGATGAAGAGGTTAGCACAGGAAAGGAATTCGTGGCGGGCCGCATCAAACCAGTCAGTAGACTGATGACCAAAAAAAAAAAAATCATTATTGAAATATTATGAATTAATAGTACATCTTGTACTGATTATCATCTGGATTTTAAAGGAATGTTTACTACCTTGTATTACTTAGTTCGAATGGAAATGTGCACCGGGATCTAGCATACATTGAATAATTGTAGCCAGCTGCTAAATTCGGCTGAGCAACGGGCAAGGAAACACAGAAACCAATTTATCGGTAGATAATCGTCTCTGAACACTTTAGTCACAACACGAAATCGTAAACACTGTTAAGTACACAACACATGAAACTGTAAACACTATTATTTCAATTAAAAGAAACTTTGAACTGAGTACTTTAACTGTCCATTCAGAAACCACGTGGAGTATTTCAAAACTTGTGCTCACTAAGTAACTGTGTAATTCACAACTCCAAAAAGTCTGTTAACTTCTGTTAAAGAAAATAATTGCTTTTTAGTTCAGAAAAACAGGATGCTTGGATTCATCGTTGCACTCTGGAAAGGACCCTGTCTAGTAAATGACTAAGTATCAAATAGATTGGCTCAACACATAGTTCACAGAACACAAAATTATTATTGAAAACGAAACCATGTAACTGGTACATGCAATTATACAGTACTCAGTTGCTAATGTGAGATTTAGATGGTGGCTGCATCGATCTTCCGTGCTACTGAAAAAAGGGTGGCCAAAGTATCCATGCTCTTCCTGTACGACGAGTCCTGAAAACTCTCTCCTTAGCGTTGGATTTTCGTAGTACAGAGCTGACTAAAGTATGCCATGAATAATACGCCGCATTACTTCCGCTTCCGAGGTTACAGTATATAATCTTGCAGTTCCTCTCGCCTGTTTCAGATCAAAAATGCGTACCAGTTGCCTATTACCCACCGACTGACTTATGTCACACAGGAGCCTTGCATTTCAACCGCCAGATCAACCTTTTCTATTCCCGCCTACCAGTTCCGTTGCGGAAGGACTTCCCTCCAAATTTTACATTATTACAAGCCTACTTTCCCTATACATGAACCAGTATTGCAATTAATTTTTTTAGTTTTCACATTCTTTTGCAGCACATTACTTTTGAAATTATATTGTATTATAAATTATCAAACATAAGGAATAAAACATTTACATCAATGTTACATCAAAATTCATAGTTATACAGAAGTCACATTAGGTAAAAATAGAAAAATAATTCATATAAGATCACTATAGGTAATATTGATAACTGTGTTATAAATGGACCTACTGCTGCAAGAGATGTGAGATAACGTCCACAAAGATCCCAATACATGCTTCTGTACCATTCAAACACAGAAGATTCTAGAGAAACCTTCCTTGTAACTTGGAACAAGCGTAGTTCAAAGATACTCACTACCCCAGATGTGACTATTGTGACAGTTCGGGAGAACAGTACTGTGTTCGACTACGTAGCTCTGAGTTAAAAATAATTTCATTTCATTGCATGCACATGCTGTTTGTAATACGAGTATAATTGTCACTGCAGCGGAAAATTTCCCAACTGCAATTATCTAAATGTGTAGTTTACTGACGGGATGTGTGGGTTGTTAAGATGACTCTTCACGTACATTATTCATCATGAACTAAGACTTTATTATACGAATAATTCTTTGAGAGAACCTTGACCAGCATACAACGGTTTGAACCACCCAGTTCCTAGTAACTGACTGTTTTGAGAAATGTTTTCCAATTTGGATTATACTTGTACTATATTAACTACATAGCTAAAAGTCTATGTAACGAGTAATGTTCCATCCATCTTCGGCAACATTTTTTTTTCATCAGTCTGCTGACTGGATTGATGCAGCTCGCCACAAATTCCTCTTATGTGACAACATCTTCATCTCAGAGTAGCACTTGCAACTTACGTCCTCAATTATTTGCTGGACGTATTCCAATCTCTGTCTTCTTTTACGTTTTTGCCCTCTTCAGCTCCCCATAGTACCATGGAAGTCATTCCTTGATATCTTAACAGATGTCCTATCACCCTGTCCTTTGTCATATCAGTGTTTTCCACATATTCTTTCCTCTCCAATTCTTTGCCAATTCCTTACCTTATCAGTCCACCTAATTTTCAACATTCGTCTGTAGCATCACATCTCAGATGATTCTGTTCTCTTCTGCTCCAGTTTTCCCACAGTCCATGTTTCACTATCATACATGCCGTACTCCAGACGTACATTCTCAGAAATTTCTTCCTCAAATCATGGCCTATGTTTGATACTAGAACACTTCTCTTGGCCAGGAATGCCCTTTCTGATATTTCCTCTCTGCTTTCGATGTTCTCTTTGCTTCGTCCGTCATTGGTTATTCGACTGCCTTTAATTTCATCTACTTCGTAGTCATCAATCTTGATGTTAAATTTCTCGCTGTTCTCATTTCTGCTACTTCTCACTGCTTTCGTCTTTCAACGATTTACTCTCAGGCCACATCCTGTACTAATTGGATTGTTCATTCCGTTCAGCAGATCATGTAATTCTTCTTCACTTTCACTCATCACCGAATCGTATCATTGATATCCTTGAATTTTTATTCCACTCTGAATCTTTCTTTTATTTCCACAACTATAGAAACGTAAATATTGATAAACTCTATTGTGGGCCAATCACGATGATTATGTCTCGAGGTTGCGCATCCAATGTCGATGAGGCAGTCAAGTTTTCGTTATGAAATTTGAGCAGTATCAAAACATGTGCCTACCAGGCACTGTTTAGTTAAGATGCCGCAACTTCTGAAACCATTAATTTCGTAGATAAAAATATTCAGTTCAGGACGCTCTACCTTTTGTATAGCTTTCACCCCGTAAATTTTGGAAATGTTGCATACATCAGCTACACGTTACATAAACGTATTCACTAAAATAGCACAGAGGCGGCCGTATAGCCCTGCCTGACCAGCGTACTAACGTTCTAGAGCAGACGTTCAGTAGGTAAATTTACCTTGTACAGAACCACGCATGCAGGAAAGTCGTTCATTATGTACTGCTTCTTGTGCTTACAGGTGCCTGAGAAAGCAAGTGGCTCTGCAGAGGCCGCAGAATAGCGGAGGGCTGTGTGCTGAGCACACCGCTACCGGTTTGGTGAGTACATACGTCTCGTATTTAGTGAGCATAGAATTACCATTCTGATGTTTCAGATACTTTGCTCTAATCATAGCAATTTACCTGAAGCATACGTTACGGATTTACAATGAAAAGACTCAGACAAACAATTTGTGAAAAGAAAATATGTCCACATCTGAGGCAAAAGTTTCAAGCCAAATGAAAAATGTAATGCTTTGCAAAACCCACTATGAATGTAATGCGCAGTCACTAGACTCAAAAAGAGGGTCCAGCCACTCACGTGAAGTCATTAACTGCTACACGTACCTCTGGATTCATTTCTATAACCACTAGAACCTTGCAGCGTATAAAACTGACCCTTCTTATTATTCTGACAGTGGTCCTTCAGTGGCTGGGACCTAAGTCGTATAAATATTGTTGCGGAGAAGCTGTGATCTCGTGCTGCAACATTGCAGCATACATCGCCTCGTTGAGAACGCTCACAGAATTAACTAGCTAGGGCAGGATAGTTCAAGTATTCCAGATCATGGCATTAAGACGACTGAAGCAAGCACTCGAATAACGACATAAGCCACATTTCTCCAAAGTTACAGAAGAAGAAAATAATGTAGTAACAGTGGATTCTAAGGACGTTTTATGTCAAGATTTTCGATGTTTTGGCGGAATGTCACAGCAGTGCCTTACATACACTGAGGCATGCGTATTCAAATACAGAGATATGTAAACAGGCAGATTACGGCGCTACGGTCGGCAACGCCTATATAAGAAAATAAGTGGCTGGCGCAATTGTTAGATCGGTTGCTGCTTCTACAATGGCATGTTATCAAGGTTTGAGTGAGTTTGAACGTGCTGCTATAGTCGGCACACGAGCGATGGGACACAGCATCTGTGAGATAGGAATGAAGTGGGGATTTTCCTGTAAGACCATTTCACGAGTGTACCGGTAAAACATCAAATCTCTGTCATCGCTGTGGCCGGATAAGGATCCTGTAACAAAGGGACCAATGACGACTGAGAAGAATCGTTCAGCGTGACAGAAGTGCATCCTTCCTCAAATTGCTGCAGATTTCAGTGCTGGGCGATCAACAAGTGTCAGCGTTCTATCCATTCAACGAAATATCATCAATATGGGCTTTCGGAGTTGAAGGCCCACTAGTGTACCCTTGCTGACTGTACCATACAAAACTTCACGCTAAGCCTGGGACTATCACCCCGTCATTGGACTGCTGATGACTGAAAACATGTTGCCTGGTCGGACGAGTCTCGTTTCAGACTGTATCGAGCGGTTGGATCTGTAGGGATATGGAGACAACCTCATGAATCCATGGAACCTGCACGTCAGCAGTGGACTGTTAAAGCTGGTGGAGGCTCTTTAACGGTGTGGGGTATGTGAAGTTGGAGTGATATGGGACCTCTGATACGTCTAGATGCGACTCTCACCGGTGACACGTACGTAAGAATCCTGCCAGATCACCTATATCCATTCGCGTCCATTGTGCATTCCAATGGGCTCACCCATGTTTATCCCAAGTTTGTGTTTTTAGCCTACAAAGAGAATTTTCAAACAAGCTATTAAAAAAATTTCCATCTTTACACGCCATATCAATATCATAACCTTTTCAGAACGTGTCAAAAAATTAAAGATCAATACCCACAGAGGTTGGTGAAAGCCTTGTTTTGATTTTTGTAACTATTAAAATTACGTTCTACGGAATAGTAAGCAGTGTACTGCAATCCTTTTTACAAGAGATGTCAAACATTCCCTCTTTGAGGGTACAAAAACCTAAAAGAGAAAATATTACTTAAATTTAACATGGCAGGTGTAAACCTTTTTACAAAATATGTTAAACATTCCCTCTTTGAGGGTACAAAGACCTCCAAGAGAAAATATTACTTAAATTTAACATGGCACGTGTAAAAGGATCTTGATCCCTTTATCCTGTGTCACATTGTAAAAAATAACAGCTGCACCTTGTAGTGCGTCAGATCTTGCTTTTATTGCTACCGTGAAAATGTGCTTTGTTATTTCGGTGTAACGGGATACCAATACAGCTCTCCTAAAGTAAATAACATGAGCAGAGCTCTGACGGACGAGTGTTAAAGTGCACGCAGCTAGCGTAATTGTTAGCATGTCGTGAACAGAACATGCCAAGAACGGAGTTTACTTAGAACAACGTAATAAAATATGTTTCACTATGCAACTGCTACGTATCCTGAACTCAGAAGTGATTCGGCTAGATGGTCTGCGAGCTCGGTAAATAACCAGGAGTCACCACTTTTGAAATTTTCTAAGAAGACTTGTAATCTCAATGTAGAAAAGTAATTGTCGTTCCAGCGTTACAGAATTAAACCTGTTATCTGCTAAATAAAAATACTGAAACGACAATAAACACGAAATTTTTTCTTGTGAAATAATATATTTTGTAGTTATTGCCTAAAGGTAATGGCTCTTTCATTTGTTTAACTGTTTTTATGATGGGCATAATGTTTGTCTAATATTCTGAAATCGGAGTAAACATTTATGTTTTACTCTATACAGTTTGTCAATGAGACATTCGATCTAATTTAATTAAGTTTTTTTGTTTTTGTTTGTCATTCTCCACTCTTGTTTGTCAGGTGGGCAGTTTCTGTATGATTTACTGAAGTGATGGGCAATGATAGGTGCACCTATTTGTGCTTTATCGTTAAGAAACAGGAGAATAATAATACATGCGGGTAACAAGCACGGAAAAACTTGTATAAATATCTTAACTGATGGATTTCTATACGTTATGTGTAATTCATTTTTAAGTCATTTTAGCTGGGAGATGAGCGTAACGTGATGAACTATGTTGATTGATGAAGGATTATTGAAGCATAATTTTGTGATTACTGTTTAAATTAGAACACATTCATATTCTTCACAACAGCACTGAGGCATATTTGAGTGATATTATTCGCCTTCTCCTAAACAACATGAAAGTTTTACAGGTGTTTTATCCGTTATTAACCACAGATGCTATGAAAACTTTTAAGATAGCAAACATTCCACTCTTGCTTAACACAGTCTACTTCACATGGTGGTAAGTTAGAAGGGTTTTGTAGAATCGAAATTGTCTTTCCCATGTGAACAGAGATGCTACTGAGGTTCATCTAAAAAATTATAAGAAAGTGCGATTCACCCCGTAGGGCGATCATTCGTTCAACACAGTCATTGTGATACACTTACCAAGTTGGAGTAACGGCAGAGACATGTAAGACTGAACGAAGAGCTACGTTTTCCATGGTGGGTTTGTTTAATCAACGCGGGAGACTAATAGAAGTGGCTCAGTAGGAGGTGCTATAAGATCGACACTGTGCATCAGGTAAAGCTTCTCACTCCGTCTTTCAAAATCTCATTTCAACTACATTTCAGGTATTGATTATGTTCCCTTTCTATGATTATTCAATCCATCGACGATATGATCCTAAACCTCGGCCACTCTGGCCGGCCCAATTAATTGCTGGAGCTACTTAGATTAATGCACTTGTACGTCATTTACTATTTCTTCCTCTTTATTCTCGCGTCTCGCTATGACCGCCAAACTTAAGTCATTTAAGAAGTGTTGTTTATTAAGTGGTCATCATTTTGTGTAATAATACAACGTACAGTCTCATACAGAAGAGGTGGTTTTGATACCTAATTTCTAATTATTTTCTCATTTCTTTACCGAAGCTACTTTTGATTACTCCATTGCGTTTATTATATTTTTCTGTTTTTTTTTCGGTCACATAATTATAGCGACGCTAACACTAGATATTGAAGGACCTACAGAGGGTAATCATTTCTGAGAGTCGAATAGCAGGGTATGATGGAGCGGGGGGGGGGGGGGTGAGAATGTTGGAGGGAAAGTGGCACACTATGTAACTCCCTGCACATACTATAAGGCGCCCTCACGGTTGCAGGTGTAGATGCGAACACCTACGGAAACGTGAATGGAACAGAAAACTCAATGCGCACCTCGCTGTCATACACTCCTGGAAATGGAAAAAAGAACACATTGACACCGGTGTGTCAGACCCACCATACTTGCTCCGGACACTGCGAGAGGGCTGTACAAGCAATGATCACACGCACGGCACAGCGGACACACCATGAACCGCGGTGTTGGCCGTCGAATGGCGCTAGCTGCGCAGCATTTGTGCACCGCCGCCGTCAGTGTCAGCCAGTTTCCCGTGGCATACGGAGCTCCATCGCAGTCTTTAACACTGGTAGCATGCCGCGACAGCGTGGACGTGAACCGTATGTGCAGTTGACGGACTTTGAGCGAGGGCGTATAGTGGGAATGCGGGAGGCCGGGTGGACGTACCGCCGAATTGCTCAACACGTGGGGCGTGAGGTCTCCACAGTACATCGATGTTGTCGCCAGTGGTCGGCGGAAGGTGCACGTGCCCGTCGACCTGGGACCGGACCGCAGCGACGCACGGATGCACGCCAAGACCGTAGGATCCTACGCAGTGCCGTAGGGGACCGCACCGCCACTTCCCAGCAAATTAGGGACACTGTTGCTCCTGGGGTATCGGCGAGGACCATTCGCAACCGTCTCCATGACGCTGGGCTACGGTCCCGCACACCGTTAGGCCGTCTTCCGCTCACGCCCCAACATCGTGCAGCCCGCCTCCAGTGGTGTCGCGACAGGCGTGAATGGAGGGACGAATGGAGACGTGTCGTCTTCAGCGATGAGAGTCGTTTCTGCCTTGGTGCCAATGATGGTCGTATGCGTGTTTGGCGCCGTGCAGGTGAGCGCCACAATCAGGACTGCATACGACCGAGGCACACAGGGCCAACACCCGGAATCATGGTGTGGGGAGCGATCTCCTACACTGGCCGTACACCACTGGTGATCGTCGAGGGGACACTGAATAGTGCACGGTACATCCAAACCGTCATCGAACCCATCGTTCTACCATTCCCAGACCGGCAAGGGAACTTGCTGTTCCAACAGGACAATGCACGTCCGCATGTATCCCGTGCCACCCAACGTGCTCTAGAAGGTGTAAGTCAACTACCCAGGCCAGCAAGATCTCCGGATCTGTCCCCCATTGAGCATGTTTGGGACTGGATGAAGCGTCGTCTCACGCGGTCTGCACGTCCAGCACGAACGCTGGTCCAACTGAGGCGCCAGGTGGAAATGGCATGGCAAGCCGTTCCACAGGACTACATCCAGCATCTCTACGATCGTCTCCATGGGAGAATAGCAGCCTGCATTGCTGCGAAAGGTGGATATACACTGTACTAGTGCCGACATTGTGCATGCTCTGTTGCCTGTGTCTATGTGCCTGTGGTTCTGTCAGTGTGATCATGTGATGTATCTGACCCCAGGAATGTGTCAATAAAGTTTCCCCTTCCTGAAACAATGAATTCACGGTGTTCTTATTTCAATTTCCAGGAGTGTATATGAGGACAAGTAATTAGTGAAGCTGAATCCATTGCACGTTTTATCTTAGTTGTGAAGACACTGTTCCCAAAATTCACTTCTTGTGCAGACATTAAATTCGCTATTAACTGTTTGACCTATTCATTTCTATTCTCTTATTGGAGACTACCTCTGTTGAATCACTCGGATGTGATTTTATGATCGACAACATCACTGAAATATGAGGATGTTAGCAATGGTAGTCTCTACAGAAATGAATGCAGCCTAAGACAGGTAGTCGCCTGTTATTGCCTGATTTTTGGTTAACCAATAATTTATTTACTGTCAATTCATTAAAACTACATTTCTCTATGAAAAAAATAGTTATGGAAATCAGATGTCTGAGACAACTCACAGGTAGCTGCAATTGGCGACATTTCAATAACTGATTGTGTGGGTTAAAAATTGACAATCCACAAGATTATTTTGGTAGTATAAAGGATCGAAAATAGTGAGTTAAACAGATATGTGACGTGATCATCCTATAAGAAAAGCACATAGTCTGTTTACGAAAGTAAATCCGCTTAACAATATGTGTACTTCCATACCTGACAATGTGGAACTGATAGATGGTGATCTAGTAGAAATGTTTTCGAAACATAAATATTTTTAAAGGGGAAAGAAGTATTCTATATTGATAATGTGACCAATTGAATTGAGTAACCAAATGTTCACTCCATATTCTCATTACTTCACTATTAAAGTCACTCAGCGTGAGTTGAGTATTTTCATGGACGTATACTTTTCAGTTTTCTCGATTCATTGCAATAAAGCAATAATGACATCAAGTCATAAAATTTCCCTTGATAAGCTGTTGGTCAGTGAAGGTGCTCGATTTAGCTAGAAATTAAAAATTAAAGAACAAATTGAAAAAAATAACTAAAAGAAATTATGCTACATCGTGGCAGTACCCCATGCATTGTGATACTACTTGATGTGTCTTTATTATAGCACTCAGATTTTAATATTCAGTCTTTTTCCTGAGACTTGTCATTAATAGCGCACTTGGTGTGAGAGATCTACTATGAACCAAACTATGGCCATTGGCCGAAAGCTGTACGTGTGAAAATCTTTCTGTTGTGCCTATCTGCGAATCAGCATCTCCGCTGTATGGTGAGTGGCAACTTTCATTCTCATAATATTGCTACCTTGAACCAAGTGTGAGAAAGACCTTTCGTGTGTGTGCTGAAATGTTGTGCAGTATGTCAACACTCATCATATGTTTTCAGTGTTATAAATGTCTACATCAAAGCTAAGAAATCGCAACTACTTTTGTAATCCTTCCATACTGTTTTCTGACCGTTCAAATGTGTGTGTGAATTCCTAAGGGACCAAACTGCTGAGGTCATCGGTTCCTAGACTTACACTCTACTTAAATAACGTATGCTAAGAACAACACACACTCCCATGTCCAAGGGTGGACTCCAAGCTCCGGCGAGAGGAGCCGCGCAATCCGTGACATGGCAACTCAAACCGCGCGGCCACTCCGCGCGGCCCGTTTTAATGTACCATTTTCTTTTCTTGATTGTAGTTGCATTGAATATTGCGTACCTAGGAAATATTGCTTGGGATGAACCTTATAGATGAGATGACCTGCTTCAAAGGCTAAACACCGTTGGCAGTGGCGTGTTTGTTGCTGTCAAAAGTAGTTTATCTTGTCGCGAAATTGAAGTAGATACTTCCTATGAATTAGTATGGGCAGAGGTCATTGTTGGAAACCGGAATAAAATAATAATTGGATACTTTTACCGACCTCCCAATTTATATGATACAATTTACAAAGAAATCTTGAATTTGATTTCAAACACGTACCCGACTCATATGATAATAGTTGGTGGTGACTCTAATTTACCCTCAATATGTTGGCGAAAATACATGGTTAATTCCGGAGGTACGCATAAAATATCATCCTAAATTGTGCTAAACGCATTCTCTGAAAATTATTTCGAGCAGTTAGTTCATGAGCCCACGCGAATAGTAAACGGTTATGAAAACACGCTTGACCTCTTAGCAACAAATAATCCTGAGTTAACAACGAGCATCAGAACCCATTCAGGATTTAGTGAACACATAGAGTTGTCGTAGCGAGACTGTATATTGTAATCTCCATATCCTCGAAAAATAAGCGAAAAATATACCTATTCAAAAAAGCAGATAAAAATTCTCTCGACACCTTCCTAAGAGACAATCCCCACCCATTCCATATTAATAATATATGTGTAGACCAGTTGTGGCTTAAATTCAAAGAGATAGTATCGGCAGCAGTTGAGAGATTTATACCAAATAAATTAACAAGCGACGGAGCTGATTCTCCTTGGTACACAAAACGGGTTAGAACACGGTCGCAGAAACAACGAAACAAACACGCCAAATCTAAACAGACGCAAAATCCACAAGATTGGCGATCTTTTACAGAAACTCGAAATTTAGCTTAGACTTCAATGCAAGATGCCTATAACAGTTTCCACAACGAAACTTTGACTCGAAACATGGCAGAAAATCCAAATAGATTCTGGCCGTATGTGAAGTACGTTAGCGGCAAGAAACAATCAATGCTTTTCCTGCGCGATAGCAATGGAGGTACTATCGAAAACAGTGGTGCCAAAGCAGATTTACTAAATACAGCCTTCCGAAATGCCTTCACAAAAGAAAACGAAGTAAACATTCCAGAATTCGAATCGAGAACAGCTGCCAACATGAGTAACGTAGAAGTAAATATCCTTGGAGTAGTGAGGCAACTTAAATCACTTAATAAAAGCAAGTCTTCTGGTCCAGACTGTATACCAATTAGGTTCCTTTTGGAGTATTCTGATGCATTAGCTCCATACTTAACAATCATATACAACCGTTCGCTCGACGATAGATCCGTACCCAAAGACTGGAAAGTTGCATAGGTCACACCAATATTCAAGACAGGTAGTAGGAGTAATCCACTAAATTACAAACACATATCGGTAACGTCGATATGCAGCAGGATTTTGGAACATACATTGTGTTCGAACATTATGAATTACCTCAAAGGAAACGGTCTATTGACACACAGTCAACATGGGTTTAGGAAACATCGTTCCTGTGAGACACAACTAGCTCTTTATTCACATGGAGAGATGAGTGCTATTGACGAAGGATTTCAGATCGATTCCGTATTTCTGGAAGGCTTTTGACACTGTACCACACAGGCGGCTAGTAGTGAAATTGCGTGCTTATGGAATATCGTCTCAGTTATGTGATTGGATTTGTGATTTCCTGTCAGAGAGGTCACAGTTCGTAGCAACTGACGGAAAGTCATCTAGTAAAACAGAAGTGATTTCTGGCGTTCCCCACGGTAGAGTTACAGGCCCTTTGCTCTTCCTTATCTATATAAACGATTTTGGAGACAATCTGAGCAGCCTCCTTCGGTTGTTTGCAGATGACGCTGTCATTCATCGACTAATAAAGTCATCATAAGATCAAAACAAACTGTAAAACTATTTAGAAAAGATATTTGAATGGTGTGAAAAGTGGCAGTTGAACCCAAATAACGAAAAGTGTGATATTATCCACATGAGTGCTATAAGGAACTCGTTAAACTTCTAAAGTAAAAGCCGAAAATTCAACCAAATACCTAGGTACTACAATTACGAACAACTTAAATTGGAAGGAACACATAGAAAATGTTGTGGGGAAGCCAAACCAAAGACAGCGTTTTATTGGCAGGACATTTAGAAAATGTAACAGACCTATTAAGGAGACTGCCTACACTACGCTTGTCCGTTCTCTTTTAGAATACTGCTGCGCGGTGTGGGATCCTTACCAGATAGGACTGACGGAGTACATCGAAAAAGTTCAAAGAAAGGCAGCACGTTTTTTATTATCGCGAAATATGGGAGAGAGTGTCACAGAAATGATAGAGGATTTGGGCTGGAAATCATCAAAAGAAAGGCGTTTTTTGTTGCGACGGAATCTTCTAACGAAATTCCAATCACCAACTTTCTCCTCCGAATGCGAAAATATTTTGTTGGCCCCGACCTTCATAGGGAGGAACGATCACCACGATAAAATAAGGGAAATCAGAGCTCGTACGGAAAGATGTAAGTGTTCGTTCTTTCCGCGCGCTATACGAGATTGGAGTAATAGAGAATTGTGAAGGTGGTTCTATAAACCCTCTTCCAGGCACTTGAATGTGAATTGCAGATTATCCATTTAGATGTCGATGTAAAGCTTCCTCTAAATGTTTACAGTAACTAGATACTAAAGGCATATTTTGATTTGGCATTAATGTAAGATACACTCAGGAACACAGACAATATTTTCATCTCAGTAGAATACATGGTGATGCACTTCTTTCGCAATTCATCTTCGTCATTAGTGTCCCGCAATAATTTCCTTGGTTGATTTCTACATCCTCTGCCCACGTATGTAACTCATTTTGTCTCCAATTTCACTTCACGTTCCCCCTCACTTTCTTTCTACAAAGTCATATTACAGATCCCCTTTTTTACATTATTAATATTGCAGTTACAGTAACGTAAAATTCATCGACCTGGGAACGTCTCATTTCTAGTCGTTCAACACCCCTGGTAGTGACAATATTTGTCAGACACCTCTGCAGAATCATCTCTCAACGTACTTCAATTAATTAAGCCGATTACTGTTCCATTTCCCACGTAATATGTCTTGTACCTTTCTCTGCCTTGCCTTTCACCACCCAAAAGTAGATGGCATACTTACTCTGTCCATTATCATATTATGTACTATCATCTTTATTCATTTGGAAATCCCTTGTTTTCCATTTCGTTTTGATAGAAATTGAAATACGTTCTTTCTCTTCCAGTAAACTATGCCTGTAAGCTTTTGACAAGTTATGAAATTAGCTGTTCTTTGTGTTTTAATGAGTCTCAGCTATTTGGAAGCATGTATCAAAATTTCAAATTCTCCACGACAGTAGTAAGTTACCAAAACGTTCTCGCTACTACAACATTAAGGCAGTCAAGAACTCGTATTAATCCATACAAATTTTTAGTTACACCAAATCGGGCAGTTTTTAATACAAATCAGCATATAGTTGGAAATTTCTACATAACCACTGCACTCTGTATCCTTTATAATTTGTTTTACGCATTCTAGTTATCGTCTGGCCCTGCTATTTTTATCCTCTACTGCTCCTTTCATTGTTTGATTCCTGGATGCTCCAGTACATGTGCCATTAACATGTCCCTTCTTTTGGTAAGTTCAGAAGCTTCCATCCTGGTATTTTCACTTTAGTACTTTTCCGTTTCGTACTTTATGTGCCCAATTACTTTTTGACTTTCTTTGATATCTCCACACTTCAAAAGTTTGCAGATTGTTCTTTGGACTTCAGATTGGGAAATTAACTTCAGAGTATTGGAATACAAAGCTGTAAATGTCTATTGCTTCCCTGACAGATTGCTTTTGGTACATTAATCCGTATTTTAACTACGAAGTCGAGATAACTGTGCATTTTTGGAAGACATGATGCATCCACTAGATATAGTTCGCAATCCTTTACTGCCAACTCTTAGGATAGATAAGTTCAGACAACAGTTCATCTTCCCGCAAAGACATTTCCCATCTTCTTGCAGTTATGCTTTAAGGTTTTCAACATTCCTTCCTGGGTGTGGTCTACCAACTATAAAATTCATTCTGTGGTAACTGCCGTTCCAGTATTGGTAGGTCCCGGCTCTGTATGAGATTCAGTATTGAGTAAGTAGTTTTCCGCACAGCTTTAACGTAAGGTGATTGGTGCAGCAAAGTGACCATAAAATCCTGCCGAGTTGACAGGTTTCCTGCGTCAGAAAAGCTGTCCCCAGCTGGTGGAGTCGTGAGGTACCGATTGATGGCAGCTGCTGTGCCGTGTAGTTCTGTGCTGTATGTAATCAGGGAACCGGGAGGGGCCAGAGGCACTCTGGCTGGAGAAGTAAGCGAGTGGCACTGAGCTGCATAAGAAGCAGGCGCTACACACAACGGCGACAGCAACGTCAAGTCTGTAAATACTGTCGTCGTGCGCAAGCGCGCTTCTGTGTGTTTCTGCCAGCTCGAGCGGGTGTGTGTGAGTGCGTGCGTGTGTGTGTGTGTGTGTATGTGTGTGTGTGAGAGAGAGAGAGAGAGAGAGAGAGAGAGAGAGAGAGAGAGAGAGATGAAACGAATTGCTAAGTCGTGGGTGCGGAATTCAAAAATAAAATCAATTACTGACTTTCAGGCCAAGTTTTCATATGACAGGCTACACTCTCTCCATCGACATAACTATTTCAGGAGATGTATTATTTATTTTCATGTTCCTTAGGCCACATCAGTGATATTTCGCTGTTTCGTGAAAAAATTGGTCAAGTGCGAGTAGGACTGGTGCACTGAGAGTTCCGTACAAACATAATTATGTGTATACATCATTCATCCATCCTGAGAATCGAGAATTTCAATGACTTTTGCCTTTTGTCGTTATAGATCCTGGCAAGGTATTGGCCCCGTGAACTCAAAGACTGTATCAGAACCTCTACAATAGTTGCTAAGATTGTCCCAAACATACAAAAAGAAGCGAGCAAGGGGCTTCAGTTTATACGTGGAAAGAGAGAAGCTTTAATAAATCATTTCCTGTTTACTTATTAAAACATACCTACAACTAACATTTTACATTCCATGAATTAAATTTCGTCTATTATGCTTTTGACCAATGATGAAAGCAGTGATTGTAAATGGCAAAAATATATTTTTATGTGACCTCTTGCCACATTTCATAATCCTAGGTCAATGGGGATTGTCCTATAGGTTTCGATAAGTGAGTTTGCGAGTTTCAAAATATATGACATAAATGGCCGAATCTTTTCATCGCATTGACTTTTAGAAGCTTAAAATTTTTCCGCCGTTAAAGACCTTTGTATCTGAGATAGATTTTAAATTGTTATGTCAACATATTCCAGTGAAACTGGCGTCTTAACAGATGGATAAAAAATTACAAAAACATTCTGTCGTGTTATATAATTACAAATTAAAATTATTGTATTTTTTCCTTGTACTGTGAAACCTTGCTTCTTGCCAAATTTCCTGATTCTTGGTCGACAGGAAGCACGTAATGGGTTTTGTTGTGTGAGTTTCCGAGTTTCAAAATATGTGACATAAATAGCCGTTTTATTTAACTGAAGTGACTTAGGAGCTTAAAATTTTTACACTTCCAACTGATCATAGACCTTAGTATGTGGCATAAATCTGAACTTAATATGTAGATCTCCTCCTGACAAAAAGGGTTTTTAATAGTTAGACAAACGAACAGACACACAGATAGACAGACGGACGGGCGGACAACGTATCGACCCTGCAAGGGTTTCATTTTTACAGACTGACATATGACAAATGTTTACAAATACGACATCGTCATATATACTGCGAAAGCCACTGAACTTCACTGTTCTTGTCAATATTAGCGGAAGTCTGTCCAAATATATTCTCAATGTTAAATGACTACCTGTTCAGATGTCTGTCTATCCTGTTCTCTTTTACCCTCCCGCGAGATATTCTATGTTGGAAGAGAAAGTGCGATATAGTCTTCTTCAGATACCGGTCCCCTAAATTTACTCAACACGATTTTCCGGGACGAAGTGTCGCCTTTCTTACAGATATTCCCATTTAAGTCACCATATACTATCTGTTACACCTTCTTTTGAGCTGTACTGATCTGCTACGATTCTAAAAGTACATGTGCGAATTCTTTCGTCGTCTGCTTCTGTGCAAATTTGACAACAATTCCAAACGCTGGAGCAACACTCCATAATAGTTCGCACCATCGCCTTCTGTGCGATTACCTTTACAGGTCCACCAGACTTTTCCAAATGTAAGACATCCATTGGTCTTCCCTGCTGCTGATTTGTGTGTTCGTCCAATTCCATGTTGGTGCTCACATGGGAACTGTCAATCCGGCATTCGTACCGTAAACATAAATAGTATAAATCGAAAATATACATCAAAATCAAATTCGCAGAAGTGTGAAAGATAAACTGTTCGAAACTTTTAGAACTGCTGTTCAGTGTCAGTGTCAATGCATAGTTACGGAGGAAATCTAGGAGCCTGGGCGATATGAATTGCAAGTGAGATATTAATGAGTTCCAGGATTTTCGACTTGGTTAAACAGATTCAGGAAACTATACGGAAAAGAAAGTCAGATAATTATGAATTTTACCTTAAGTGTAGCGGAGATGTTGTTAATAAGTAATACTATAGATAAATCCGTAGCTTTGACGTGAAGACGAAGCTTCTTGTTATCCCCTAAAAAGCTGTGTACAAAGCTAATCAGTTAGATTTCGTGCAATCCGCGTTGTATCATTTCGAGCGGAAAAATGTCAGTCTCTCTTGCCCAGTCGACGAACGCTGTGACACATTTGTTTAAAACACTGCCAGTAATAAGTATCAGTGTATACATATTGAGGAACATCAAGACAAATTAGGAACAATAATTTAAGAAAGAAGACTTTACTTGTAAAAATGTTGTTATCGATGTAGGCAGACCTGGAAAAATGGGACAGAATAATTTTCAGTGCTACATCCGAAGCGTTTTCTTACCACGTGTAAAAAATTATTCATTGCTTTTCTTGGACTCTTGGCCTGGACATAACGATACCTCTATCTTTTGGAGGAGGACGAAAAGGCTGTTGCTATAATTCGGATTCTAGCTGTACCTAATAGTGTGGTTCGGCCCCTGAATGAATAAATTTTTCGACAGCGTACAGCATTTTTCAGAACATTGTCGGACAATATGATTTACGATAGCTTTTTGTCATTTCAAATATTTTACTAATCTTCAGTCATTTCTGCATTGCCCGTTTGTATCACCACACTTTACGAATTTGATCAAGCATGCCTGCTACGCAGCAAAATGTGCCTAAGAGTTCCCACGACAGTTTCTTGCTCCATTCCAGTTCTGTCTAAATGAATCTGGTAATTACTATGAAAGGCCTGAACGCAATAATTCTTTTACTTTTATCGGGTGACCCTGGTGTAAATAAAATGTTTTTTTTTCGTCATCCAATAGACACTTCTCATTTTTGTCCTATTACATGGCATAAACAAGAAACTATTTAATTGTTAGCAAAATACACATTATTCAAAACTTGTCATAGGAACTGACCTGCAAGTGTTGTTAGACAACATTTAATGTCAACAAATGAAAGTCGCGATTGATGAAAGTACGTCATACACTGCATTGATTTTCATTCCTCTGCTAGTCAGTTGTGTGTTACATCTGCAACAGTTTATCTGTCAATATAAACTACAATTTCTTCAAACATTGTAATATGTGCCATTTTTTGTATGGTTTAGGTGCTTAAAATTCTCGTATGTGCGCTTTGGAATTTGCTCTGCCTTGTGCTACATCCTTTTGTCGGGTTCTTCGTCTGCTTATTCGCCGAATCTCGCGCTAGGTAGGAAGGTGTACACAAACCACTGTCATAGGCGGTTTTTGGCGCGGTAAAAATGAGTAACATTACATTTTTTAATAAAAAATTTCAGTAAAAATTTGGGCAGTGCATTCTTTTGGTATAGTCTTCTCGTGGGTAATTTTTAGGGTAGGTTTCGACATGTTGTATTGGACCATTCCCTTGATAGTATTACTCCTCAGTAAACAGGATGACCAGATCCAGATGTTCACCACTAATCTAGATCCATCGATTCAGTCATATACTGGTGGAGAGATTCCGTATGATGGCGTCGTGGTTAGCTGGCGACGATGTGGACCCAAACACTCCCTTCTTTGGTCTGGACCCTTCCGAGGATTATTGCAGGCTGATTGCTTTCAGTCCGAAGAAGCTTAAGACGTGATGCATCGGAAAAGACCACCTGTTACGACCAAGTAGACGTCCAGTTGCGGCACTGGTGTGGAAACTCTTGGCTTCGTCACCGAGGAACAGCAGCCGGCAAGGATGCATGAACCAGGCGCCTGTTACGGAGGTCCATACGCATAAACGGTCGCTGACCGGCCGCTGAGGAGACACCATTGCAAGACCCTTGGTCCGTCTAGGCGGTCAGCTACAAGTCTATTCCCCCGTATACTCTCCGCAACCGTCGTTCACCGCTGTCGTTTATAGCCCGTGGTGCAGCGCAGTAGCTTAGGCGCCAGTTTTGAACAGCGCCGTTTTGTCAGCACATAAACAGTTTACACATTCAGCTGTTTCTGAAATGCTTCCATCCTTGGCCCAAACGCCAATGATCATACCCGTTTGAAAGTCCGATAAACCACGCCGTTTCCGCAATACGGCAACGACTGCACAGTTTTCTGTGTCCCAAACTTCCCCCCCCCCCCCCCCCCCCATCGCCCCGTCCACCACGATGCCCTTCGTATACACCCTCCATCGTTAGTGCTGACATTCCACATTTCTGTGTAACGATTACAGTGTATCTCAGCATTAAATGACTTCAGAATGTTACTCCGGGGAACAGTAATGAAAGGTAATACATTAAGGAAAAAAAAAATACCAACAACTTGCGGTGCAAAAGTTACTGACCTTATCGGTGTACGGGTATGATATACAGGTAAAGCTGTTAGGGGTGTGTACAACCACTCATTGTTAACATTTTATTTGAAATATTGAAGTCCCACGTAGTCTGTTGGTAGATTTGCAAACGTCAAGTATGTCCTGTTGTGACACGTCCATTAATATCACAATTCTCTCAAATAATTGTGCCTGTTCACTTCTTGTCACCAACTTAAACGATCATTCGATATGAATTTCGTCTCTTTATCATATGGGCCCATATATTTCTCTTTTGATTGTTTATGTTGGAGAACACTTACAAGAATAAATTGTTTACTGAAATACTCTGGTAGTTAATGTTATGTCCCAGGCAGAGTATCGTAATTTGGGTTTTACTTTCGCAGGGACTCATACAGCTAACTGAGCTGTCTGAAACCTTAAAACTGCTTCGCGCTAGTACCTCGCTTTTAATTTCTGCAGTCATGTTCAAATTTTTCTACATTTTTTTAAAAGATCTTCAAGCATGACTACACTGCCCGCCCGGTTAGCCAAGTGGTTTAACTCACGGCTTTCCGGAGTGGGAAGGAGCGCGTGGTTCCCGGCACGAATCCGCCCAGCGGATCTGTGTCGAGGTCCGGTGTGCCTGCCAGTCTGTTGATGGTTTTTAGGCGGTTTTCCATCTGCCTCGGCGAATGCGGGCTGGTTCCCCTTATTCCGCCTCAGCTACACTATGCACTATGTTGGTGATTGCTGCGCAAACAAGTTCTCCACATACGCTTGCACCACCGTTACTCTACCACGCAAACATAGGGGCTACACTCGTCTGGTGGGGGGGGGGGGGGGGGGAATCCACGGGGGGCCGAAACGCACAATACCCTGGGTTCGGTGTGGGGTGGCGGAAGGATGAACTGGACTGCGGTAGTCGTAATGGGGTTGTGGACCACTGGGGCTGCGGGGGGGACGGAGCCTCTCCGTCGTTTCTAGGTCCCCGGTTAACTTACAACATGGCCACTCTCCTATCTGGAGAGGAATCTGATTGGGGCCGATTCAAGACCCAAACGACACAAGCCAGGCTGAGAGGGCGAACTACTGCATAAACAGTGTGACGTCACAGCCATCACCTGTTAGCTATTCGTCCGTCTCCTCCAATGGGGTGGATTAATATAAAGACCAATAGAAAACAGCTATTTCAGCCAATGACAGATAATAAAGGAAACACCAATAAAGCATACCTTTCACCCCTCCTTCTCCTCCTTTTACAGCCAATCAAGTAACGACACGGTTTTCTCGTGCAGCTATTTAAGGAACCAAGTGTGTTCATTTAGCAGTTAACGTAAGGTCCTGATGAAGGCTAGCTGCAACGCTGGCCGAAACGTTGGCGCATTCTAAATTATGACGATGCGGTCTGATACCCTGAAGAATTTTATTGAAGAAGACAACGGCCGCGGAAGCCTACGCTTATACTGCATAATAGTGTACAGTGTGTATCACAATTAGAAACGAAAACTGACAAGAATAAAAGTGTACGAGGGAAAAGTGGGGTACTAGGGGGGGGGGGGGAGGGGGGGAGTCATCAATCACTAAATAATAAGTAGGTTGTGTGGAAATATATTCTTGTATCGCCGTTGAATCTGAGGTACTTACTTTACAGACACATCTTTTCGATTCAGTGGTTATTTTTCCTTGTCACACCCCCTCTACAAAGACACGAAACTACCGGGTCTGCTGGCGAAGGCTTGTTTGAACTGCTGAACTACTGGGCGGCATTTCAGCGACAACAGATTCCAGCTCGAAAGAAGGGAGGGGCACATTTCACGCCCAATAGACACGTCGATAGCAGTCGCGAGCTCTCGTGTAGATCGGTCTTCGTGGATGGTCGAGGAAGTGGCTGGAATGGGCTGCGCGAGACTTCGTCGCGTGGAGAAGCAGAAATTCCTAGGGGCGTGCTGTTAATTTCAAATGGCGTAGAAAGTTCACTGAACGTGACCGAAGATTTTTCACCTCAGCTACTGAGTTGGTGCGTGACCGTAGAATTTTTCATACGGTTAGTAAACATAAAAGATACATACACTGATCAGCCAGAACATTATGACCGATATGAACCCGTCCAGACGATAGCAGTGTCACCTGGCAAGAAATGACTGCTAGTCAGATACAAGCATGGTTCATGCAGTATCAGTGGGCGTACTGTCCATGTGTAGAATGGAGAAAGCGCGTAATCAATCTGGTTATGACCGAGGGCGGATTGTGATGGCCCGGAGGCTCGGCGCGAGCATTTCGGAAACCGCACGACTTGTCGGGTGTTTGAGGAGTGCTGTGGTGAGTGTCTTCAAAAAGGTGCGAAACCAAGATTGATGTCACGCTTTCTTCTAAATAAGCTGTACAACGATTGAGATTCACGATATCCAGTTATATGACGCTATACGATAAACTCGTTGATTACAAAAAAGCGTATGGAGCCTGTAGATGGCAAAATGAATGGCCGAAACTGGTTACTTCCGAAATATAATAAAATATCTTAAAGCGTACGGGTTTTGGTAAAGTTTATTGAATTGAAAAGGTAAAACTACGTCCACAGGTCGTGGGCTGGGCAGATGTCGGACGTCGTAGGCTGGCCAGACTGGTAAAACAGGACAGGCGTCGAACTGTGCGGAAGTAACATCAGACTTAAATGCTGCATCTACATCTACATTTATACTCTGCATGCCACCCAACGGTGTGTGGAGGAGGGCACTTTACGTGCCACTGTCTTTACCTTCCTTTCCTGTTCCATTCGCGTATGGTTCGCGGGAAGAACGACTGCCGGAAAGCCTTCGTGAACGCTCGAATCTCTCTAATTTTACATTCGTGATCTCCTCTGGAGGTATAAGTAGGGGGAAGCAATACATTCGATACCTCATCCACAAACGCACCCTCTCGAAACCTGGACAGCAAGCTACACCGCGATGCAGAGCGCCTCTATTGCAGAGTCTGCTACTTGAGTTTGCTAAACATCTCCATAACGCTATCACGCTCACCAAATAACACTGTCACGAAACGCGCCGCTCTTCTTTGGATCTTCTCTATCTCCTCTGTCAACCCGACTAGGTACGGAACCCACAATGATGAGCAATACTCAAGTATAGGTCGAACGAGAGTTTTGTATGTCACCTCCTTTGTTGATGGACTACATTTTCTAAGGACTCTCCCAATGAATCTCAACCTCGCACCCTCCTTATCAACAATTAATTTTATATGATAATTCCACTTCAAATCGTTCCGTACGCATACTCCCAGATGTTTTACAGAAGTAACTGCTACCAGTGTTTGTTCCGCTATCATGTAATCATACAATAAAGGATCCTTCTTTCTATGTATTAGCAATACATTATATTTGTCTATGTTATGGGTCAGTTGCCACTCCCTGCTGCAAATGCCTATCTGCTGTAGATCTTTCTGCGTTTCGCTGCAACTTTCTAATGCTTCAACTTCTCTGTATACTACAGCATCATCCGCGAAAAGCCGCATGGAACAGGCGACACTACCTATTAGGTCATTTATATATATTGTCAAAAAGCAATGGTCCCATAACACTCCCCTGTGGCACGCCAGAGGCTACTTTAACATCTGTAGACGTCTCTCCATTGAGAACAACATGCCGTGTTCTGTTTGCTAAAAACTCTTCAATCCAGCCACACAGCTGGTCTGATATTCCGCAGGCTCTTACTTTATGTACCAGGCGACAGTGCGGAACTGTATCGAACACCTTCCGGAAGTCAAGGAAAATGGCATCTACCTGGGAGACTGTATCTAATATTTTCTGGGTCTCGTGAACAAATAAAGTGAGTTGGGTCTCACACGATCGCTGTTTCCGGAATCCATGTTGATTCCTACAGAGTAGATTCTGGGTTTCCAGAAATGACATTATACGCGATCAAGAAACATGTTCTAAAATTCTACAACAGATCGATGTCAGAGATATAGGCCTATAGTCTTGCGCACCTACTCGACGACTCTTCTGGAAAACTGGGACTATCTGTGCTCTTTTCCAATAATTTGGAACCTTCTGTTCCTCTAGAGACTTGCGGTACACGGCTGTTAGAAGGGGAGCAAGTTCTTTCACGTACTCTGTGTAGAATCGAATTGGTATCCCGTCAGATCCAGTGGACTTTCCTCTGTTGAGTGATTTCAGTTGCTTTTCTATTCCTTGGACACTTATTTCAATGTCAGCCATTTTTTCATTCGTTCGAGGATTTAGAGAAGGAACTGCAGTGCGGTCTTCCTCTGTGAAACAGCTTTGGTAAAAGGTGTTTAATATTTCAGCTTTACGCGTGTCATCCTCTGTTTCAATGCAATGATCATCCAAGAGTGTCTGGATATGCTGTTTCGATCCACTTACTGATTTAACGTGAGAACAGAACTTCCTAGGATTTTCTGTCAAGTCGGTACATAGAATTTTACTTTCGAATTCACTGAACGCTTCCTGCATAGCCCTCCTTACGCTAACTTTGACATCGTTTAGCTTCTGTTTGTCTGAGAGGTTCTGGCTGCGTTTAAACTTTCAGTGAAGCTCTCTTTGCTTTCGCAGTAGTTTCCTAACTTTGTTCTTAAACCACGGTGGGTATTTCCCGTCCCTGACAGTTTTACTCACACGTACCTGTCTAAAACGCATGCTGGGCAGAGTACAAATGTGTCTGACGACACAGTGGACCGAACACTCCTAACGATCGGCCTGCGCATCCGACGACCTATGCATGTTCCAAAGTTAACAACACGGCACAGCAACTACGACGACAGGCGCCAATCCGTCGTCTTCCCGGGAAACAGCTCCTTGACACTTACGAGACGAAGATAAGGTTGCGGCGGCTCCAGTATGCTCTGGAGAACATTTACTTGGGCATCCATGGGATCAGTGGAGCTCCTGCAAGGTACCATGATGACCAAGGAGTATCGCACACTGGTTTCAGAACACGTTTCCCGACGGCAGTGGCTATTTTCAACAAGATAATGCGCAATGTCACAAGGCCAGGAGTGTGATGGAGTGGTTCGAGGGAGACTGTGGCAAGTTCCAGTTCATGTACTGGTCCCCCCAGCTTGCCCGATATGACCCTATCAATCTGGAATGTGACTGACCGCGGCGTCAGGTCTCATCGCATCCCTCCCCTGAATGTATGGGAAATAGGTGACTTGCGTGTGCAGATGTGGTGTCAACTCTCTCCGGTTAGGCCTCATTGCTTCTATGCCACGACGAGTAGCCGCTGTTATCTGGGCTTAAGGTGGACATACCGGCTGTAAGGTAGGTGCCCTTAATGTTTCGAGTGATCAGTGCATAATACATTATTTAGTAAACAATTATGTTTTCTCCTTCCTTATTAACAACAGTCTGCTAACGTCGGCATAACTTTTCGATTCCACTATTGAAGATATCACGTGATTTTGAGGTGAAGATGTCGTCGAGGCATTTTATGAGCGCATTTGATCCGGAGAGTAAGTTCCTTGAAAGTCGTCAGACAGAGAGCGGAAAAGGTGAAAATTTGAGGGCACAGGATCAGGTGAATAAGATGGATGCGGTATGACTTGCCAATGTTACTCCTGTGTCGTGGTTTTGTCAATATAGCTGAACGCGAATGGTCGCTGTCGTGGAGTAGATGACTTCAAACAGCCTTACTCATCGTTGTTCTTGGATTGCGCCTGGAAGAGGTCTCAATTGTTGATGATAAATGTCTGCAGTGATGGTTACTGTAGTGTTGGCAGAAGAGCCAACACTGTGTTTCTAGAGGAGGCCGAAATGCACGCGTTTAATTACACGCTGACTGGCGTGAGGTCTGGAACAGGAAAATATCTTGAGAATTGCAAATAAAGTACGTAGATGATGTAATACTTAACTTTAATCCACAATTGTAGAACATCGCTCTTGTTTAGACATTATGACACTCTGAATATAAACTGGTAATGGCGCCTTGCTAGGTCGTAGCAAATAACGTAGCTGAAGGCTAAGCTAAATATCGTCTCGGCAAATGAGAGCGTAGTTGTCAGTGATCCATCTCTGGCTAAGTCGGTTGTACAACTGGGGCGAGTGCCAGGACGTCTCTCTAGACCTGCCGTGTGGTGGCGCTCGGTCTGCTATCACTGACAGTGGCGACATGCGGGTCCGCCGTATACTAACGGACCGCGGCCGATTTAAAGGCTACCACCTAGCAAGTGTGGTGTCTGGCGGTGACACCACAGTTACACCTCGGGGAAGCAATTTGTGGTACACCACTCCATTGCTGTTCCACTAGATGCATAACATTATTTTCGTTGATGCGTGCAGGTCTTTGTACGGGGTCTTACTGCATGCAAATGTCGCTCGATGGTTGAATGATCACAATTCATCACATTTGACAGTGATCGAGCACACTGACTTTGGTCATTGTGGATTAATGCGTTTAAACGATCTTCATCAAACCCGAAGGTCTTCCTGAAGATGGAGAGTCACTAATGTCGAAACGATCCTCCTTCAAGCGAGATATCTTCCTGCCTTGCTCTGTCCAATGGCATTATCCGCATACACGTCGCAAATGTTTCTGGCTGCGTCCGCTACTGCCACACCTCTACTTAAGTCATATAGAACAATATGTCGGAAATATTCCGTTTTCTCCATTTGGCACTCCGTTTCCTAGGATCCACAGCTCCACTCACTATCTAAATAACTAACGACAATATGCAAACTACAAATGTGAACTACAAATAAAAAAATGACAAGTGATAAATAAACCTGTACCAAATGGAATACCAAGATGTGCGATAGCAATGGAAATACTATCGATGACAGTGCTGTTAAAACAGAGTTACTAAACACAGCCTTCCGAAATATCTTCACCAATAAAGATGAAGTAATTATTCCAGAATTCGAATCAAGAATAGCTGCTAACATAGTAACTTAGAAGTAGATATCCTCGGAGTAGTGAAGCAACTTAAATTACTTACTAAAGCAAGTCTTCTGGTCGACATTGTATACCAGTTTCATACCTTTTAGAGTTTTCTGATGCTATTTCTCTACACTTAACAGCCATATAAAATTTCCCGCTCGACGTAAGGATCCGTTCCCGAAGACTGTAAAGTTTCACAGGTCACACGAATATAGAAGGAAGCCAATAGGAGTAATCCACTGAATTGCATTCCCATATCATTATCGTCAATGTCCAGCATGGTATTGAAACATAAATTGAGTTAGAACTTATATGAATTACCTCGAAGACAACGGTCTATTGACCCATAGTAAGCTCAGATTTAGAACACATCTTTCTTGTGAAACACAACTAACTCTTTACTCACACGCAGCATTGAGTGCTATCGACAAAGGATTTCAAATTGATTGCAGGTACCTATATTTCCATAACGCTTTTGACACGTACCGCACAAGCGCCTTGTAATCAAGTGGCGTGTTTATGGAATATCGTCTCAGTTATGCCACTGGATTCCGATTTCTATCAGTTCGGAGTAACTGATGAAAAGTCATCGAAGAAATCAGAAGCGATCTCTGGCGTTCCCCGAGATAGTTTTATAGGACCTCTGTTGTTCCTTCTCTATATAAACGCGTTAAGAGAGAATCTAAGCAGCCATCATAGGCTGTTTACAGAAGATGCTGTCGTTTACCGTCTAGTAAAGTCATCAGAAGTCCAAAACCAGTTGCAAAACGATTTCATATCTGTATGGTGCGGAAAATGGTAATTGACCCTAAATAATGAAAACAGCGAGATCATTCACATGAATGCTAAAAGGAATCCGTTACACTTCGGTTACACGATAAACCGATCAAGCTGAGAGTTCTTAGCGGGACTCATTAGCAGAAGCCGCGGTCTCCTGGAGATGGTGAACAGTCGGATCGCCGAAATATTCTATCGAGTTGATTTTAGGATCCGGCAGCAAACCCAAAGAGACTTTGAAGACTTATCACTCCGGGAAAGCCTACGTCACACTATATAACAGTTCCTGGACATTTTGGAACATAGTTAATTCTAGACCAGTGATGGATGAAGTAGGATGTACAGGATGGACTTTTCTGACAATAATGACTCACCGACCTACATGAAAAGATAAACTGACACCTTCCAGAGCGTGGGAATCGTATCACTTCAGCCACACACACAACACATTCGGCACACGACACTCGGCCCCTTCTGTAATAGTCAGCTCCTTATACCCTCCTTTCTGCATCCACCATGTGTTATTTCGCTTCCATGTTAGTAGAAGTGCTTCACATCATCTACTTTTGCCCACAATTTTTCCGTTAAGTTCGTAGCCAAAATCATTTTGCAAGCCGTCAGACCCTATCTCTTCCTTGGCTTCCTTTATGTCCATGTCGTTTGCTTAGTAGAGTGTTGTCGATACGTAATAGGTCCTGTTATTTTTCTTCACTTTCACAGAAGACGACAATGTCATCCGCGAATATTATCGTCGAGATATCCTCTCACTCGGAATTGTAGGCTCACTTTATTTTACACCTAGCCAATTGCTTCTTCAATCTGCGTGTTTAAAACTAAGCGAGCAAGATTGTATAAACGCCTCAAGACATTTTCAATTCGATCACTTCTCTCACAGACATCGTCTTTCTGTTCCCACTTGTTTCTTTATACATTGAACATTTTAATCACTCGCTTTACCGTATATTTGTTTTCCAGAAGAACTGAAACATCTTGCAACATTTTTTAATTTGAACATTCTTCTAGGTCGATAAATCCTATAAATATCTCTTGATTTTTCCTAAGTGTTGCATATATTACGGAACCTCCACTGCCTTTACCTTTCTTACAGCCAAAGTCATCGCCATGTAACAGAACCTACAAATATTTGCAGTTACCTTTTGCTATCCTCAGTGGAAGTGAAGAAGAATTACAGGATATGCTGAATGGAATGAACTGTGTAATGAGTACAAATTATCGATGGAGAGTATATCGAAGGAAGGGTAAAGTAATGAGAAATAGTAAAAATGAGAGCAGCGAGAAACTGATCATTAGCATTAATGATAACGAAGTAGATGAAATTAAGGAATTCTGCTACCTAGGCATCAAAATAATCCATGGCAGTCGGAGCAAGTAGAACGTCAAAAGTAAACTACCACTAGCAAAAAGGGCATTCCTGTCCAAGAGAAGTCTACTAGTATCCAACATAGGCCTTAATTTAAGGAAAAATTTCTAAGAATGTACGTTTGTAGCACAAAATTGTATGGTAATGAAATGTGGACTGTGGGAAAACCAAGAAAGAAGAGAATCGAAGATTTGGGGTGTGGTGCTACAAAAGAGGACTGAAGATTATGTGGACTTATAAGGTAAGGAATGAGGTAGTTCTCTGGAGAATCGGCGTGGGGAGGAATCCATGGAATTGGAGGGAAATGTAGAATGTGGAAAACGTAGGGGAAACACCCAGCAAATAAATGAGGATATAGGTTGTAATTACTACTTTGAGATGAAGAGGTTAGCACAGGAGAGGAATTCGTGGCGGGCCGCATCAAACCAGTCAGCAGACTGATGACTGAAAAAAAAAAAAAAATCCGTTGTGTTTATTCGTTCTCAGAAGCTTCTACTGGCTCATGGTCATTACTTGTAAACGACGAGTTAAGAGGGATATCTTCCTTAACGAGATTTTCCTCCATTTGTGACCTACCGTACCTCGAAATACGTTGGTAAGAACCGAAAGAATGGTGCAGACTTCCCTACAGGGCAAAAGCCTTATCTTAGATTTATGTAACGGCCCAGTGGCCGCTGGCGACGTCTCGCCCATTACAGCGTCGTGGCGTCGCGGCAGACGACACATTTCACGCCCAATGGAGACGTCGATAACGGTAGCGAGCTCTCGGTCTTCGCCGATGCTTTTAGTAGTGGCTGGAATGTGCCGTGTAGGGAGAGGGTGGCGAGAAGTGTAGATCCTCTGCCGCAGCTGAGCACCTTGAATTTAGCAGAACCCACTGCTGTCTTTCAGCAGATCGTCACACATGTACTACGATACTGATAGTGTGTGAGGTCATTAGATTAGATTAGATTAGATTAGTACTTGTTGCATAGATCATGAATACCACACTTCGTAATGATGTGGAACGTGTCAGGTTAATAAAAGGTGTCTATACAAGATATTACATTAGACAAAATATTACATGAAACTCAATAATTTTAATTTTTTTTTTTTGTGGGTGTTGGGGAAATTACCCACTTACTATATCCAAAAATTCATCTAATGAGTAGAAGGAGTTGCCATTAAGAAAGTCTTTTAATTTCCTTTTAAATGCTATATGGCTACATGTCAGACTTTTGATCCTATTAGGTAAGTGACCAAAGACTTTTGTGGCAGCATAATTTACCCCCTTCTGAGCCAAAGTTAGATTTAACCTTGAGTAGTAAAGATCATCCTTTCTCCTAGTGTTGTAGCCATGTACACTGCTATTACTTTTGAATTCGTTCGGACTGTTAATAACAAATTTCATAAGTGAATATATATATTGTGAGGCTACAGTGAAGATCTCTAGCTCTTTAAATAAGTGTCTGTAGGATGATCTTGGATGAGCTCCAGCGATTATTCTGATTACACGCTTTTGTGCAATGAATACTCTTTTACTCAATGATGAGTTACCCCAGAATATGATGCCATACGAAAGCAGAGAATGAAAATAGGGGTGGTAAGCTAATTTACTCAGATGTATATCTCCAAAATTTGCAACGACCCTAATAGCATAAGTTGCTGAACTCAAACGTTTCAGCAGATCCTCAATGTGTTTTTTCCAGTTCAACCCCTCATCAATGCATACACCTAGAAATTTTGAATATTCTACCTTAGCTACTGATTTCTGATCGAAGTCTATATTTATTAATGGTGTCATTCAATTTACTGTGTGGAACTGTATATACTGTCTTTTGTCAAAGTTTAATGAGAGCCCATTTGCAGAGACCCACTTAATGATTTTCTGAAAAACATCGTTTACAATTTCACCAGTTAAATCTTCTCTTTTGGGTGTGATAGCTATACTTGTATCATCGGGAAAAAGTACCAGCTTTGCATCTTCGTGAATATAGAATGGCAAGTCATTAATATATATTAAGAACAGCAGAGGACCCAAGAGCGAACCTTGTGGCACCTCATTCTTGATTGTTCCCCAGTTTGAAAAAACACCAGTTTTTTTTGCATATTATGGCGCTGATGTTAGTATATAGCTATATTAAGGAATAGAAACCGGCCTCCTCGGCCGCCGGGGCCGACTAGCTCAGCATGTCAAATCGTCGTGTTAACAACGGGAAGATCATGGGTTCGAATCCCCAACGGGCCACTATAAGTCTACCTGCGGCGGTCGTCGTGAGAGGACGTGCTGTGTTTATATCCTAGCTGCGCAGTGGCGGCCGGGCGAGACAAACGCATCACATGAGAGCACTGCGTTTAAGTCCTTTAATGGCAGACAATGTAAGTAATCGCCTGCAGAAATATAGTGAACACGGAAGAAATGCTGAAGCATGCGAACAGATTTACCTTCGCATATGGTTGTGCGAGGCTACGGATGGTGATAGGATTACTGTGAACCTAGATTTAACTTCAGAGGATGTATATGGATGTCAGTTGTTTTACTCGAAACGCAGTTTTTGTGAAAGTAAACTCAGGACTACATGTCGTCGACTCATGGATAAGATTGAAGAAGAGGCTGATTTTTGTGACTCACTAGGCGGAAATAATCAAGGTATCTGAGCCGTTTGAGGAACAACTCCGATTGTAAATTCCAGAGATGTGTCGCTACTAGTGCTGTTGTGGCTGAGGATTCTATTGGGACAGCGAAAATCTGGACGTAGCGTTTGCTGGAGCCTGGTGTCGGCAATCAGTCAGCCAGCTGGCGAGGACGACGGAATGTGCAACCTCGGAGCAGACAAGCAGCCTGTTAGCAAGTGACAGGCATACACTTCTGGGTCTCGCTCTCGCGCTGTTGTGTACGGAGGACGGTGCGCTGGTGCCAGCTAAGCGTGTAAAGCAAAATGTGGAAGTCACGGTAGTTGCTAGCTTGCTCAAATGCGATTACCATTGGAATTAACTTGTAAGATGCGGCGGAATGGAATTTCTTTGCTAGTTGGGGGTATTTCTGTTACTGTTAAGGTTCAAAAATGATTCAAATGGCTCTGAGCACTATGGGACTTAACATCTGAGGTCGTCAGTCCCCTACAACTTAGAACTACTGAAACCTAACTAACCTAAGGACAACACACACATCCATGCCCGAGGAAGGATTCGAACCTGCGACCGTAGCGGTCGCGAGGTTCCAGACTGTAGCGCCTAGAACCGCACGGCCACACCGGGTGGCTGCTGTTAAGGACTATTCAGTATGGTTGTAGGTGTTGTAGGGGCAAAGTAGTGTGACTGGAGCGTTATACCTTGCCTTCGGCGTAGTTTTTTTCAAGTATTTAATTTCTTTGTGGCTTTCTTTTTCTTAAGAGTTGTAGCCCAGGCCAGGGAGGTGTCGTTTGTTCGTCTGGTTTACTGCTGACTCCTAGAATACAATACAGTATCTTCAAGCTGTGCAGTCTAGTGTATTTGTGTTTAATATGAGATGTGCGGTTTTCCAGGTTTTACTAAAACTGAAGCGACTTCTAGTCCCCCTTTCCTTGTGAGTTAGTATTAAGCTTAGTGTTTTTATATTGGTTACTTGTGTTGCTACTGTGTGCCTTTTAGGTAATGTGTGTAATATTTTATCAAAATCATTATTTGCTTAAACTGTTTCCAAATTTTCAGTGCACTGTTGGCACCAAACACTATTTCATTAAAGCTAACATAAATAACGCTTTTCAAATATTCAGTTCACCGTTGGAGCTAGGATTGCCTCGCACTTGGTGAATATACACATTTATGTAAAAGTATTCATGTATGCCTGTGATTTAAGTGCTTGAGGAGTTGGTCTTGCTGTTTAGTTGGCTAAAATTAGAATTAATTCCAACTCGCTTGTGAATATCTTTCTGTGCTTTTGAATACTAACTAGGTACGTGTGGCTGTGAAGCTGTGGCATTCTCGGCGATTGAACTTAGTTCTTTCTGCAAAGTGTAATTTTCTGACTGTTCTCATAAATAAGTTTGATTTATTTTATGCCTACGGTTAAAACCAGTGTGTTTCACTTCCCATGCCCAGGCTCCCTACCATTTCAGTATCAATGTCGCTGGCTGAACTGGGGCTGAAAACCGGTAGAACATGTGCCAAATGAACACATTCTGTTAGCATTGTCGGCTTAAATTAGGTTTTTCCGAAGGAAGACAGACAGACGGACAGAGAGAGAGGAGGGAGGGAGAGAGAGAGAGAGAGAGAGAGAGAGAGAGAGAGAGAGAGAGAGAGAGAGAGAGAGAGAGAGAGGGGAGAGGGGAGAGGGGAGAGGGGAGAGGGGAGAGAGGAGAGACAGAGAGATGAGAGAGAGAGAGGAAAGAGAGAGAGAGAGAGAGAGAGAGAGAGAGAGGGAGGAGAGAGAGAGAGAGAGAGAGAGAGAGAGAGAGAGAGAGAGAGAGAGGGAGAAGAGAAAGAGGAGAGAGAGAGGAAAGAGAGAGAGAGAGGAGGAGGAGAGAGAGAGAGGAGAGTGAGTGACAGACGAGGTTGGGGGCAGGGAAAGGACAGAGAAATGAATACCCTCTTAAAAGATTGAAAAACAGTTTCGTGTTACATGAATGTGAAAGGCTTTCGGGCCATGATCGTCAATGAACGTCAATCCAAAACGTGTGCGGTACGTAGATAATCATACAGTGTAAGGTTAGACATCCGGTACTGGCTTCACTTAACGTTTCCGGGCTGATAAGCTGTCCACTAAACACTTCATCTCTGAAGATGTCTCCCGCCGTCGGAGATGAAACGTTCGGGGACTGTTTTATGCATCGACCACGGCCTATCGACCACGAGGATTAAGTGAAGGTATGTGGATAAGGTAGTCATTTATGGGTGCAATAAAGTCGCAAGCATAATATCCTTCAACTACCAACAGAGAGAGGCATGGAAGACACCTACCAAATGGTAACGGAACCAACTTATGATTCCATGAATGCGTGTTAATTTCAACTATTATAACCGGCTAGCAACACGTTAGAACAACAGCACACAGACTAAACACAAAGAAACCCCACCAACTACGCTTACAGTAGAATCACTTAGTGCACAGGCTAACGAGTCACTGAGGCAATCAGCTTCATTCAAATTGCAACTGGAACCAGAGCTGGGAGAATTTCAGAACAGTGCGGAAGAGGTCTCCTGTAGTGAGGTAAAAACGATTGCCGCTAAATCACAAACTAATGATAATTTCCGATAACTACGGAAACTCCAAGCATGCAATCCCGTCCATATATAAAGCGATTAGACAATCAATAAAAAGCTATGTCGATCGGTTACGCACCTAAGGAGAACATGAAAGAAAACAAAAATGAGGAAATCAAGAAAATAACCGGAGGTTTTCGAATGTCTGTTAAAAACGATACCAAGACGAATGCAGCTGTTAACAATCACTGGCTAGCCGATCCACAACATGAAAATACTCATAAAACTGCAGCACTAGACAGGCAGTATGAGCCAAAGATTTCCTGGCCTCATGACAACGTCATATCTCCTTAGGCGGCAATCATATGTGTGTGTGTGTGTGTGTGTGTGTGTGTGTGTGTGTGTGTGTGTGAAATCCTATGGGACTTAACTGCTAAGGTTATCAGTCCCTAAGCTTACACACTACTTAACCTAAATTATCCTAAGGACAAACACACACACCCATGCCCGAGGGAGGACTCGAACCTCCGCCGGGACTAGCGGCACAGTCCATGAATGCGGCGCCTTAGACCGCTCGGCTAATTCCACGCGGTGGCAATCATGAATACACTGACATACCGTTTAGCTATTCTCAATATAAACAGGACGTTTTCTACCACCGAAGAACGTGAATTGTGGAAGCATTTACGAGAAGCAGTTCTCGATGTCTCCTTTTTGCAGGAAGTGTGCTTTCCTGACGTTGCAAACGCCAACGAATATGTCAATTATCAACATCGAAACGGAATCCGGCACAACTAACTTATTCAGGCAAGGAATACCATGCACACCGACAGTTTTTCTTCCATCCGGTAGAGAAACAACTTCCAAAGTCTATGACGTTCTAATTGTGAACATTTGCGCCCCATTGGGTTCGGGAACTCGGAGCGAGAGGAAAGAATTTTGTAAAGTACAGCTAACCCAGTTTCCAACAAACTTTGAAACGAATACTATTATCATGGGCCATTTGAATTGTCTGATCGAACAAGGGAGCCAAATCTTAATTAGTGCGCTGGACTGCAGTTACGAGCAAACTGTAGTTGATGAACGTTTGGCGCAGATGGTACCCTTTACAGTCGGCCTTCACTTAGGTCACAGCTACTGCGGTTAGCCCTTTCGATGGCGTATATGGTAATATGCAACTGTTGCCGTAAATAATAGTACCAAATACTACCACTTAGTTTCTCGGACCACTTCGCCTGTCACCCCGTCGTGCCGTACGGGACAACCTGGCTACATGGGCAGTAACATTTCCAGGCTGAACACAAGCTGCCTAACAGGCGGGGAATTAGAACATGGGATTGCAGCACTTTGGTGCGACAATTGCTTTCCTTAATTTCATTCATCATAATCCACTTTTTTAAAAAGCTTGTAATTGTGTCATTCGTTACAGAAATAATGAAATTCTGCATCAGTTACGTATTTTTTCATACGTAGCACGATGAGCTTCGAAACTTTATTCTCATTATCAAGTGCAAATACTTACATGTGTATTTTGTGCGATTTTACTATGTTTTTTTGTATCTCTCTTAAGCTGTACTAGTCTTCCTGCAGCCGGCCGGAGTGGCCGAGTGGTTCTAGGCGCTACAGTCTGGAACCGCGTGACCGCTACGGTCGCAGGTTCGAATCCTGCCTCGGGCATGAATGTGTGTGTCATGTCCTTAGGTTAGTTAGGTTTAAACAGTTCTAAGTTCTGATGACCTAAGCAGTTAAGTCCCATAGTGCTCAGAGCCATCTTCCTGCTGTTTCTAGAAATACACCGAGATTTATTTTATCCGATTTTTCGATTGAAGTAAAACCTCAAAAACACGGCTACAGGGCAAGAGATGTAGTAAAATACAGATATAGACGTCATACAAATACTTACGTAAATATTTGCGCTTGAAAATGAGATTAAATCCTCGAAACGCGTCGTGCTATGCGTGAAAAAATACGTAACTGGTACAGTGTTTCATTTAAATCACAAATGCGCTCTTCTCACGCAGTATATTAAAGAGGAACTGAGTGTCGGCTAAAATGTGCCATGCCTAAGATCACTCAGTTTTTAAAAAGCTACACTTGGACGAAGGCTCAGTACAGACACAGGTATATTATTTTACAGTGCTCAGACAACTGTATGAACATTCTGACCAACTACAACAGAACCTGTAATTTATCACACAACCCCGGGTTCCCGGGTTCGATTCCCAGCGGGGTCGGGGATTTTCTCTGTCTCGTGATGACTGGGTGTTGTGTGATGTCCTTAGGTTAGTTATGTTTAAGTAGTTCTAAGTTCTAGGGAACTGATGACCATAGATGTTAAGTCCCATAGTGCTCAGAGCCGTTCTATCACACAACAAATACAAACACAGAGCAGGCCTTCAAGGCCCAACGGTACCGACTGGCCGCCGTGTTATCCTCAGCCCTTAGGCGCCACCAGATGCGATGCATGTGGTCAGCCCACCGCTCTCCGGACCGGTGTCAGTTTTCGTGACCGGTGCCGCTACTTCTCAATCAAGTACCTCCTCAGTTGGTCTCACAAGGTCTGAGTGCACCCCGCTTGCTAACAGACTCAGCAGATCATGACGGTGACCCATTCAAGTGCTAGACATGCCCGGCAGCGCTTAAATTCGGTGATCTGACGGGAACTAGGGTTACCACTGCGGTAAGGCCGTTGGCACTTACCACACAACACAGGGATGATATTCTCCACACCACCAATATAACTACAAAAGAATATGCAGTTAGATTCATGGATACAGCCTTATAGTTCAATCAGGCAACACCATGTATAGACAACAACGGAGCCAAAAAATAAATCACGTGGTCCACTGGGCTGAGTTCATAGTACGCAAGAGGCAATTAGAGATTACATAACCCAGCTTTGTCGAGAATTCCATACCAGTACAGTTGCCCCTGCTCTACAAGTTCCGAAATGGTTTCCTCGAAACTCTAATCATAAGCAGAAGGCGGACGTAACCCCAGGCCTTCTCAGCCTTTCGACCTAGAAGACTGACACATTTAGGCGCATACTGGGATCACATCTCTTGCAGATCTTTAATGAAACTTTAATCCGTATACCATTTCCAGCGACTTTCTTTGCGGTAATCACCATCCTTAAAAGGGTCGGATACAAGTGAGAGTTATTTTGCTCTCAGACAGTTTGGTACTCTCACATAATAATAGCAGAACTGTTTACACCAGTGGGATATTTCCACTGACAGTTACTGTCTGATAGTTCCTTGCGACTACTTTCTGTGTCTGTGAGTCTTGCGAGAGCAGATGTCGGAAATATTTACACACGGCAATGTGAGAGTTCACTCTCTGCGATATTTTTCTGCCGTATTTTGTGTGTGAAGGAAGAGCATCGAACTGCAGCTGCACTTTTAATATTTTTAATGACAAATAAAGAAAGCGTAAACGACCTCGTTCATGTTGGCAGCATGCGAGCATCTCATTACAGAGCTTGTGAGGAAAATCCGCAACAACATCGAAATTTTACGAGGATGACAGCGATGGAAATGGAAGCAATACATTTTTATAATTGGACCCAAACCTGCCAATCTAAATGGTATTATGCGTAAATCCAGACTGCTTGTGACACATACGAGTTCTAGCGTCATCTACGTTTATTCTCTTTAATACTTGGTAAAGTAATAATTACGATGAAATAACATTACATCAATTTTATCTTGATACCTATAGATGTTCAGAAACCAATGAGAGCGGATACCTGATAAATGAAGCTGTTCCAGGCATACAATTAGTTGAATTAGTTAAATTCCTGAAAGTCTATTCTTCAACACCCAATACAATTATTATTATTAGTAGTAGTAGTAGTAGTAGTAGTAGTAGTAGAAGTACTAGTAGTAGACAGTTTGGCTGTCAATAAAGTGATTACTTGAATTTTACATGATTCTTCATTTTTTTACTATTTTCCTGTTCTTTTTCCTTCTAGAAACCTCTACATTTTTCGTTTATGTTCCTGTTTCGTTTTCTCTGTACATATTTTGCCTGTTTTCCTCCTCTT
Organism: Schistocerca piceifrons; assembly: GCF_021461385.2. Taxonomy (NCBI): domain Eukaryota; kingdom Metazoa; phylum Arthropoda; class Insecta; order Orthoptera; family Acrididae; genus Schistocerca; species Schistocerca piceifrons. The sequence continues at coordinate 871,830,600 of NC_060140.1, forward strand.
TTTTACTTAAGATTTCGTATTTATAATTTTGTTTCTTAATTAATCGCTTTCATTTCTCGTTTTCCTACTGATACATGCGTGTTTTAGGCGTTCTTCTATTTCTTGAAACGAACTGGTTATTTTTATTTAACTGTTTACATCAAAAATCCTCTTTGTGAGCCTGCTGTTCGTTTTATGTATGTTCAGAAATGGCTCTAAGCACTATGGGATTAACATCTGAGGTCATCAGTCCCCTAGACTTAGATCTACTTAAACCTAACTAACCTAAGGACATCACACACATCCATGCCCGAGGCAGGATTCTAACCTGCGAACGCAGCAGCAGCGCGGTTCCAGATTGAATCGCCTAGAACCGCTCGGACACCGCGGCTGGCTTTGTGTCCATAGAATGTTAGTCGACCTTCTCTGAATGTGTATGTGAGTCTATCTGTGCGTTCGTATAATTCTTTGTTCACCTCTAGAATGTTAGTCGGCGTTCTCTGATCGTCTCTGTGAGTCTGTCTGTGCGTTCATATAATTCTTTGTTCTCTCCGCCCATATACCCCCTCTGTGAACTGCTCCACAGAATTTTTTTCAGGAATTTACGTTTATTTTTTCTGGCTGTATGATGCGTCTTGCTCCGACTGTAGACCTTTCTGATGCTTAGAGTGATTCTGGCAGTACAACTAGATTGTAGTGACTGAGTATGGGCTTTCTTGAAATTTTTCTTTTATTGATGTGCGTCCATGGCAGTTTGGGCTCTTTCTGAAGCTTTTCTGTTCGTTCTGTATTGGATAACTTATTTGATCTTCCTATCTGTATATATTTATCAAGATATTTGTATGTTCTTTCAGCTATTAACCTTTCCATATTTCATGTGCACGGTTTGTGTGTTCTTTCTTTTTATATATTGCGTTATCTCATATGACATCAGTAGATCTGTTTCGGCAGAGACTTCATGTAAGTATTCCAGCGTTTCTTGTCCAGAAACAAATAGTTCAAATGGCTCTGAGCACTATGGGACTTAACGTCTAAGATCATCAGTCCCCTAGAACTTAGAACTACTTAAACCTAACTAACCTAAGGACATCACACACATCCATGCCCGAGCCAGGATTCGAACCTGCGACTGTAGAGGTCGCGCGCTTCCAGACTATAGCGCCTAGAACCGCTCGGCCACTCTGGCCGGCTGTCCAGAAACAATTCTATTCCTGCTGAGTATTGCAAGGTCACCTGCAAATGCCAGGCATTTTATGTTTGGGCTGTTTCTTCCTAACTGAATCAATTTCACTTTTCTTTCCCATTGTTTGACATTTTTGTCCAATACCGTATTGAATAAAATCGGTGAGAGACCATCTCCTTACCCGACCCCTGCATGTGTCTCAAATGGGTCTCAGATTCCCCCCATATATTTTATTTGGGATGTGGTGTCTGTAAGTGTCTGTTGTATGAGTATGTTAGTTTTTCCTTTGTATTCTATATTCTTCTAGTGTATCAAAGAGAGTCTCTCCGTCTATGGAGCCTTCTTAAAGTACAAGAATGTGACTACAGTGTTGTTCGTCCGTCTGACCCCCTTTTCTGAAGCCTGCTTGGTATTCACGCACCTTTGCGTCAGCTTGTGGTTCTAATCCGTTGAATATTGCCTTGGAGAGAATTTTGTAGATGGCCAGTAATAATGATATACCTCAGTAATCATTAGGGTTTGCTTTGTCGCCCTTTTTGAGGAGCGGATGAATCAATGCACATTTCCATTCCTGTGGAATTTTCTCTTTATTCCATACTTCTGTGAGAAATTTATGACTTTTGTTGTGATGTTTTGGACTTGAGTGTCCAGATCTTGAAGATAATGCCGTCTTCTCCTAGCACTCTTCTTTTTTAGTTGTTTTATAATCTCCTCATATCTGTTATTTTAGGGGGTTCCAATACGAGTTTGGTAATTTTTTTTCGTGAAGTGTAATTTTTCTTTAGGCTTCTCGAAATTGAGAAATTTTTTAAAAATTTACAATTTTCTTTACTATTTGCTTCCAGAGATCTGTCCGTTTGAAGCAAATATTTTGAAGCTGATAACTCTTTATGCTTTATAACAAGTTGCGTTCCGTCATCTATGTTTTCGTTTCCCAGGAGCTTGACCCCAACGCATTGCATTCTGAACTGTCTTCGTAAGGTGTGTCCAGTTTTCTGTTCGACATCCAACTCAGTAATTTAATGAATGAACATCCCGTCATGTAAAACTGTAGATACAGCTGTATTGCTCGATGTTACACGAAAGTTTTCCGAGCTCCAAAACGAGTACGTTCAAAAATAGCGCCACTTGTTTCTCTATGTTAATTAACCTATGTTAAGAAACAACCTTGCCTGATTCCATGAATTGTGGATAATCTGGTAGATTTTTTCTGTGGAGGTGTTAAAATACTGTGGCCATTTCAGCTAACAAACTTTGCTCCTTGTCTCGGTTCCTATCGTTCAGTAACTGTACATCCCATAATGCTGACCTTCGCTCATACAAATTAATTAAATATACAATTTCGACCCGAGTTCACTTCGTGGTAGCTTTGATCATTACTTTTCTTGCCGGCACACCGCTCACATTCATTCACAGAACGTATCTATCGCGACAGCGACGACTTTTAGTGTTGATATATTCCAGTGTTTCATATTAACAAGGGATCAGTCTCTTCTGTGACAGTTCCATTTATTTTCGTTTGTTAATCGTATGTAACATTTCTATAACGTCTTCATACGTTATTTTATGCTTAGGATTGTTTGAGTCTAGAACTTTCGAAAAAGGCTAATTGCTTGTGCTGTTCGCTTAGGAGGTAAAACGGTTGATTTCTTCGCTGAGAAACGTACCGTTACCACATATTATGATTCAAAACACACAGTTTCGTTGGTACTTTTATTTAATGTGTTCATGAGTACGGCAAAATCGTGGCCCAAGACAAAGCCGAAACCGATCATTTTAATAAAATAACCATCGCGATCTAGGCTGTTTTTTCACTAATTTTATGTAGCTTACAAGGTCGCTCTTTCCCAAATATGTTAACAAAAGTATTTTGACGGCAAAATATATTACAAGGTGTAGTAGTGTACAAACTGTGAAATACGACACGTATCTGGGATCCAATTTGGCCGCTCAGCACCCTCCGAGTTCTCTCAGCTCTTCCGACAATGTCGGTATATTTGTTCGTGCCTGAGAACTTCGGCGATCAGTGTCTCGAGAGGAGGACACTGCCGTCAACACGAGAGGTCTAATCTGGCAGTACGCGACTATCTGAGATCCAGCCCTGCTCACGGACAGTGTCGGCGAGCTGACCCTCGGTACTGTTTACGTGATACGTTTTACTCAGTAAAGCTCTCTGAGAATGAAAAACTCTCACTTGTGTACCCAGCTTTGTAGCCAAGCAGTCCAAACCGAGAATGTCGCCGTATTGACGCATCACGTGCCACATCGCTGGCTTAAAGCTTTTTACGGACCTGGGCGACACTTGTTTTGCTACAGCACTCAATTCATAGCAGAATCTCGTCCGGAGCATGAATTAATCAAGCCGCCCGAACCTTGTTTCCTGCTGTGTGCGTACTTCTGGGCCTCTGGCCGCTCGACTTGACAATACTGTGAAGTAACCATCACAGAGCCAGAGCAGTAGTTCACACGTCGAATCAGCACGTCTCACTGCGGAACTTGCTAGGTTAGCTGGACCCACTCCTCTGACGTATCGCAATGATGATAAAACACATGGATAGCGATATGCACATATACAGATAGCGCTAGTATTGCGTACTCAAGCTATAAAAGCGCAGTGCATTATTGAGCTGTCCTTTATACCAAAGTGAATCATGTGCAGAGTTTTCAACCTGATTATAGCTGCACGACGGAAATTAACAAACTATGAACGCGGTATGGTAGTTGGAGCTAGAGGCATGAGGCATTCCATTACGGAAATCTAGAGAATTCAATACTTCGAAATCCACAGTTTCAAGAGTGTGCCGAAAGTACCACACTTCAGGCACTACCCCCCACCACGGACAATACAGCGTCCGACGGTCCCCAGTTAACGACAGAGAGAGCGACGGTTGCATAGGGTTGGGAGGCTGACAGACAATCAACACTGAGTGACGTACGACGTACGACGAACACATCCATTAGGACAGAGTGGCGAAATTTGGCGTTAAAGGTCTATGTTGTCAGAAGATTGGCACCAGTGCCTTTGCTAACCGCACTAAACAAGTTGTCAATAAGGCACTGTGAAAGCTGGTGGTGACTCCGTAATATTGTGGGCTGTATTTACGTGGAATGCACTCTGCCTTCTGGTCCAGGGAACCGATCATTGACTGGAAACTGTTCTGTTTGTCTACTTGGAGTCAATTTGCAGCGAATTCACGATGAAACCGAAATTGCTTGGCAGGTACACCGGAGCGAGCTGTAAAGTTTGGAGGGTAGGGATGGGGTTCTGTGAGAATAAAGACGTGAGGACGGCTCGTGAATCGTGCTTGGGTAGGTCAGTCAGTACAGTACTTTCCTGCGAAAGGCAAAGTTCCCGAGTTCGAGTCACGGTCCAGCACACAGTTCTAATCCTCCAGTAACTTTCGTATCAGCGCACACTCCGCTGCCGAGTGGAAAATGTGTGCCATGTCATCGGTCCAGAACTATTTATGCTTAGTTTTGAGAACATTTCGCACAATTCGGGCAAATGATGGAACGTAATCTAGACGTCAGTTCGTACACAAACTCTTGCAACGGCAACAATTTCGCAATTATGGATAGCTACAGAGGCAGCGTGACTGAATATTTGTGTAGCGGACTTCCGACGACTTGTTGAGTCCGTGCCACGTACAGTTTCTGCACTACGCCATGCAAAAGGAGATTCGCCACTATATTAGGTGGTATCCTATAACTTTTGTTACCTCAATGTATAACCAGAGCATGACGCCTTAGTTCTACTCACGTCATCTGCGTGAAGTGCATTATTTTGTGGAGGAGCAACACGTTGATTTCAGTTAACGCTTTTGGCATTTACATCTGTATCTACATAAACACTCTGCAATTCACACTTCATGACAGAGGGTTCTCCGAACCATGTTCAGATATTTCTCTACCGTTCCACTCTCTAACAGCGCGTGGGAAAAATGGCCACTTCAATATCTCCGTACGAGCTCTGATTGTTCTTATTTTATTATGATGATCGTTTCTTCCTATGTAGGCTGACGGCAGTAAAATATTTGCACATTAGGAGGAGGAAGTTGGTGACATAAATCTGTTAAAAAGGTTTCGCCGGAATAAAAATGGCAGTTGATTAGTAACTGCCATTCCAACTCGCTTATCACATCCGTGGCACACCTTCGCCTATTTCACGATAATACAAAACGGGTTGCTCTTCTTTGAAGTTTTTCGGTGCCTTTAGTGAATCCTATCTGGTAAGGAACCCATACAATACAGCAATACTCTAGTAGAGGGCGCACGTTCTTAGGGTAGGCGCTCTCTTTAGCAGACCTGTTGCATCTTATAAGGGTTCTGTCAATAAGTTTTAGTCTTTGGTTTGCCTCCTCCACAAAATTTTTTATGTGGTCGTTCCACTTTAAGTTGATCATAACTGTAATTCATAGGTATTTCGTCGACCCAACAGCCGTTACATTTTTGTGATTCATCGTGCAACCGAAATATAACAGATTTACTCTTGTACTAATGTGGATGACCTCATACTCTGCCGTACTGAAAAACAATTGCCACTTATTGCACCGTACAGATATCATGACTGTCATTTTGCAATTGGTTTGGATCTCCTGATGACATTACCGGAAGATAAATGACAGCAGCATTTCCAAACATTATAAAAGGGCTGTTCAAATTTTCTCCTAAATCATATATACATTAGGACCAGCAGAGGGCATATGACACTTCCTCAGTGAACGCCGGATATCAATCAACTCGATGATTTCCCGACTGTTACTAAGTACTATGGCCTATGTTAACAGGAAACCAAGAATCTCGTCGTCCATCTGAACCAGTACCCCACTGGTCGCGGTTTGACTAGAAATCTCTTGTGGGGAGCGGTGACAAAATCTTTCTGGAAATCTAAAAATATGGAACCGATTTGAGATCTTCTGTCGGTAACACTGATTACAGCGTGCGAATAAAGAGCTAGCTGCTTTTCACAAGACCGATGTTGCGCCGTTAGAGACTGGAACTGCAGAGTGATCAATTAGATGGACATGTAGATGCCAAAGAGGTGAAAGAGTTGACTAAAATCAACAAGTTGCTGTTCCACAAAATAATGTACTTCGCGTGGCTGAGCAAGACGAAGGCATCATCCTCGACATATACACGTGCTGCATGTGTGTCAGTGAATTGCCTTCGAGGTAATTCAAAATTTTCGAACAGTCTAAGTTCCAAAATTCTACTGCAAATCGACGTTAGTGATGTGGGTCTGTAATTCAACAGATTACTCCTATATACTTTCTTGAGTATTTGTGGATCCTGTGCAGTTTTGAAATCCTTTGCTACGGATCTTTCTTCGAGCGATGATTGCTAGGTGGGGGGCTATTGTACCAGCACGCTCTGAAAGGAACATTATTGGTATGTTATCTGGATTGGAAGACTTGTCTTTATTAATTGTTTTAAGCTAGTTCGCTTCATCGAATGTACTCGTATCTACTTCTGAGTTACTCATATTGACAGTTGTTCAAATGGCTCTGAGCACTATGGGACTTAACTACTGTGGTCATCAGTCCCCTACAACTTAGAACTACTTAAACCTAACTAACCTAAGGACATCACACACATCCATGCCCGAGGCAGGATTAGAACCTGCGACCGTAGCAGTCGCGCGGTTCCGGACTGCGCGCCTAGAACCGCTAGACCACCGCGGCCAGCGAAAGTTGTTCTCCATTCGAATTCTGAAATATGTACTTCATTTTCTTGGCTTAAGTAATTTCGGAAAACTGTGTTTAATAACTCCACTTTAATGGTGCTGTCATCATCAACATACGATGTTCTTGTCTTCAGTCCAGAGACAGGTTTGATGTAGCTCTCCATGTTACTCCATCCTGTGCAAACTTGTTCATCTCTCAGTACCTACTGCATCCTACATCCTTCTGAATCTGATTAGTATATTCATCTCTTGGTCTCCCTCTACGATTTTTACCCTCCACGCTGCCCTCCAATACTATATTGGTGATCCCTTGATGCCTCAGAACATGTCCTACCAACCGATCCCTTGTTCTAGTCAAGTTGCCGGCCGCCGTGGCCGAGCAGTTCTAGGCGCTTCAGTCTGGAACCGCGCGGCCACTACGGTCGCAGGTTCGAATCCTACTTCAGGCATGGATGTGTGTGATGTCCTTACGTTGGTCAAGTTTAAGTAGTTCTAAGTTCTAGGGCAGGCAACGACCTTGCCGCAGTGGACACACCGGTTTCTGTGAGATCACCGAAGTTAAGCGCTGTCGGGCGTGGCCGGCTCTTGGATGGGTGACCATCCAGCGCCATGCGCTGTTGCCATTTTTCGGGGTGCACTCAGCCTCGTGATGCCAATTGAGGAGCTACTCGACCGAATAGTAGCGGCTCCGGTCAAAGAAAACCATCATAACGACCGGGAGAGTGGTGTGCTGACCACACACCCCTCCTCTCCGCAACCTCATTGAGGATGACACGGCGGTCGGATGGTCCCGATAGGCCATTTGTGGCCTGAAGACGGAGTGCTATAAGTTCTAGGGGACTGATGACCTCAGATGTTAAGTCCCATACTGCTCAGAACCATTTAAACCATCTTCTTGCCTAAACTATTTACTGTCCACGTTTCACTTCCATACATGGCTACACTCCACACAAATAGTTTCAGAAACGACACGATACAGTGACGTTAATCTGACAACTGCATACGTATGTGTGACGTCAACACGCAATAACCCCTCGCAGACGGCAAATGGAAGCACTGGCAGTGGAAAGTACAAAAGAGTGTCGGGAGGATGTGGCAAACAGTGCAGTCGTTGTCTTAATGTGGATTGCGTAAAACTGTTCGGGTGCAGTCCTGATTAAAGTATGAAGTTCACGGCAAAATGTCGCTATCCGAACCCTGCGCCGATGCAACTGTGGTACACCACTGGCCATAGATAACTAGGGTGCAACATGTGTAAGGGCGGATAGACCTGCAATTGTTGAGCAACTGCCAACACAGATGAACCAACGGGCCACCAATGGTGTCCCGTTCAGCGAACGTTGCTGCACGTGCGCCTTTGCAGCAGGCGCGCGATTCACGCACTCATACTGACTCATGTTCATCGGTAACGAGTACGCCCCCGGTAGCTGAGTGGTCAGCGCGACAGACTGTCAATCCTAACGGCCCGGGTTCGATTCCCGGCTGGGTCGGAGATTTTCTCCGCTTAGGGACTGGGTGTTGTGTTGTCCTAATCATCATCATTTCATCACCATCGACGCGCAAGTCGCCGAAGTGGCGTTAAATCGAAATACTTGCACCAGGCGAGCGGTCTACCCGACGGGAAGCCCTCGTCACACGCCATTATTATTATCGGTAACGAAGGCTAGAACTTGCACGCCACTACCGCAAGTGGACATCCAGTGAGTGTGCAACTGCTGGCCTGCTCAGACTAATCAGGTTTTGTGCTCCCTCGTACAGATGGCCTTTGGCGTGTACGGCGTGAAATGTCTGAAAGCAAACAATCTTCAACAATCGACGGCAAGGTCCACGCCAGAGGACGGAGCGTTGTGGTCTGACGAATGTGTTCACGGCATTCCTGGGTCGCCGGGTCATTCTGGAATGCACAATGGAGGAAAACGAGTGTGCATCTACCCTTGTTTTTCCTCGCAACAGAATGATGCAACGCGTCACACAACTCGCAGTGTAGGTGAGTGGTTTTAAGGGGAGTGCGACGTCAAACGGGCCGACTTGGAGCAGGAGAGGCACCACAGGACAATTCAATTTCCACTGCCTATACTTTTACAAATAAATTTATAAAACTTTAATAAATGATGACTAACTCATAACCTCAGCTGCCGACAGGTGTTGTTGATACCTCGATGTGGACAGCTGAAAATGTGTGCCCTGACCGGGAATCGAACCCGGGATCTCCTGCATACATGGCAGACGCTCCATCTATCTGAGCCACCAAGGACATAGATGAATAGTGCGACTGCAGGGACTTATCCCTTGCACGCTTCCCGTGAGACTCACATTCCCAACTGTCCACAATTCTACATATGTATTGTACGTTATAGACATTTGCCCACACACTCATTACTCGCGCACGCTTTGGCGATTCCCGTAAGAGTTTGGGCAACCAGTGCGCATTCGCACAGACGAAGGTCAATGGTTGGGTAGCCTTTTAACTATATATACGAAGACTGTAACTTGTTCTCGAAAGAACAGTTACTGTTGATGACCGTGCAGCTTTTCCCTGGAATATATATATATATAAGGTACAATACATATGTAGAATTGTGGACAGTTGAAAATGTGAGTCTCACGGGAAGCATGCAAGGGATAAGTCCCTGCAGTCGCGTTATTCATCTGTGTCCTCGGTGGCTCAGATGGATAGAGCGTCTGCCATGTAAACAGGATACCCTGGGTTCGAGTCCCGGCCGGGGCACACATTTTCAGCTGTCCACATCGAGGTATATCAACAACACCTGTCGGCAGCTGAGGTGGTCAGTTAGTCATCATTTATTCCAGGGAAAAGCTGCACGGTCATCAACACTAACTGTTCTTCCGAGAACAAGTTACTGTCTTCGTATATATTATAATACTTTGTCAGCATGACCAGGAAGGATTCAGAATTCACACTCTTAGCAGTGGAAGTTGTAAAACATAACGAAATAATTTTTTTTACATGTGAAATTTCATTTTTTTCACTTACTAAGGGCAGCATTTGTTGCTATAGTTACACTTTTCTTCATAAATAAGAGAGATTCTTCGATGAATTTTGCACAGCATGCAAACCATACTTAAAGGTGCATGAAACTCTAGAATTTTCCAAATCTATTAAAAACTGTGGTAAAAATTGAGGTAATTAACTACAAAATTTTTGTTTTTCTAAACATGAAGTTTAAAATACAACAGCTCATTCGCTTTTTCATAAATTAAAAAAATCATAGAGTTGCATGCACCTGTAAGTATAGTATGTATGCTGTGCAAAATTCATCGAAGAATCTCATTAACTTATGAAGAAAAGTGTACCTATAGCAACAAATGCAGCCATTAGCAAGTGAAAGAATGATGAATTTTCACACGCAATAAAAAATTATTTTATTATGTTTTCGAACTTCCACTGCAATGACTGTGAATCCTGAATCCTTCCTGGTGATGCTGACAGCTTTATGGATTTATTTGTAAAAGTATAGACAGTGAAAATTAAAATGTCCTGTGATGCCTCTCCTGCTCCAAGTCGGCCCGTTTGACGTCCTACTCCCCTTAAGAGCACCAGGATGAGTTTTCCGTACCCCCGGATTTAAACCGAACCGAGAATCTGTCAGACCATATCGATCGGCCTGTTCGCGCCATGGCACTGGAGTCAGGATGACTCCACATTCTTGTCGTTACGTCCACAACTTCATTCACTCTCCGCCAGCTTGACTTAGCTGCAAAAGGTTAGTACTCAGGATTTTAACAGGTAGGCACATTAATGTGCCTGAACAGTGTATTACCATTGGTACTGGGCAGTGAAGTTGATAATTGTGCCTTGTAGCTGGTGTACTTGACGTACGATAAGAATTTCTTTGGATGTTTTGTCATATTTCGAGGCAGACCTTCCTTCTGGAAGCTATTAAAACCATCTCGCACTCAAGGCCGCGCTAAGTTTCGAGCATCAGTAAAATATTCGCCAATCTTTGATTTTTGTGTTTTGTAAATTTGGCATGCGTTTTCCGTTGTTTCTGCGACAGCGTTTGATATGTGGTACTTACTGGAATTGCCGGCCAGAGTAGCCGAGCGGTTCGAGGCGCTACAGTCTGGAACCGCGCGACCGCTTTGGCGGTTTTTGTGTGTATCATCAACATGGACAAATGCAATTAATATGGTTGATACGATACTCTATGGTATTCTGCGGTTTGAATTCACTCTGTTTTTTTTAGCAGTTGCATTGATTTGATTTTGTAAATGACACTGACAATATTATACACATGTATAATGCATTACTCATACTACAACTTCTCCCGGATAATTATTTTGTTGAAATTGCACAAGAATTCCACCGGACGTAGTGTAATAATGTTGACTGTAAGCTGTGTTCATATCACTAAAATTACAGATCGTACATCAGAGCTTTTATAATTTTTGTCTTCGATGGATTTAATTATTCTTAGCAAATTTATCATGAAAAGGAACCACAGAATACCACCCGCACGCAACACTGTCGTATGCTACCAGAAATATTTTTCTCCGTGATTCGTGCGTAGTTTATAATTTTGGCCTCATACATCAGCAATGAAAATTTGTTCAACAATAAATACCATCAGCACTGTTATTAGAAAATGCAGTCTGATTCGATTAATTTTTTCTTTTATAAATAGAGTTCAGAACCACCGGTACGCATTTATTTCTTACACATCGGAATATTGTTTGCAGTTTCAAGTAATTTAAATTTGCCACTGTGATAAAAGTTAAGATGGCGGCCAACAAAAGATAGAGGATTTCTTTTCTTAATTAAGATTTTCCTTTGCTCAATAAATAATTACTCATTTAAATTGATGCTACCAATAAAAAAATTATTAAATTGTTTTGCAAATTAGTTTAACACAAACCCACGCTATTTTCAACTATAAGTACAGACGAAGTTGCTATATAATCGCAACTAACAATGGCTGCGCTTCTTGCAGCTATGATAAAACAATTGATACAAAGTTATAATTAAAAGAGGAAGTGATTTTTCAATAATTAATCATAAATAGTTTTAACGCATTTGGCTCTATTTGTTTTTACCAGCAAATGAACATAAAAGTACAATAATTTTACATTAAATGTTTTTCATTCAACAGACCTCAAATCGATTCGCGTCTTCGGTCGGCGACGTTCATCAGAAGAAGAGGACAAAAGGGTACAAAACAAAAGAAAAGAATGACATAGATTAACAAAGAATGTGAGACAAATATTGTCTCTGTTTTACATAATTATCATCTTTTTAAGAAATAATTACTTAATTGAATGAATATTATCCACACGTTCATATTCCACTCGTAATATATCGTGGATGTTATCCCGCTACGATTGCAGGTTCGAATCCTGCCTCGGGCATGGATGTTTGTGATGTCCTTAGGTTAGTTAGGTTTAAGTAGTTCTAAGTTCTAGGGAACTGATGACCTCAGAAGTTAAGTCTTATAGTGCTCAGAGCCATTTGAACCATTTTTGAACTTATTGGAATTAAAGAAAACGTGGAACGTAGGACCCACCAATATACTTTCTTTTCAAACAACCTGTTTATTTAACAACATATGAACTGTATTTTACAGGTAATCGAAGCATTTAGCCATAAAATTTTCTTTAACAAAATGAACAAATTTACAAAATTCTGTTGACCTTAAACCTTAAATTGAATAAGCTTTTGATCTTTGCAAAAGAAATCTGAAGTGCTGTATTGCAAAACACCAAACAATATGACAACGATTACAGGATGGCCGGATCTGCAGCCCGCCCATTATCGGGTGAAACAGCGGTGTTTATTACCGCGCTGGACACAGTTCTTTCTTTCTTTCTTTCTTTCTTTCGCTTATGCCATACTCCCGCAGCGATCGCAGGATCGGCGTGGTTACAACGGATTTGGCAGGTTAGTTTTAGGGGTCGCTGGACGCACTTCCTACCGCCACCCTGTACCCCCTGGGAAGGAATCAGTGTACCCCAGCAATCTGCATCTAGTGTAAATCGTGAAGTAGTGCGAACGTGTTTCAAATGTCTGCGACGCGTGTAACTGAGACGGAACGTCGGGACCAGCCCGGTATTCACCTAGTGGGATGTGGAAAACCGCCTAAAAACCACATCCAGGCTGGCCAGCACACCGGCCCTCGTCGTTAATCTGCTGAGCGCGTTAGCACTCTCGCCTACTCTGGCGCGTTAGCGCGCTGGACACAGTTTGTCTTATTAAATGCCCTTCTGAAACACATGGAAACTATATGAGCACCATTGATGACAAGAGTTATTCAATTACTCGAAACAGATGACTTAACTTTTAATTCGAAAGCTGTATGTCGAAAGGTTCAGGGTTAAGATGCACACCTGTGCTTAAAGGTTAAACAGATTAGCAAACAATATGACAATGATAAGGCTTGCTTCAGGCAACGAACCTCTTAATTTCAGTCGGCAACCTTGGTGCGACTGGATCCCAACCCGACCCATCTGACAATTTTATTTTGACTACAGCCCTGGTGACAGCTGGCTGTTAATATTTTCAAAGTTAAACTGATTGTCAGCTATTAAGACCGCTCTGTAGGAACGTCTTAAAACATTACTTGTGAACACTTATTACAAGAGAACTCACTCGGTGGAACCACAAGGTTCAGCTAAAATACACCAATAACGAGCCGTTCTTTCAAACACAGAAACGAACAGCTTAGTACAACAGGTTGTTCAGATTATTACTAGTGACTGAGAAATTCAATTACAATCAAAGAATTGAACCGCTTAACAGCTAAATCTAGCCACAAAGTCCCTCTTTTGCTTAACGGCAACCTGTTCCTTAGTACAATTGTTCCTTCTGTATTTACGATCCAGAGTTGATTAATTAGTACATTAATGATTGGGTACAAGTCAGAAGGGAAAGGCAATATAATATCAGGACGAATTTTCAAACGACAATTAGTGTATTAATACAAGATGGGTAGATCATATAACTAATGAGGAGGTATTGAATAGAATTGGGGAGGAGAGGAGTTTGTGGCACAACTTGACTAGGAGAAGGGATCGGTTGGTAGGACATGTTCTGAGGCATCAAGTGATCACCAATTTAGTATTGGAGGGTAGCGTGGAGGGTAAAAATCGCAGAGGGACATCAAGAAATGAATACACTAAGCAGATTCAGAAGGATGTAGGCTGCCGTAGGTACTGGGAGATGAAGAAGCTTGCACAGGATAGAGTTAGCATGGAGAGCTGCATCTAACCAGTCTCAGGACTGAAGATCGTAACAACAACAACAACAATACAATACTACTGTCTAAATTTACGAGCAAATTAGCCTACCGAGTAAAAGTCTGAGGGTTGGGTACAAACCAGAAAATAATAAGAAGGCGTGTAGATCAAGAAACAAATCCCGACGATGATTACAGAGTGTTACTCCTTTTTACCAGCAAGCAGATTTACGGTGCGTCGCAGCGGTTACTGAGTGGTGCCAATGAGAGCCAGGTAAAAGAGGGCAGCCAGGCCATGAGCGGTCGTCCGACACGAATGTTGCCAACCAACCGACGGAATGTCGGCCTGCTGCTTGTAGTCGACGCTGACCCCGATGAAGTACTCCGGTATCTCCGCTCTGCGCAGGCCCTCCTTGCGCAGCTCGTGGCATCGGCAGCTCGGACCTCGTGACCACCTCTTGTCGCGACGCTACCGCCAATCCCCAAACTTCCTGCCTCTCTCTCGGGCCAGCGAACCCCATACATACATCGGCAAGCAAAGACCTTCTAAGGACACAACCCACAGATAACAACTCTTCCTCATAAATACTGGCAATGGAACCGCAAGGGGGATAGTCGATACTACACCTGTGCCAGTGGCGCCAGACAGAACAGTCTACTAACTCACTGGCACCGCGGCTGGGTGTTCTAACCTATTTTGTGTACCGTGGCAATGGAACCGCAAGGGGGATAGTCGATACTACACCTGTGCCAGTGGCGCCAGACAGAACAGTCTACTAACTCACTGGCACCGCGGCTGGGTGTTCTAACCTATTTTGTGTACCGTGGGGGATCAGTACCATCTTTTATTGATTTACTCTGTGCAAATCTCTCAATTGCCTCACATACTATTTCTCTGAATTTAATCCACATCTGGTCTACAGCGTTCTCCAATTTGTTGTTCTTGAAGAATATATTATGCGGGGTTTTAAACTCATTACTTCTAACGTGTTGACACACTTGATGTGAAACTTCTAAGTTTTAAGTTGCATTATACATGTAAAGTCTGTGAATCATTACTGTGTAATATGATTGTTTCGACCCTTCTTTTCGTAGAGATATTTGTAAATGACGATTAAAAATATGCATTTTTGTTCTTGATATTCTGTTAGAGTTTGGAACTTCTGTCTGATACATTAATCTTTCATGTGTTCCCTTGTCAACGGCTACTCTGTGACGTGTGTGGAGACTATTTCTTATTTCAGTGGATAATGATACAAACAGCTATTTTCACGGCCTTTAAATTGACAAGAGAGGATGATCTACACTACGCACCACCGCGTAGCACCAAAAGTACTTATGGACGCATCTGCAGGGTGGATTATCAAAGTTTTTTGGTATCTCAGCAGTACTAATTTTATTTGAATACCTTAAGCATTTCAGTTACTTTACGATAGAATTGTCTGTCAACATGAGCGGCAGATGGAATTCCGACTTGGGCAGACCTATGTAGAGATCTATAGCAGATACGAATTGGATTTATTGTCAATATTTTTTTTTTCGTAGTGAAGGATTCCAGACATTGTACGTGCTAGTGACTATGGATTAACATCGAGAAATGTGCCGGATGCGTGTCCACAGAATTCTGCCTGAAGTTTAATGCGTGTATGACGCGGCTGAAAAGGTTTTTTGGATGCATTTTTCGCCAATGCGAATGGCTTTGTTCCTATAACAATGGCGACTCTGGAAATGCTGAATTTAGCTGTTCAACCGATAGCGTACATAAATATCAGCCTTCTCTAGGTATTTTATTACTCCTGGAAGCTTAAAAGAACTGCATATTCACTACCACATAACATTTCTCTTAGAGTCAGTCATTCCGTCACACAGCACAAAACTCGGACTGGATTTATCTCTTCATTCTGAGCCCAGTGAAGCTGTTTGCCTCGTAAAAATGTGACCTCTATAACCCATAGAGGAAAAAGAAAAGAACCTTGCTATCTGTCATCTAAAACGCGTTCTATGCGTGTGACATGACCAAACGATATCCTGTTCCACCATATTCTTTAACATATTCTTGTAGAACTTCCTTGGCACTAGACTAGTATTTATAGGTTCGGAATGCTTTTGTTAATAGTGCGCTATTTAAACTCACAATGTTTTATTTCCCTGTTTCAGTCCAACACATTTCGCCGATACAGTTCAATTTTCAAGTACTACTGCAAGTCGTCGCTTGCTCTAATCATAAATATATGTCTGATTGATGCGAAATGTTGATAATATTTTTCTTTATGTAAAAATTACTTCTCAATAACCATCAAACCGGGAGCTACACTCTTAATTTTTATAAATGAATTAGTGAATGTACTCATGGCACTTTTGTTGCCCGTGCCTATGGTCACTTTCAGAGCTCAGAGTAATAAGCAAATAATTAATTTAATAAGATTGAACCTTAAATTTCTGGTGTGCCTATTTACCACCGTTATAAAATAAAATCAGTGAATAATTGAGGGAGTATGAACAGTGGTGGATTTAAGTTTACAAAATAATGACAAGTTTTATTAATGCGTTTCCATCTAAAAGTAGCTGATAAATCTTACACAAAAACGAAAAACACAAATTATAAAATGAATGATGTTTGTTTGCATACATTGGGGCGGAAGCTATACAAATTCCCCCCTGAATTAATCCCTTTGGCAACGTAAGCTGACTTTGTTATGCGAATCCACTGTGTGGCCCAACTTCATTCAAATGGAGTCAATTATGACCAAATATACCACAAACTGTGGTTCACCTGATAACAGGGAACTATGAATATCATTTAACAACCTTACGCCAGTTCAGCACTGTTTTAGCGTTTCACTTTGATTCAGGCGGCAGCACAAAGCGACGCGTTGTGTGCGAGGAGCGGTGCGCTGCAGCAGCTGTAATGTTCTGACGCGCCCACGAAAGTTTGCAAACTATGCAGTCAGGCGTTTTGATTATCAGACCGCGGGAAACTTCCCTGTCAGAGCTCTGAAATCCCGGCAGGTTTCAGTGTGACGTTCACCCACTCGCTCGTCTGCCCAAACCAATTTTACTCACAAGCTCGGTGGCGTGCGCTGGAATTTTCAAAGTCAGACGGCCGATTCAGGACGATTAAGTTCACCCTTGTGATACGTGATATGTCTGAGATGATACACAGTTCCACTGTCGGTACAGCTCGAAAATCGCACTTCCTCTTAGTCTACCACAAGATACGAACCACTAGTCCAGAAATAACCTCTACCGGGAGAGGACCAGAAGATGAAAAAAGCAAAGAATAACAACCTCTTTCTATCAGGCCTCAAAACGGAAGTAGCATTAGCATAAACGAAACCACTCACACGTTGCACAAGGAAGTCTCTCTACTGATTGAATCTCCCCTGTTGGCCTGTTGGTCAATCCAGACACAGCACCGGGGTTACCACGCTCGGGGAACGAGCCTCCAGTTTGCATATCCTGAGAAAAGCGCCTCCGAATCTCTCTTGTCTGAAAGAAGGTTTTACACTAGGTAGGCATAGTTCTCACAGTAAGCATGGCCATGTTTCGGCAAAAATGACCTACCTAGACAGGATCACAGTCACTCATTTACTGAGAGATCTAATCTTTCTCCACCGACCATTTCCAGTTTCTGAAAAATGCTGTTTAGCTTCCCAGACAGTCGTGCCCATAAAATATGCGTTTATCCACTCGCTAAAAGAACCTGACGACTTCATTGCGTCAGGAGGGGGTTACAGTCTTTCCTCCACTAAACACTTACATCAGCTGTCCTGTCCGTATCGTCCTAGCTTCTAACAAACGAATGCATAGAGTTTTATGACCTTCCACCGTTTGCACAAAAGCTCAGTTTACAGCAGTCTCTCTTAAATGGCTTCCTGCATCCATGTTCCGTCAACGAGCTGCCTTTGCGACAAACCTGGGCCAGGGAAATTTTTCCGTTATACCCTAAGCAGTATTAGGACATGGCTTCGATCAGAAGTCCCTCTGCAGGTATGATTCACTCAGCGCTGCTTCCCAGAATCACTCACACAGCCAGGTGGCTGCACAAAGTATTTATGGCCCCCAATTCATCTCTGCTCTTGTTCTCCATCACCTTCACTATGGTCCCTCAGGTAAATGTTCCCTACAGATTACATATGCAGTTATTAGAACATTCTGACCACAATTGTCTCATGTAAAGAAATCATAAACCATTCATACCAAATGTACACTACCGGCCTTTAAAACTGCTACACCAATATGAAATGCAGATGATAAACGGGTTTTCATTGGACAAATATATTACACTAGAACTGACATGTGATTACATTTTCACGCAATTTGGGTGCATACATCCTGAGAAATCAGTACCCAGAACAACCACATCTGGCCATAATAACGACCTTGATACGCCTGGGCATTGAATCAAACGGAGCTTGGACGGCGTGTACAGGTACAGCTGCCCATGCAGCTTCAACACGATACCACAATTCATCAAGAGTAGTGACTGGCGTATTGTGACGAGCCAGTTCCTCGGCCACCATTGAACAGACGTTCTCGATTGGTGAGAGATCTGGAGAATGTGTTGGCCAGGGCAGCAGTCGAACATTTTCTGTATCCAGAAAGGCCCGTACAGGACCTGCAACATGCGGTTGTGCATTATCCTGCTGAAGTGTGGGGTTTCGCAGGGACCACATGAAGGGTAGAGCCACGGGTCGTAACACATCTGAAATGTAACGTCCACTGTTCAAAGTGCCGTCAATGTGAACAAGAGGTGACCGAGACGTGCAACCAATGGCACTCCATACCATCATGCCAGCTGATACGCCAGTATGGCGATGAGGATTACACGCTTCCAATATGCGTTCACCGCGATGTCGTCAAACACGGATGCGACCATCATGATGCTGTAAACAGAACCTGGATTCATCCGAAAAAATGACGTTTTGTCATTCGTGCACCCAGGTTCGTCATTGAGTACACCATCGCAGGCGCTCCATTCAGTGATGCAGCGTCAAGGGTAACTGCAGCCATGGTCTCCGAGCTGATAGTCCATGCTGCTGCAAACGTCGTCGAACTGTTCGTGCAGATGGTTTTTGTCTTACAAACGTCCCCATCTGTTGACTCAGGGATCGAGACGTGCCTGTACGATCCGTTACAGCCATGCGGATAAGATGCCTGTCATCTCGACTGCTAGTGAAACGAGGCCGTTGGGATCCAGTACGGCGTTCCGTATTACCCTCCTGAACCCACCGATTCCATATTCTGCTAACAGTCACTGGATCTCGACGAACGAGAGCAGCAATGTCGCGATACGATAAACCGCAATCGCGGTAGGCTACAATCCGACCTTTATCAAAGTCGGAAACGTGATGGTACGCATTTGTCCTCGTTACAAGATGCATCACAACAACGTTTCACCAGGCAACGCCGGTCAACTGCTGTTTGTGTATGAGAAATCGGTTGGAAACTTCCCTCATGCCAGTACGTTGTAGGTGTCGCCACCGGCGCCAACCTTGTGTGAATGCTCTGAAAAGCTAATCATTTGCATATCACAGCATCTTCTTCCTGTCGGTTAAATTTCGTGTCTGTCACACGTCATCTTCGTGGTGTAGCAATTTTAATGGCCAGTAGTGTAGTACTGAGGAACACCAAGATCATGACCTAAAATATGAAAGTTAATCTGACTGACAATTTTGTTAAAGTGAGAGAGTTGGTTCAGTTCATCACCTTCATGGCACCATGAAATGTTTATCTTCTGCATCAGCAAAAGGGCTTCACATTTACCCTTATAACTTAGATAATAGAGCATGTTTATGGCTCTACTGCTCTACTGCATCTTGTAGTAAAATGAATATGTTGACCTAAATCATATACAGTCTCCAAAACCATCCATGTAGGTCTACCTCTGGAATGTGATTGAAGAGATTGTATCGTGACAGTATCTAACAGCTACTGCTTGCTGAGTTGCTCTTCTAAACAGCATCATATATGAGCAAACCTGTTGTGTCTTTGCCTGCGGTTACTCATACATTAGACTCTGGAGCTATGCGCAGCACTGTTTAAAGATGATAGCTCGATGTCGTCACAGGGTCGAGCCGTGCATTTGTGCTTTCATACGCAGCAGCTAATTTGCTGCAAATAATAATCTGTAGCTGTAATCTTGCAGTCAATCCATGCATCCGAGTTAGTAAAATACATGTAAATTCAAAATAAAATATGATGAGTAATTTAACAACAAGGGTTCGATTCTAAAGTCTGTAATTGATGTAGATGACAGATTATTATGTTAAATGATTATTGAAGAAGGGACATCTCAAAGAAACAGGAGGTGGTCCTACGATATTCAGTTACAACTCAGAAAATACACTTATTAAATGTAGTACAGTTACATCGAAACTATTACGAGAAAGTAGCAAAATCCTCCAAATAAATAGTCATCAAAGATACATGAACTAAGTTCATTTTGTAATCGTAACACACGGATTATTCATAATTCAACATGATGATTTACAAAGTAATGCATGTGATAAAAATAATAGTTACTCATACTCTGTCTATATGCAGTTCCACATCACAACTGGTAAAGTTAGTCCTACTATGGAGCACATTCACACTTCTGGAAACATAAAGTCCCTTCTGATGTTAAAGCATGGTAGTGGCTGTTCACGGCCCAGAATCAAACATCTATACGACAGAATCATGCACATTACCATAGGCATGTCTGCCTTCTTCCAGCACTCGACATTGTCTCAGTATCGCTCCCTTGAGCTCTTCACTCCAAAAGTTACAGTCTCCACTTGACTGCCGTAGTGTTGTGCTACTGTTTGCTTTTCCATTGGCTGAGGGCCGTCCCCACCAAAAATAAATCGTTCTGAAGCCCTAAAGATATGAGTTGGCTCGACGTAACCATCTTTCCATACTAAATTATTATATTATAACAATATTTAAATGAAGAAAGAAATATTCAGTCACACAAGGATCATTCAAAATAAATATAAATAAATAGAGGTATTCTTGCATAAATGTGCTCACAATAAATGACCATAGATTGTCGTTTAAACAGTTACTTAGGCCTGCTTGCCAATTGTGGTGTATGCTAATACTTGCAGCTGACACTTTTAAATAAGCACCTTTTTTTCTTTTAATAGCGCTTGCAATCAACATTTAAATAAAGCTGAAGACAAAATAGTAAACTGTTCAATAATAAAAACACAAGTATGACAGAATGCGAGGTACTGGTGCTGCGTTCATTTGCTGTGTAAATGTGTTCTGACAAACACTTGCGTGATAAATAATATGTAAAAGACGTAATACATCAAGAGAAAAAATAGATACAGATATTTACGTTTCAGATATGATAGCTATAGTGCAAAGAAATTGTTTGAGATATAGTATGTTGAAATCACGTGAAGCACTAAAAAGTTGTTAATTCACAGGTTCAGTGAGAAAAATTTTATTCACTGTGAAATATTAGCTTCTGTAGCTTTAAAGATATTGAAATGTTTTTGTGTCATTTGCTGAGTCTCTTTTTTCTGGGGTCGCCCATGTACTCTGATATGCTTTAATACTTGATTGTAAATTATTATAAATTGTCAAAGAGCTCTAAGACGCCATCTTTCAGTTCGTCCCAAAGCCCAGCATTGCTGGTAATTCCGCATTCTGTTAAGAGAGCGACCATCTCCCAGCTTCGCTCTGTTGGGATTTACCTTCATCTGGAGTGTCCGCTGCAGACCACTCTGAGTCCCGGGCACAGAGGCGTTCAGCCATACATCAGATACACTTTATCTTGTAGCATTTTCCCGCGGCCGATTAGTTCCCGTAAATAAGCGTGACGTTACACTATTATTAACAAAAATGTTCAAAGCACTCGGTCTTCAGGCCACGAGTGGCCTACTGGGACCATCCTACCGCCGTGTCATCCTCAGTGGAGGACGCGGATAGGAGGGGCGTGGGGTCAGCACACCACTCTCCTGGTCGTTATGTTGGTATTCTTGACCGAAGCCGCTACTATTCGGTCGAGTAGCTCCGCAATTGGTATCACGAGGTTGAGCGCCCCACGAAAAAAGCCAACAGCGCATGGTGGCCTGGATGGTCACCCATCCAATTGCCGACCACGCCGGACAGCGCTTAACTTCGGTGATCTCATGGGAACCGGCGTATCCATTGCGGCAAAGCCGTTGTCAAGAATGTTCAAAACCTGTTGGTTAAAGTCACAGGCGGCCCCTCGAAATTTCTGTTAAGAGCTGATTTTATCTCTTGGTTCCCATTATCTTTTGACATTGCTACATTACGATCACTGTTTCATCTTTATTTCAAGATATTTCGTCAGGATGAGTAACGTATCTGAGATACTATTTTATGACTGTCATGTATTTTTTATGAACATAGGATACCAGCCACAAATACCCATTTTTGTTGGAAATTTTACCTGAATTATTAGCTAACTATGAGGATCCACACTTTTAAGTAGGTGTGCACTCCGAATGTTGTCCAATTTCAGAAATTTGTTTAACAACTGGCTGTAACAAAATCAAAACAGAGGCCATTAAAAAAATTATAAGTTTGATATATTGTCATCTCGAAGAATCTCAGCAAAGTCAACTCAGAATGCTTCAGATACGTCATACACTACTGGCCATTAAAACTGTTACACCACGACGATGAATTGCTACAGACGTGAAATTTAACCGACAGGAGGAAGATGCTGTGATACGCAAATGATTAGCTTTTTAAAGCATTCACACAAGGCTGGCGCCGGTGGCGACACCTACAACGTGCTGACGTGAGGAAAGTTTACAACCGATTTCTCATATACATACAGCAGTTGAACGGCGTTGCCTGGTAAAACGTTGTTGTGATGCGTCGTGTAAGGAAGAGAAATGCGTACCATCACGTTTCCCACTTTGATAAAGGTCGGATTGTAGCCTATCGCTATTGCGGTTTATCGTATCGCGTCACTGCAGGTCGCGTTGGTCGAGATCCAATGACTGTTAGCAGAATATGGAATCGGTGGGTTCAGGAAGGCAATACGGCACGCCGTGCTGGATCCCAACGGCCTCGTATCACTAGCAGTCGAGATGACAGGCATCTTATCCGTATGGCTGTAATGGATCGTGCAGACACGTCTCCATCCCTGGGTCAACAGATGGGGACGTTTGCAAGACAACAACCATCTGTACGAACAGTTCGACGACATTTGCAGCAGCATGGACTATCAGCTCGGAGACCATGGCTGCGGTTACCCTTGACGCTGCATCAGAGACAGGAGCGCCTGCGACGGTGTACTCAACGACGAACCTGAGTGCACGAATGGCAAAACGTCATTTTTTCGGATGAATCCAGGATCTGTTTACAGCATCATGTTGGTCGCATCCGCGTTTGGCGACATCGCGGTGAGCGCACATTGGAAGCGTGTATTCGTCATCGCTATACTGGCGTATCACCCAGCGTGATGGTATGGAGTGCCATTCGTTACACATCTCGTCGCCTCTTGTTCGCACTGACGGCACTTTGAACTGTGGACGTTACATTTCAGATGTGTTACGACCCGTGGCTCTACCCTTCATTCGATCCCTGCGAAACCCTACATTTCAGCAGGATAATACACGGCCGCATGTTGCGGGTCCTGTACGGGCCTTTCTGGATACAGAAAATGTTCGACTGCTTCCATGGGCAGCACATTCTCCAGATCTTTTACCAATTGAAAACGTCTGGTCAATGGTGGCCGAGCAACTGGCTCGTCACAGTACGCCAGTCTCCACTCTTGATGAACAGTGGTATGGTGTTGAAGCCGCATGGGCAGCTGTACCTGTACACGCCATCGCAGCTCTGTTTGACTCAATGCCCAGGCGTATCAGGGCCATTATTACGGCCACAGGTGGTTGTTCTGGGTACTGATTTCTCAGGATGTATGCACCCAAATTGCGTGAAAATGTAATCACATGTCAGTTCTAGTATAATATATTTGTTCAATGAATACCCGTTTTCACCTGCATTTCTTCTTGGTGCAGCAATTTTAATGGCCAGTAGTATATTATCAGCGAATCTACTATCCCCCATGCTGTCATCGGATCAACATCGACGTCGTCTTCCGAAGTGTAGTAATTTATTCCAGCAGTGTATATGTATGAACAGAAAGTAACATTACAATAGTTCTATTAATGGCACAAAGCTGTGACACGATATGTCATACCTCAGTATTAGTGCTTGATTCTGGTCGGACGCGGAGCTTGGTTTGCCTTGCGAGCCCTGTGGCATAGGGAAGAAGCGGGCGTGCCTCTGACGGGTGGATATGGGCGTGGCTGGGTTGGGCAATGTGGGCAGGGCCCCCGAGCGCCCCTGTCAGGTTTGAAGGCTCTGGACTAAACGTCAGATGCACCCGGTGGCGAGCACAACGGGTAGATTTATACTGTTCGTGTTGCACACATGCAGTGCCATCTACTATAGATACAGGAAAGCGTGACATGTCGTGTCAGAAAGGAAATGAATACGATTTTGCCAGTATGCAGATGTGCCCTGGAGATGTGTGTGGAAAAATACAGCGCCAAGAAGATTTATTTAACGAAATTCTAGTAAATAACGAAGGACAACATTAATTTTACTGTTTTCGATTCTGGTGTATTTTTAGTGATTTACGTGTCCTGATTTTAAAAATGAAGCTCATATAGCCACATCACATAACATTTCTTTCATAACTAGTATATTCGCCGCGTGGGATTAGCCGAGCGGTCTAGGGCGCTGCAGTCATGGACTGTGCGGCTGGTCCCGGCGGCGGTTTGAGCCCTCACTCGGGCATGGGTGTGTGTGTGTTTGTCCTTAGGATAATTTAGGTTAAGTAGTGTGTAAGCTTAGGGACTGATGACCTTAGCAGTTAAGTCCCATACGATTTCACACACATTTGAACTAATATCTTCAGTTTTTATTTATTTCAGTATCTTTTTTCAATTCAGTATCTTTTGTGTGATCGTGAATATTTACACCAATATAACAGTCTCACCTATTGGAACAAAACCACACTACACTTGTGGAAATCTGATGTCGACGGGACATTAAATGCTCTTCGGTAAATAGAAATGGTTCAAATGGCTCTAAGCACTATTGGACTTAACATCTGAGGTCATCAGTCCCCGAGACTTAGAACTGCTTAAACTTAACTAACCTAAAGACATCACACACATCCATGCCCGAGGCAGAATTCGAACCTGTGACCGCAGCTGCAGAGTGGTTCCAGACTGAAGCGCCTAGAACCATTCAGCCACCGTGGCCGGCAAACCCCAATAAAGTAAATCAGTATAAAGGCAAGGATATTTCAAGAAAATTAATGTTCTCAGTTGGAATAGTTGTGCATAAAATATATGCATTAATATTTGAAATCCAGTACACTGACGAAAGCAGTCAAATGGTATCATATCTGATTTCCGTAGCACAGTATGTGAAATCAACGATTCAGATGGTTTTAGTGAGTGCGGGCTGTGCCTTTACAGCAGATAGGAAACAGACATCGATAAAGACAGCGCGTATGCGCATGTGAACAACTACTGTGACAGTTCCACACGGCTGGCTCTGAGCACTATGTGACTTAACAGCTGTGGTCATCAGTCCCCTAGAACTTAGAACTAATTACACCTAACTAACCTAAAGACATCACACACATCCATGCCCGAGGCAGGATTCGAACCTGCGACCGTAGCAGTCGCGCGGTTCCGGACTGCGCGCCTAGAACCGCAAGACCACCGCGGCCGGCCAGTTCCACACGGAAAACAATTATCTTGTGGTGAAAAGGCGAAAATTGGTACGTACAAGACACTTGGTCTCTCTCTACTCGTCAAATTATCAAGAAGTTGAATTGTGCAAGTACAGGGACTGAAAATGTATTTAGATTTGGCGCATGATATGGACAGAACGGAAAATGTAGGCAAAATAAAAAATTATCTGAGGCACAAACAAAGCGCCAAAATCATTATTCTTCGTAACATGTTGCTGATTTACAGTTTCCAGTAACTGCTAGACATGTGCGACAAATTTTGTCACGTCACAAAAGTCTTGCATTCAAGAATCGGCTGCAGGAACCCGCTCTATCACTCTAATATAAACAGGCTATACTGAAGTTTGCTAAGAACCGTATGTCATTGTTGCGTGGTTGGGCTTCAGTGATGAGAAGAAGCTTGGTTTGGATGGACCAGATGGATTTCATTACTATTGGTACCATATGGGAACAAAGCAGCAGGAAAGAATCAGCAGAAATTTTTCTGGTGGAGCTCTTATGATTTGGGAAGGTTTCTGCGCTGAACGTAAGTCACGTATTGCTTGCTGAACACCAGAATTAATTATAACTTCGAGGTTACACGAAGGTGCTAGGGACAGAATTGATTATAATGTGTGACGACCTAGATGACAGAAGACTAACGTTTCAATAAGATAATGAATCTGTGTACGGTTCTCCTACAGCCAAAAATTGGTTTGTACATTATGATTCGATACCTTGCCCTGCCCTGCAGTATTTCCTGATTTGAACCCAGTGGGAAAGGTTTGGGGAATACTTCCGTTGCGTATTTATCGTAATGGAAGCCAATTTTAGGCCGTCTGTAAGCTTAAAAGAGCGATAAGAGAAGAGTGGGAGAGAATTTCTCTGCAAAATGAATGCCGAAGAGCATTTTTGAGATAATTAGAAAGAATAGACGTTTCACAAAGTACTAGCAATGCAATAACACATCAGGATATGAATGCCTTTATACCAGTTGAAACCGGTATTACCTCGGCAAATCAGAAAACGCCCGAAGGACTAAACGGAAGGAGTGGACCTTAGGGCAGGGGAGCATTCACATTTTATTGTGCACAATATTTATTGAAGTCAGTGAACGGAAATAACAATTGTCAAACTTCAAGTGAGAACATATGCACATGAAGCCCATCAGTAGGCTTTCAATCCCCGAGCAAATATAACAACTCTTCAAATGAGAAAGACAATACCTTAAAACAAGGGTAACTTTACACGTGAACTGTGAATAACTGTATTTTCTATTAACAAATAGTGAAGAAATAACTTTTATAATAATAAACTCTCAGTCAGAGAACATTTATACATAAAGCCCATCAGTTTGCTTTAGTTACTAACAAATGTGTAACAACTTTTCAAATGAGAAAGTTAATACCTTTTTACAGAAAATAGAAAACACTGCGCGCACGAAGGATTATCGTAAGTTCACTTAAAGACAGTTTTAAAACTTGTCCAAATATATTCATTTAAAAGAAAGAGTAACCTTACATACGGACTCTCCACTAGAAAGGCCATAATCTATATCAGTCACTTCTCTTACAAATAGTTCCCAGATCTCAGCATCTGCCAAGTGCGGAGATGAACGTCCTGCGGGCCAAACCTGGTTGTGCCCATCGGATCCGATTTATCGGCCCAACCGAAGGCGCGAAGTACAGTACTAGGTGTGGCCGACTTCACTTCCCGGGTGCTCCTCCCCTTCAAACGGTTGATTCAGAGGCCTGTCATTGGGTGCACCAGGGTCTCAACGGAACGTTCAGTCCCGTATGATTCAAGAACAAGCGAGAACCCGAAGGTGTAGCCCAGACCCATCACCTAGACACAGACGTACAACAGCAAAATTATAGCCCAACAAATCGCGTGTGCTGACGCAGCAACCACACGCTACAATCAGATGCCTCAGACAGTGCTATATTAATAAAACCAAAATCAGTCAAAACAACTTTAAATAAAAAGTCATAGCAGCAGTATCGCAGGAGTTAAAACAAATTGCGACTGTTAAATTTAGCTTACAAGTAACAATTAAACAAACTCAAAGTTGAGACATTTTAAATGACCGATTGAGCTCACTTCCACAAGTGATGCCCCAGAGGAAAAACAACAAATGATTTTTATCCTTACGATAATCGACGCCTCGGAAGATGCCGACATTCAAACCTCCGCACAAGTGTCTCACGGAGTCAGCGTACCTTGGTGCATCATGCAGTTCAACTTCCTCCAGATTGTCTGGAACAAATTATCCACTCAATTTCAAAATATTATACACAATAAGCCCCACGGCTGGGATTGTAAGGCAGAATTTCGATGCTACTAAACTCCAAGCAACAAGAGTTCCTTCAAAATAATGCAACAAATTGCGCAGGGTTCGACGTGTCAGCAATCAGTGAGGAACAAGGAAAGAGGTCCCACCAGGACAGTCGAGAAATGGAGATGAGTTACCAAGGACGATGGAATAATTCAGTGATTGCTGATTACTGCCGGATGCTGAACAGGGGTTCTATGGAGAAACACAAGAGAAAATCCGAGAGACAAACATTCGATACCAAACGAATAAGATTTTACTGATGTGCTGTTTATAAAGTGGAGGGAAATGTGAAATTGGATACTATAAAACTTCAGAAGTTTATTTGTAATCTCATACAAATCATAATTATACAGTTTTTCATTGTTGATTTGTCAAAAGAAAGAAAGAAAAAAAACCTGACGTCATGGAGGAAAGCGAAAGTCATTTTTGTAATCAGAAGTTCTGAAATGTTGTAAATCACCTTTCAAATGTAAATCAGTTCTCATCAAGTTTTAGTTTGTAGACATGTGAATAAATTTCACATTTTTTAATGCTCGAAAGAGACCAGGATATCACTCTGTAGCGCTCATCATCCTATATCGACTGAATTATTTACGTGTTTCATAACGTAATTTATTATGATGTGAGACATGTTTCAACGGAACTTCTGATTAAAATTGGTATATCATTTTATACAAGACAGCTACACTAACAGTAAGGGAGTATAGGTCGGTAGATGTGATTACACACCACCTACGACATTTAGCTTCTAAGACATGCTTTAGTTGTTATTTTAATTAATTATTTATTAATCTGCGTAGTTTTACTTGTAATTCAAAACCGATTGTGACCCAGGAAAAAGCAGGAAAATTACTTTAAGATACAGGAATTCTGTAATTAGTCATAACACAGAGCTCATGAACAATTTTGATTACAGCTTCTAAAATATTCAGTTGTTTAAAATTAATTTGTGTGCAAACTACTGTAGGTAGAATTATATCGTATTGCTTTTGTTAAGATTCTTAGTGCGCATCTAATGGTTTGTTCAGATTTTTTATTGTATTTGTTCATACAAAGATGTAAGAGATGCTGGTGAAAGCATAATGTCGTTACGAGACGTAGAGACTTGGATTTTCTGTGGAGACGGGCACCAAGGGCTTAAAAGGGTGGCGACCATCTTTCTCTTTCGCGTAGTTCGGGACAGTTTTGGTAGAGCCAAGACCTATGCTAGCGCCACATGACATTCGATGATTGAAACTTTTGCGTCGTGGTGGAGATATTTTGAATATTACGCGGCAGTTCATTGTGTATCTGGAGATACCCTGCAGCGATCAGGACTCATCTCTGCCGTTTGGTCAATACAACTTGTATTTTAGCTAACGGAGGCGACCTGGACTTTAAGTTATTTGCATTGTGTCTGATTTTTAACTCAGTCTGCCAGTGGGGTCTTTGATTATTTTCGTCACTGATCGCCACTTAAGAGTATTGTTTCATGTGTCGCATAAACTACCATTTATTTGTGGTGGTGTGGAATTTGACTCTGATTAATTCTGGCTGTGGCTGGCTCTGAGCACTATGGGACTCAACTGCTGTGGTCATAAGTCCCCTAGAACTTAGAACTAATTAAACCTAACTAACCTAAGAACATCACACACATCCATGCCCGAGGCAGGATTCGAACCTGCGACCGTAGCAGCCCCGAGGTTCCGGACTTAATTCTGGCTGTGAAAACCGCCAGTGTTTCCAATCATTTTGTTTACTTTATTTATATACCGTGTTTGCTAAGCAGTCTCTTGGGCATTTGAACTTTATTTCAGTTCACTTAGTTACGTACAGTTTACTATCATCGAAACAAATTTTGTGTGGCTTAAAGAACAATAAATTTTATTTGTTAAACTTTCCTGTTAGGAGTTGGGGTATATATAAGAGGCGATCAAAACGTTTACGTCCGAAGGTCATACAGTCCAGGATCGGTATGCCAGTAAGACAAAATCGCCGTGAGCATTGAGACAACCACTCCAGAGACGCACCAGGTTGAAGATACCAGTTTCGTAAAACAACGTATCCAGCTACATGAAGAAGTCCGGAACTGCCTGTTGCAAATCCTTGTCCAACATTAATCGTCCAACGTTCAAGGCCTTTTCTAAGGGAGCAAAGACGTGATAATAGCACGGAAAGAGATCAGGAATATGTCTCTCACTTGCGTTGTTGTCCATAGTGGATGAGACTAGCCTTCCATATCGACTGGCATCTTGTGTCGAACTGCGACCAGCACAGAACTGGGCGCGCAATTTCACAGTGGTGATTTTAGACAGACTTTCTGCCCAGTAAATATTATTCATTCTCCAACTAACGTCTGTCGGTGTTTATCTTTCTACAGCCAAGAGAATAATAATAGCGCGTTGGTCCTGTTTGGACGCATTTGGTAACTACGCCGCCGTAGTTCAAGTTCCTGCATTTACTACGTGCACATCGGAAAGAGACAAATGTTGCATTATTCTCTTGCCTACATACTGGTGCTTACATACTCATGTTCAGAAGGAAAAAAACACAACACCTTGAACTACTACAGATTGGATGTTCATATTCACAACATATCTAGAATGGTACACAAAGAGGAAATGCAGATGATAAACGGGTATTCATTGGACAAATATATTATACTAGAACTGACATGTGATTACATTTTCACGCAATTTGGGTGCATACATCCTGAGAAATCAGTACCCAGAACAACCTACTCCGGCCGTAATAACGGCCTTGATATACCTGGGCATTGAGTCAAACAGAGCTTCGATGGCGTGTACAGGTACAGCTGCCCATGCAGCTTCAACACGACACCACAGTTCATCAAGAGTAGTGACTGGCGTATTGTGACGAGCCAGTTGCTCGGCCACCATTGACCAGACGTTATCAATTGGTGAGAGATCTGAAGAATGTGCTGGCCAGGGCAGCAGTCGAACATTTTCTGTATCCAGAAAGGCCCGTACAGGACCTGCAACATATGGTCGTGCATTATCCTGCTGAAATGTAAGGGTTCGCAGGGATCGAATGAAGGGTAGAGCCGAGGGTCGTAACACATCCGCAATGTAACGTCCACTGTTCAAAGTGCCGTCAATGCGAACAAGACGTGACCGAGACGGGTAACCAATGGCAACCCATACCATCACGCCGAGTGATACGCTGGTATGGCGATGACGAATACACGCTTCCAATATGCTTTCACCGCGATGTCGCCAAACACGGATGCGACCATCATGATGCTGTAAACAGAACCTGGATTCATTCGAAGAAATGACGATTTTCTATTCGTGCACCCAGGTTCGTCGTTGAGTTCACCATCGCAGGCGCTCCCGTCGTTGATGCAGCGTGAAGGGTAACTGCAGCCATGGTCTCCGAGCTGATAGTCCATGCTGCTGCAAACGTCGTCGAACTGTTCGTGCAGATGGTTGTTGTCTTGCAAACGTCCCCATTTGTGGACTCAGGGATCGAGATGTGACTGCACGATCCGTTACAGCCATGCGGATATGATGTCTGTCATCTCGACTGCTAGTGATACGAGGCCGTTGGGATCCAGCACGGCGTTCGGTATTACCCTCCTGAACCCACCGATTCCATATTCTGCTAACAGTCATTGGATCTCGACCAACGAGAGGAGCAATGTCACTATACGATAAACCACAATCACGATAGGCTACAATCCGGCCTTTATCAAACGTCATGGTACGCATTTCTACTCCTTACACGAGGCACCAAACAACGTTTTACCAGGCAATTCCTTTCAACTGCTCTTTGTGTATGACAAATCGGTTGGAAAGTTTCCTCATGTCAGCATAATGTAGGTGTCGCCACCGGCGCCAGCCTTGTGTGAATGCTCTGAAAAGCTAATCATTTGCGTATCACAGCATCTTCTTCCTGTCGGTTTAATTTCGCGTCTGTAGCACGTCATCTTCGTGGTGTAGCAATTTTAATGGCCAGTACTGTATGCTCTGCAGAAATGTTTAGCATTTTAACTATGTAGACAGTCGGGTTAAACGTCAACATCGATGTTGAACTCAGGGGTTATGTTTATATCGAACTGTAAACGTAATTAGTTTTTGTATAACATTTTCAATACCTTTATGGGAAAGTTGGAATTAACAGTCTTAACAAATTATCCGACTAATCCTGTGGTGTAATTGCTCAGTCAGTGAGTGAGTTGTCACTTCTTTTCCTTTGATGTAGCAGTGCACCCGGAGTATGTTGGCAGACACCATGTGGGTCACGTGATCCTCGGACTTCTTCCACTGCTTGCACAGAGTAGATAGCACAGTGGCTCAGTAGTCACTCTCCTCCACCTGGCTCACACAGGGCCAGAGCGCAGTAAAAAGACTCAGGGGTCACTCCCCCCCCCCCCTACTTATTTTTACCTGGACGGCTTCGTCAATAAATAGAACTGGCGCATATGGGGAACCGAAAAGCCCCGTGTTGCAGTCCCATCGTCCCTGCATCTTCAAAAAGTACTGGTCGGGGCCGCCATTTCTTCCAAAGGAATCATTGGCCCATTTTTCAGATCCGAAACGATTACTGCATCACGCTATCTGGACATTCTTCGTGAATTTGTGGCGGTACAAACTGCCTTAGACGACACTGCGAACACCTCGTGGTTTATGCAAGATGGTGCCCGGGCACATCGCACGGCCGACGTCTTTAATTTCCTGAATGAATATTTCGATGATCGTGTGATTGCTTTGGGCTATCCGAAACATACAGGAGGCGGCGTGGATTGGCCTCCCTATTCGCCAGACACGAACCCCTGTGACTTCTTTCTGTGGGGACACTTGAAAGACCAGGTGTACCGCCAGAATCCAGAAACAATTGAACAGCTGCAGCAGTGCATCTCATCTGCATGTGAAGCCATTCCGCCAGACACGTTATCAAAGGTTTCGGGTAATTTCATTCAGAGACTACGCCATATTATTGCTACGCATGGTGGATATGTGGAAAATATCGTACTATAGAGTTTCCCAGACCGCAGCGCCATCTGTTGTTGAAAATTGTAACTACTGTAATTTTCGAAAGTTTGTCTGCCTGAAAATGTACTGTTGTCCCAAGCATATTGCAACAAACGGTGTATTTCTATCGCTGCTCGTTTAGTTTTTATTGCCGTTTCAAATATACCGGTCATTTTTGAATTGATAGTGATTGGGCCAAACATCTCACGAAATAAGCATCCAACGAAGCTTGTATAGCTTGAATGGGGAAACCAGATGGCGCTATGGTTGGCCCGCTATATGGCGCTGCCATAGGTCAAACGGAAATCAACTGCGCTCTTTTCAATAGGAATCCCAATTTTTATTACATATCCGTGTAGTACGTAAAGAAATATGAATGTTTTTGTTGTAGCACTTTTTTCGCTTTGTGAAAGATGGCGCTGTAATAGCCACAAAACTACACTCCTGGAAATTGAAATAAGAACACCGTGAATTCATTGTCCCAGGAAGGGGAAACTTTATTGACACATTCCTGGGGTCAGATACATCACATGATCAAACTGACAGAACCACAGGCACATAGACACAGGCAACAGAGCATGCACAATGTCGGCACAAGTACAGTGTATATCCACCTTTCGCAGCAATGCAGGCTGCTATTCTCCCATGGAGACGATCGTAGAGATGCTGGATGTAGTCCTGTGGAACGGCTTGCCGTGCCATTTCCACCTGGCGCCTCAGTTTGACCAGCGTTCGTGCTGGACGTGCAGACCGCGTGAGACGACGCTTCATCCAGTCCCAAACATGCTCAATGGGGGACAGATCCGGAGATCTTGCTGGCCAGGATAGTTGACTTACACCTTCTAGAGCACGTTGGGTGGCACGGAATACATGCGGACGTGCATTGTCCTGTTGGAACAGCAAGTTCCCTTGCCGGTCTAGGAATGGTAGAACGATGGGTTCGATGACGGTTTGGATGTACCGTGCACTATTCAGTGTCCCCTCGACGATCACCAGTGGTGTACGGCCAGTGTAGGAGATCGCTCCCCACACCATGATGCCGGGTGTTGGCCCTGTGAGCCTCGGTCGTATGCAGTCCTGATGGTGGCGCTCACCTGCACGGCGCCAAACACGCATACGACCATCATTGACACCAAGGCAGAAGCGACTCTCATCGCTGAAGACGACACGTCTCCATTCGTCCCTCCATTCACGCCTGTCGCGACACCACTGGAGGCGGGCTGCACGATGTTGGGGCGTGAGAGGAAGACGACCTAACGGTGTGCGGGACCGTAGCCCAGCTTCATGTAGACGGTTGCGAATGGTCCTCGCCGATACCCCAGGAGCAACAATGTCCCTAATTTGCTGGGAAGTGGCGGTGCGGTCCCCTACGGCACTGCGTAGGATCCTACGGTCTTGGAGTGCATCCGTGCGTCGCTGCGGTCCGGTCCCAGGTCGACGGGCACGTGCACCTTCCGCCGACCACTGGCGACAACATCGATGTACTGTGGAGACCTCACGCCCCACGTGTTGAGCAATTCGGCGGTACGTCCACCCGGCCTCCCGCATGCCCACTATACGTCCTCGCTCAAAGTCCGTCAACTGCACATACGGTTCACGTCCACGCTGTCGCGGCATGCTACCAGTGTTAAAGACTGCGATGGAGCGCCGTATGCCACGGCAAACTGGCTGACACTGACGGCGGCGGTGCACAAATGCTGCGCAGCTAGCGCCATTCGGCGGCCAACACCGCGGTTCCTGGTGTGTCCGCTGTGCCGTGCGTGTGATCATTGCTTGTACAGCCCTCTCGCAGTGTCCGGAGCAAGTATGGTGGGTCTGACACACCGGTGTCAATGTGTTCTTTTTTCCATTTCCAGGAGTGTATAAGCACGTGATATCACGTAACAGTGCGGACGCTGTTTGCTTCGTGATACATTACCCGTGTTAAAATGGACCGTTTACTAATTGCAGAAAAGGTCGATATTGTGTTGATGTATGGCTATTGTGATCAAAATGCCCAAGTGGCGTGTGCTGTGTATGCTGCTCGTTATCCTGGACGACATCATCAAGTGTCCGGACCGTTCGCCGGATAGTTACTTTATTTAAGGAAACAGGAAGTGTTCAGCCAAATGTGAAACGTCAATCACGACTTGCAACAAATGATGATGCCCAAGAACGTGTTTTAGCTGCTCTCGCGACTAATCCGCATGTCGGTAGCAGACGAATTGCGCGATAATCGGAAATCTCAAAAACGTCGGTGTTGAGAATGCTACTTCAACATCAATTGCATCCGTAGCATATTTCTATGCACCAGGAATTGCATGATGACGACTTTGAACTTCATGTACAGTTCTGCCACTGGGCACAAGAGAGATTACGCAACGATGACAGATTTTCTGCGCGCTTTCTATTTAGCGACGAAGCGTCATTCACCAACAGCGGAAACGTAAACCGGCATAATATGCACTATTTGGCAACGGAAAATCAACGATGGCTGCGACAAGTGGAATATCAGCGACCTTGGCGGGTTAATGTATGGTGCGGCATTATGGGAGGAAGAATAATTGGCCCCCATTTTATCGATGGCAGTCTAAATGGTGCAATGTATACTGATTTCCTACGTAATGTTCTAACGATGTTACTTCAAGATGATTTACTGTATGACAGAATGGCGATGTACATCCAACATGATCGATGTCCGGCACATAGCTCGCGTGCGGTTCGAGCGGTATTGAATAGCGTATTTCATGACAGGTGGATTGGTCGTCTAAGCACCATACTATGGCTCGCACGTTCACCAGATCTGACGTCCCCGGCTTTCTTTCTGTGAAGAAGGTTGAATGATATTTGCTATCGTGATCCACTGACAACGCCTGACAACATGCGTCAGCGCATTGTCAATGCATGTGCGAACATTAAGGAAGGCGAACTACTCGCTGTTGCCAAATGCATTGAGGTTGACGGACATCATTTTCAGCATTTATTGCATTAATGTGGTATTTACAGGCAATCACGCTGTAACAGCATGCGTTCTCAGAAATGATAAGTTCATAAAGGTACATGTATCACATTGGAACAACCGAAATAAAATGTTTACACTTAGCTACGTTCTGTATTTTAATTTAAAAATCCTACCTGTTACCAACTGTTCGTCTAAAATTGTGAGCCATATGTTTGTGACTTTTACAGCGGCATCTATCACAAAGCGAAAAAAGTGGTCCAACTGAAACATTCATATTTCTTTACGTACTACACGAATATGTAATAAAAATGGGGGTTCCTATTTTAAAAGACGCAGTTGATATCCGTTTGACCTATAGCAGCGCCATCTAGCAGGCCAACCGTAGCACCATTTGGTTTCCCCCTTCAAACTAGACAAGTTTCGTTCTTTGTAGTCTTTTCGTTTGACGCTTATTTCTTGAGATTTTTGGCCAGTCACGATCAATGGACCACCCTGTATATATGATCTTTAAGTACCTTTGATGTAATAACAACAGGCTGGTGTTATATACGTAATCAGAAAACTTGTTACATCAAATGTACTTAAAAATCTTTTTTTTTTTTTTTTTTTTTTTTAAGGTAAGACGATTTCTTCTTCTTTCTACATGTATTGGGCAATTAGCTGTTACTTCTTATTGGTTGAAATTATTTATCTTCCCACATTTTCCTATGTCTTCCTACAGACTTTCTATCCACTGATCCACTGGGTAATAATTCATCTTAATTCTGGTGTTCTGTTGTCTTCCATTCTTGCAACATAATCCTTTCAGGTGTTCCTGTTTTCATCGATCTGCTCATTTAAGTCCTTCACGCAAAGTTATTCTCTGCTGTAAGCATTCACCCTCCTGTCAGATAACGTGCACCGAGCTACTCTTATCAGGAGTCGCATCTCGAAAGCCTGAAATCTTTGTTGCTTTCTTTCTGTTAGTCCATAACTCACTACCATATGCTATACTTAAGTAACATAATCCAGCACGTTGTTCTCGACAGCGAGTGTTCAGAGACAACAATATTATCTGGAGTGCCCCAGAGAAGTGTGATAGGGTTGCTATTACTTTCTGTACATAAATGATCTGGAGGACAGGGTAAACAGCAATCTGCGGCTGTTTGCGATGATGTTATCGTGTAAGGTAACTGTCGAAGCTGAGTGATTGTAGGAGGATACAAGATGACTTAGACAAAATTTCTAGTTTCTGTGAAGAATGGCAGCTAGCTCTAAATATAGAAAAATGTGAGTTAATGCGGATGAGTGGGAAAATCAAATCCATAACGTTGGGATACAGCGTTAGTGGCGTTCTGCTTGATATGGTCACATCGATTAAATATCTGGGCATAACAATGCAAGGTGACGAAATGGAGTGAGCATGTGAGCATTGTGGTAGGTAAGGCGAATGGTCGACTTCAGTTTATTGAGAAAATTCTAGGAAAGTGTCGTTCGTCCGTAAATGAGACAACATGCAGGACGCTAGAGTGACCTATTCCTGAGTACTGCTAGAGTGTTTGGGATCCACGCCAGGTCGGATTAAAGGAAGAGATCGGAACAATTCAGTGTCCGGCTGCTAGATTTGTTACCGGTAGGTTCACGCAACACGAAAGTATTACAGATATGCTTCAGGAACCCAAATGGGAATCCTTGGAGGGAAGACGAGGTTCCTTTCGAGGAACACTATTGACAAAATTTAGAGCACTGGAATTTGAAGCTGACTGCAGAATGATTCTACTGCCGCCAACGCAAATTTCGCATGAGGACCACGAAGGTAAAATACGAAACGTTAGGGCTCATATAGCGACATATAGAAAGTCGTTTCTCTCTCTCTCTCTCTTGCGTGTAGAGCAAGAAAAGAAATCACTCGTAGCGATACAGGGTTATCCTGATACCCACCAAGCTGGCTTCCGGATTAAAAAATGGCTCTGAGCACTATGGGACTCAACTGCTGAGGTCATTAGTCCCCTAGAACTTAGAACTAGTTAAACCTAACTAACCTAAGGACATCACAAACATCCATGCCCGAGGCAGGATTCGAACCTGTGACCGTAGCCGTCTTGCGGTTCCAGACTGCAGCGCCTTTAACCGCACGGCCACTTCGGCCGGCTTTCCGGATTATGTATGTAGATGTAGATCTCTCTCTCTCTCTCTCTCTCTCTTTTTTTTTTTTATATTAGGTAGAGTTTCTTACTGAAGATGTGAGGGCTCTATAAATTGTTCCATTAATGGAGTGAAATCTTTCTACTTTCCTTTGTATGTCCATTTCTTTCACGAATGAGAGTACAGTGCTCTTTTTCCTGACCATTTATTATTATTTTAATGCGAAATTTCTAGCGGCACCTAAAATCTGTAACTTTTCTTATAAATACAGGGTGGTCCATTGACAGTGACTTGGCCAAATATCTCACGAAATAAGCATCAAACGAAAAAACTACAAAGAATGAAACTCTTCGAGCTTGAAGGGGGAAACCAGGTGGCGCTACGGCTGGCCCGCTAGAAGGCGCTGCCATAGGTCAAACGGATATCAACTGCGTTTTATCAAATAGGAACCCCCATTTTTTATTACATATTCGTCTAGTACGTAAAGAAATATGAATGTTTTAGTTGGACCACTTTTTTCTCTTTGTGATAGATAGCGCTGTAATAGTCACAAACGTATGTACGTGGTATCACGTAACATTCCGCCAGTGCGAACGGTATTTGCTTACCCGTGTTAAAATGGACCGTTTACCAATTGCGGAAAAAGTCAATATCGTGTTGAAGTATGGCTATTGTGATCAAAATGCCCAGCGAGAGTGTGCTATGTATGCTGCTCGGTATCCTGGACGACATCATCCAAGTGTCCGGACTCTTCGCCGGATAGTTACGTTATTTAAGGAAACAGGAAGTGTTCAGCCACATGTGAAAAGTTAACTGTGATGTCACCGCCAGACACCACACTTGTTAGGTGGTAGCCTTTAAATCGGCCGCGGTCCGTTAGTATACGTCGGACCCGCGTATCGCCACTATCAGTGATTGCAGACCGAGCGCCGCCACACGGCAGGTCTAGAGACACTTCCTAGCACTCGCCCCAGTTGTACAGCCGACTTTGCTAGCGATGGTTCACTGCCTACTTACGTTCCCATTTGCCGAGACGATAGTTTAGCATAGCCTTCAGCTACGTCATTTGCTACGACCTAGCAAGACGCCATTATCAGTTACTATTGATATTGTGAATCATGTACCGTCAAGACCGACGTTCATCATGAATGGATTAAAGTTAAGTATTCCACCAGCTACGTCCGTTTTTCTAAATTCTAATTTCCTTGTCATGTTCCAGACCTCACGCCAGCCTGCGTGAGCTAAAACGCATGCATTTCGGCCTCCTTTAGTAAAACGGTGTTGGCTCTCTTTGCCAACCACAACATTAACCACGACCTGCAACAAATGATGATGCCCAAATAGGTGTTTTAGCTCCTGTCGCGGCTAATCCGCACATCAATAGCAGATAAATTGCGCGAGAATCGGGAATCTCAAGAATGTCGGTGTTGGGAATGCTACATCAACATCGATTGCACCCGTACCATATTTCTATGCACCAGTAATTGTATGGCGACCACTTTAAACGTCGTGTACAGTTCTGCCACTGGGCACAAGAGTAATTACGGGACGATGACAGATTTTTTGTACGCGTTCCATTTAGCGACGAAGCGTCATTCACAGCAGCGGTAACGTAAA
Organism: Schistocerca piceifrons; assembly: GCF_021461385.2. Lineage (NCBI taxonomy): Eukaryota > Metazoa > Arthropoda > Insecta > Orthoptera > Acrididae > Schistocerca > Schistocerca piceifrons. The sequence goes on from NC_060140.1 coordinate 871,870,350, forward strand.
CCGGCATAATATGCACTATTCGGCAACGGAAAATCCACGATGGCTGCGACAAGTGGAACATCAGCGACCTTAGCGGGTTAATGTATGGTGCGGCATTATGGGAAGAAGGATAATTGACCTCCATTTTATCGATGGCAGTCTAAATGTGTAACCTCCCCCCTCACTTATCGACCTTAATGACAGTGAAAAATTAAACCGCGTGTACCTAATGGAAATTTGGGAAAAGCAATCGTCACCGAAGTTTATCTATCGGTAAAGAGGGAGGAAAGGGTTACATCTAAATGAAAGGAAAAATGCAAATGAAACTGGTGGAAATTAATTTTGAAAAGGGGTAAAGTTAATAAAGAAAGTAAATGTGCGGCCGTTACGTTAACAATTAACTAGCGGTAATTAGATATTTGAGATTTGGGGGAAATCACGGTCGCCAGTCCTAAGGACAATTACTATAGTAACTGAAAAAGAAAGGTTATTACACATATAATTAACACTAGAAGCGTGGCAACTGAAGGTTGACACGTGTAGTGTGAAAACTGAAAGTTTGTCAGAAGTAATAAATTTCGCTACACTCTGACTTAATTTAGCAAAAGAATTACTAAAACCGGAAAATTGAAAGTAAATTTAGTGACTGAAGTTAATAGTGAGCTTTCTTTCTGAAGCACATCGAAATTCAGTAAAATACGGTTAGTCTTGGACTACCTCAACAATCATTTCAAAAGCTACTTGAATCTACGCAATTTAGAAAGAAGAGATTTAACTTTGAACTTGAATTAAATGATTCTGAACAATTAACAATAGTAAAATTTAGTACGTACCAAGCTGAGCTGCAGTCACAGGTAAGCTAAAATACGGTAACAAAGCTCGCACTCTTAATTCGTGCTTGTGTAATCTGAATATTGTAGCCAGCTATTAATGCCATAATTGAACTTTGAAATTAAAGCAGTGAAAACGAGTTAGCTATATTACTTTAATGCTGGCGTTTGAATTTCAACGACACTCGGGTTCATTTCGGAAAAGGAAGGGACCCTGCTTGGCAATACAATTGGGACAATGAGCAACAAAGGTTCATGCTAAGTTGCTGTAATTTTGCGAGGCAAATGGAACAATTTGAAAAGCTGAGGTCTGCCATACAGCTCTAAAACTTTACGTGCGTCCAGTCTTCCTTGTCGGTTGATTGAAGGTTTGAAGCCGTCGATCGAGGAGGTGGCGACAGTCACTGATTGTCGGCCGTCGCTGTTGCAGAAGCTGGATGTTGGCGCGCCTTCTTCTCGACACGGTCACCAGGCGAAACGGGCTCTTGATGTGCGCCAGCTAATGCTTCCCGTCCGCGACACCATGTCAGAAACTATCATCGCGAGTCGAGCGCAATTACATGCTGCCAAACCCCGAAAGCGCGGCAACTCGCGGGAGCGTCACACGACACCTGCTCCACTCGCTACTCCCGCCAGACTCCCACTGCTGTTCTGCCCGCGCTCCACGCGGCAGAGTTAACACTACCAAAGATCCTACACACTTATATTCTTCACACGACCTATCGACGTAATCGTTCGATAGCAGTTTTCCCTAGGCAAGACCCAGCGTAAAAATACAAATAATATTTACGAAACAAACCAATTATACATCGACATGAGTGCATAAATATATATATACAAACAGTAAAACAATTACAATATATAAAGAGACAGAAATGTCATATCTTGAGGTAACAAAACAAGGAAAAAAAATAATAGTACAATAGATGGAAATAGGAGGATATGCATTTCCGGCGTTACAAATGGTGCAATGTATGCTGATTTTCTACGTAATGTTCTACCGATGTTACCACGAGATGTTTCACTGCATGACAGAATGGCGATGTACTTTCAACATGATGGATGTCCAGCACATAGCTCGCATGCTGTTGAAGCGGTATTGAATAGCATATTTCATGACAGGTGGGTTGGTCGTCGAAGCACCATACCATGACCCGCACGTTCACCGGATCTGACGTTCCCGGATTTCATTCTGTGGGAAAAGTGGAAGGATATTTGCCATCGTGATCCACCGACAACGCCTGACAACATGCGTCACCGCATTGTCAATGCATGTGCGAACATTACGGAAAGCGAACTACTCGCTGTTGAGAGTAATGTCATCTCACGCACTGCCAAATGCATTGAGGTTGACGGACATCATTTTGAGGATTTATTGCATTACTGTGGTATTTACAGGTAATGACTCTGTAACTGCATACGTTCACAAAGATACATGTATCACATTGGAACAAGCGAAATAAAATGTTCAAACGTACCTACGTTCTGTATTTTAATTTAAAAAACCTACCTGTTACCCACTGTTCGTCTAAAATTGTGAGCCATATGTTTATTACAGCGACATCTATCACAAAGCGAAATAAATGGTCCAACTAAACCATTCGTATTTCTTTACGTACTACACGAATATGTAATAAAGAATGGGGGTTCCTATTCTAAAACAAGGCAGTTGATATACGTTTCACCTACGGCAGCGCTACATAGCAGGCCAACCATAGCGCCATCTGGTTTTCCCCTTCAAGCTAGACAAGTTTCGTTCTTTGTAGTTTTTTCGTTTGACGCTTATTTCGTGAGATATTTGGCCCGGTCACGGTCAATGGACCACCCTGTATACAAACAGATTATATAACTTAACCACTGTGGATAAAATATGAGCAGCTGCTTTGACTGTGTTCTTAGCTCCAATGAAGTCATGAGCTGTGACTTATGGCTATTTTTGAAGTAGACAAATATTTATCGCATATTTTCGTGTAAACAACGATCCCGTAAACTGGCGGAAAACCAGAAAATTGCTGTGCCATCACTTTTCAGAAATAAAGGAAGAGGGGAAGAAAAGGAAACGGTCAGACGAGAAATCATGACTGCTAGCCGCACAGGGCGCTGTGCAGTACTGCATCAGCTTAAACTGACCACGCGGTCAGGTCAGCCGTACGATCAAAATTCTCGAAGTATCGCACGCTGCACTGCAGCGTCCCTCATCCACTACACCTTCTACTTGCAAATTTTTGGTGACATACTCGTACGTCATAGATGTTACAGAACTGTCCGACAGAACAGACAATACCGAGTTACCTAAATATCAGTGAGCTCGACGAACCTGTGCCGTATGTTTCGGTGCATATGCACACTCTCGAGAAATAAGAATTTGCGAGCAGGAAGTGTAACGTACGAGGGACGCTGCAGTGGAGCGTGGTATACGTTGAGCATTTGGGTCAGACGGGAAGCATGTCTGTGTGGCGAAGACGGTTAAGGCAACTGTCTACATCTACATCTACATTTATACTCCGCAAGCCACCCAACGGTGTGTGGCGGAGGGCACTTTACATGCCACTGTCATTACGTCCCTTTCCTGTTCCAGTCGCGTATGGTTCGCGGGAAGAACGACTGTCTGAAAGCCTCCGTGCGCGCTCGAATCTCTCTAATTTTACGTTAGTGATCTCCTCGGGAGGTATAAGTAGGGGGAAGCAATATATTCGATACCTCATCTAAGAACGCACCCTCTCGAAACCTGGACAGCAAGCTACACCGCGATGCAGAGCTCCTCTCTTGCAGAGTCTGCCACTTGAGTTTGCTAAACATCTCCGTAACGCTATCACGCTTACCAAATAACCCTGTGACAAAAAGGGCCGCTCTTCTTTAGATTTTCTCTATCTCCTCTGTCAACCCGACCTGGTACGGATCCCACACTGATGAGCAATACTCAAGTATAGGTGGAACGAGTGTTTTGTAAGCCACCTCCTTTGTTGATGGTCTACATTTTCTAAAGGCTCTCCCAATGAATCTCAACCTGGCACCCGCCTTAACAACAACTAATTTTATATGATCATTCCACTTCAAATCGTTCCGCACGCATACTCCCAGATATTTTACAGAAGTAACTGCTACCAGTGTTTGTTCCGCTATCTTATAATCATACAATAAAGGATCCTTCTTTCTATGTATTCGCAATACATATTACATTTGTCTATGTTAAGGGTCAGTTGCCACTCCCTGCACCAAGTGGCTATCCGCTGCAGATCTTCCTGCATTTCACTGCAATTTTCTAATGCTGCTACGTCTCTGTATACTACAGCATCATCCGCGAATATCCGCATAGAACTTCAGTCCCTATCTACTAGGTCATTTATATATATTATGAAAAGCTATTGTCCCATAACACTCCCCTGTGGCACGCCAGAGGTCACTTTAACGTCTGTAGACGTCTCTCCATTGAGTTCTAGAGAAAAGAAGCATCCAGGTTGAAGACCCATTCTCCCACAAATTTTCGTCATTGCATTAACGCAACGCCCTGTGTGCAGCTACCCCTTTCCCTTTCTTTCTCCTTCCTCTGTTTCAGAATAGTAAGTACAGGACACACCATCCCGACAGAGTAGACAACACTCAGTTACAGTTACACCAGTTCTGAAAATATTATGAATATGTGCTCTGTCAGTGACGTGTGATCGTATCTCTTCAAAAGCAGGACGAATAGGCACCTAGAAAAGAAACCGTCTCACTTTTATCTGTATCCTAATACTGATTACCTTTCCGTTCGTGGTACATATACTGCTGTACAAATTGTAAATGACAACTGCAGATATTATTTTATAGTTCTTATATCGTATGTCATTACCAATAAATGTATGAAAATGTAATAATAATGATAAACATTTCGGATTTTGTAGTAATATTCCCCACTTTTGTTGTTGATGTTGTGGTCTTCAGTCCACACACTGGTTTGTTGCAGATCTCCATGCTACTCTATCCTGTGCAAGCTTCTTCATCTCCCAGTATCTACTGCAACCTACATCCTTCTGAATCTAGTGTATTCATCTCTTGGTCTCCCTCTGCGAGTTTTACCCTCCGCGCTGCACTCCAATACTAAATTGGTGAGCCCTTGATGTCTCAGAATATGCGCTACCAACCGATCCCTTCTTCTAGTCAAGTTGTGCCACGAATTTCTCTTCTCTCTAATTCTATTCAACACCTCCTCATTCGTTATGTGATCTACCCATCTGATCTTCAGCATTCTTCCGTAGCACCACATTTCGAAAGGTTCTATTTTCTTCTTTTCTAAACTATTTATCGTCCATGTTTCACTTCCATACATGGCTACATTCCATACAAATACTTTCAGAAACGACTACCTGATACTTAAATCTACACTCGATGTTAACAAACTTCTCTTCTTCAGAAATTCTTTCCTTGTCATTGCCAGTCTACTTCTTATATCCTCTCTACTTCGACCAACATCAGTTATTTTGCTCCCCAAATAGCAATACTCATTTACTACTTTAAGTGTCTCATTTCCTAATTTAATTCCCGCAGCATCACCCGGTTTAATTTGATTACATTCCATTATTCTCGTTTTGCTTTTGTCGATGTTCATCTTATATCCTCCTTTCAAGACCATGTCCATTCCGTTCAGCTGCTCTTTCAGGTCCTTTGCTGTCTCTGACAGAATTACAAAGTCATCGGCGAACCTCAAAATTTTTATTTCTTCTCCGAGGATTTTAATTACTACTCCAAATTTTTCTTTTATTTCCTTTACTGCTTGCTCAATATACAGATTGAATAGCAACGGCCGCGCGGGCATAGCAGAGCGGTCTACGGCGCTGCAGTCATGGACTGTGCGGCTGATCGCGGCGGAGATTCGAGTCCTCCCTCGGGCATGGGTGTGTGTGTTTGTCCTTAGGATAATTTACGTTAAGTAGTGTGTAAGCTTAGGGACTGATGACCTTAGCAGTTAAGTCCCATAAGATTTCACACACATTTGAACATTTTTTTGAATAACATCGGGGAAAGGCTACAACCCTGTCTCACTCCCTTCCCAACCACTGCTTCCCTTTCATGTCACTCGACTCCTATAACTGCCTTCTGGTTTCTGTACAAATTGTAAATAGCCTTTCGCTCCCTGTATCTTACCCCTGCCACCTTCAGAATTTGAAAGAGAGTATTCCAGTCAACATTGTCAAAAAGCTTTCCTGAAGTCTACAAATGCTGCAAAGTAGGTTTGCCTTTCTTAATCTATTTTCTAAGACCTGTCGTAGGGTCAGTATTGCCTCAGGTGTTCCAACATTTCTACGGAATCCAAACTGATCTTCCCCGAGGTCGGCTTCTACCAGTTTTTCCATTCGTCTGTAATGAATTCGTGTTAGTATTTTGCATCAGTGGCTTATTAAACTGATAGTTCGGTAATTTCCTCGTCTGTTAACACCTGCTTTCTTTGGGATTGGAATTATTATATTCTTCATGAAATCTGAGGGTATTTGTCCTGTCTCATACATCTTGCTCACCAGATGGTAAAGTTTTGTCAGGACTGGCTCTCCCAAGGCCGTCAGTAGGTCTAATAGAGTGTTTTCTACTCCCGGGGCCTTGTTTCGACTTAGCGCTTTCAGTGCCTTGTCAAACTCTTCACACAGTATCATATCTCCCATTTCATCATCATTTACATTCTCTTCCATTTCTATAATATTGTCCTTATGAACATCGCCCCAGTTTTATAGCTGACGAAACGTAGAACATTTAATCTCAAACCACTAGGGATGTAACATAAACGTATTTCTCCTATTTCCTCGTTCTTTTAAAATTCGACGAAAATAAAATCAAAATATTGGTACAGTGACCTAAATTTATTTATTTATGTGAGGGAATAGAGAATGGTGATTCACAAAAGAGAGCTAGCTCGTTCCGGTGAGTCAACAGTTCGGTCTGATCTCTGAAAAGAACAGTTTTGCCTATCTCTAATTACAACCACGTCTCATTATCCTCTCAGCCACTGTCTGCCTCTCCACTCTGTCTGGTTCCTGTACGAGTTGCAAGCCTTTCATTTTATCCTTGATAACTTCGGTCCACGTATTGTCGTGTCCGCTCGGCCACACATGGTACGTGACTACAGGAGTGTTGCCAGCACAGGAAGGCTGCGTTTGGCCCGCTGGCTTCTGACAGACAGACAGACAGACACTCATATCGGCTGCAGCGAGCATCCGACGGAAGCAGACTCGCCAGTTCGACCGCCGGCCCCTGCTGGAGCCGTAATATCAGCGGCGGAACAAGTGCTGTCAGCCAGCTGCTCTCGGTGGACCGGAGGAAACAATGACAGCGCCCGTGAAACACGTTCGTACTGCAGTAATGTCGGCTGTCGGAGCAGAACGAACCTTCTGGAATGGAGCGCACAGTGTTCAGTCTCTCATGGAAGGACCTTAAGGGGGATAAGACGTCAAACGGGCCGACTTGGAGCAGGAGAGGCACCACAGGACATTTTAATTCCCACTGTCTATACTTTTACAAATAAATTCATAAAACTTCGTCAGCATCGCTCATTGCAGTGGAAGTTCGAGAACATAACGAAGTAATTTTTTTCTCATCGGAAATTTTATCATTTTTTTCATTTACTAATGGCAGCCTTCGTTGCTGTAAGTACACTTTTCTCCATAAGTAAGGGAGATTCCTCGATGAATTTTCCACAGTACCAAACCATACTTAAAGGTGTATGAAACTGTAGAATTTTCCAAATCTACTAAAAACTGTGGTAAAAACTGAGGTGCCGGCCAAAGTGGCCGTGCGGTTAAAGGCGCTGCAGTCTGGAACCGCAAGACCGCTACGGTCGCAGGTTCGAATCCTGCCTTGGGCATGGATGTTTGTGATGTCCTTGGGTTAGTTAGGTTTAACTAGTTCTAAGTTCTAGGGGACTAATGACCTCAGCAGTTGAGTACCATAGTGCTCAGAGCCATTTGAACCATTTAAAAATTGAGGTAATTAACTATAAAATTTGTGTTTCTTCAAAACATAAACTTTAAAATATAGGAGCTCATTCGTTTTTTCATATATTAAATAAATTCTAGAGTTTCCTATACCTGTAAGTATGGTATGTGTGCTGTGCAAAATTCATCAAAGAATCTCTCCAACTTATTAAGAAAAGTGTACCTATAGCAACAAATGCAGCCATTAGTAAGTAAAAAAATGATGAAATTTCACATGTAAAAAAAATTGTCATGTTTTCGAAGTTCCACTGCAATGAGTGTGAATTCTGAATCCTTCGTGGTGATGCTGACAAAGTTTTATGAATTGCTTTTAAAAGTATAGACTCTGGAAATTAAAATGTCCTGTGATGCTTCTCCTTCTCCAAGTCGGCCTGTTTGACGTCCTACCCCCATTAAATACCGGTCGGTCGAGCTTTTCGCACTACAAGCTATGGCAACTACATAAATCAATGAAACCAAGAGGGCGTCAACGAACCGTTAATTTCACACGGGATCTTTATAGATATATAGAATGTTTCACTTTTTGAAATTCTGAAAGCGGAAATGAGAGGTAGAAAATGGCTTGGTACGTCAGTTGAATGTGATGAACAGTACTTTGCCAAGACGCTGCAAAACGAACATTAACAAACGTAAAAAAGGGGTAATGTCTTTGAACTCACCACCACAATAACAACAGAGTATTTAGTAATATTCATCATAACGTGAACACCTCAAACCATGCCTTTAGACGAGTTTAAGTAGCATACTCATGCAGCAATGTGTGACACTAATTAACTTGCGACGTTAAATTGAGAATAAACCGATTTCTCTATTACCTTGTTAGTTCGTTGTTTATTCATCCACAGATCGTTTACAGAATAATATGACATTTGTCATTTTAAATGAAAAGGCCCTGAACACAAGACTCCGAGGTAAATTTGTGTAATGTGCGTGGCGAAAATACTAGGTGTGTTTTTTAAGTAGTACTGTTTTGAAATTAGAAAAAGATGTGCTAAGATATCTCAATAATTTTATTTTTACATGAAAGCCTGTACCTTAATCTATGCACTGACGCCATTATAGTCTGATTCTTCCTTGTTTACGTTCTTTACTGAGTGTTTAAGATGTCTCCGATAATCGAGAGTCCCGCCGGCTGTGAAGTACGGGCTGTTATAAGATTTCTTTGTCCTAAAGGCCTAAAAGAGATCGATATTCATCGTGAGATCTGTGCAGTTTACGAAGAAAACATTATGAGTGATGGAATGGTAAGAAAGTGGGTGAAATCACTTAAAGATGGCCGCACTAATGTGCATGATGAACAATGGAGTGGACGTCCTTCGGTCGTTAATGAAAGTTTGGTGCAGGAAGTGGACAATAAGGTGAGAGAAAACAGACGCTTTACGATTTCCTCCTCGCGGGATGACTTTCCTAATGTTTCTCGTAGTCTTTTGTATGGTATTGTGACCGAGCACTTGAATTACCGAAAATTGTGCGCACGTTGGGTACCTAAAATGTTGATGGATGTGCACAAATCTAAGCGTTTAGACAGTGCATTGACTTTCCTTGAGCGGTACCACAACGACGGTGATGATTGCTTAAGCCAAACTGTTACGGGCAATGAAACACAGGTGGCCTACGTAGCACCAGAATCAAAGCAACTGTCCACAGAAGTTGAGCAAGGGAATCGTTTTTCTGCAAGACAATGCCCGTCCGCATGTGGCGAATCAGACCAAAGTTCTCATCACATCTTTTCAATGGGAAACTCTAGAACATCCTCCGTACAGCCCCGATCTTGCGCCCAGTGGTTACCTTCTGTTCCTGCCCTTGAAGAAACACCTGGGCGGTCTGCGTCTTCAAGATGATGACGAAGTCAAAACAGTGGTGATGTAGTAGTTAACAAGTCAGGCGGCAGACTTCTGTGAGGAGGGTATTCAAAAACTGGTACAACGTTATGACAAGTGCCTCAATATTGACGAAAATTATGTAGAAAAGTAGATTAAGGTACAGGCTTTCATGTAAAAATAAAATTATTGAGGTATCTTAACACGTTTTTTTTAATTTAAAAAAGGTAATTACTTAAAAAACATGCCTCGTAGAATTCAGTAAGAAAGTGCTAACAAGGGAACCTCCCCATCGCACCCCCCTCAGATTTAGTTATAAGTTGGCACAGTGGATAGGCCTTGAAAAACTGAACACAGATCAATCGAGAAAACAGGAAGAAGTTGTGTGGAACTATGAAAAAAATAAGTAAAATATACAAACTGAGTAGTCCGTGCGAAAGATAGGCAGCATCTAGGATAGTGCGAGCCCAGGAGTGCCGTGGTCCCGTGGTTAGAATGAGCAGCTGCGGAATGAAAGGTCATTGGTTCAAGTCTTCCCTCGAGTGAAAAGTTTAATTTTTTTAATTTCAGACAGTTAATTTGTTGCAGTTTATGTGACAAACTCTTATGTTTTCATCACTTTTTTTGGAGTGATTATCACATCCACAAGAAAACCTAAATCTGGCAAGGTAGAAGAATCTTTTTACCCATTCGCCAAGTGTAAGAGTTAGGTGGGTCGAGAACATATTCCTGTCATGTGACGCACATGCCGTATAGAATATTTCAGACGTGTTTTCGCAGTCATGGACCGTGCGGCTGGTCCCGGCGGAGGTTCGAGTCCTCCCTCGGGCATGGGTGTGTGTGTTTGTCCTTAGGATAGTTTAGGTTAAGTAGTGTGTAAGCTTAGGGACTGATGACCTTAGCTGTTAAGTCCCGTAAGATTTCACACACATTTGAACATTTTCTCACACAGACGTGTTTTCCTGTGGAGGAATCGGTTGACCTATGACCTTGCGATCAAATGTTTTCGGTTCCCATTGGAGAGGCACGTCCTTTCATCTACTAATCGCACGGTTTTGCGGTGTGGTCGCAAAACATAGACATTAAACTTTTTACAGTGAACAGAGACGTTAACGAACGAACGGACAGATCATAACTTTGCGAAAACAAAAAAATTAAACTATTCACTAGAGGGAAGACTTGAACCAAGGACCTTTCTTTCCGCAGTTGCTCACGCTAACCGCGGGACCACGCCGCTCCTAAGCTCAGACTCTCCTTGATGGTGCCTATCTTGCACATGGACTACTCAGTTTGTACATTTTGCTTATTTTTTTTCATAGTTCCACACAACTTCTTCCTGTTTTCTTGACTGATCTGTGTTCTGTTTTTCAAGGCTTAATCACTGTGCCAACTTATAACTAAATCTGAGGGGGGTGCGATGGGGAGGTTCCCTTGTAAGCGTACCTGTGCATTGTGCTAAGTGAACGATCAGGCCTATTTTTCTTTCTTTTTTTTTCTAATCATCAAACATCTACTCTGATGCAATAAATTTCACTATTAGTTTGTTACTGTTGTTTTTGTTATTAGTTCACTCGTAAGAGCTTTCCTATCGAAAGGGGAAGACCAGTGAATATGGACGGATGATACGTTGGAAGTTTCCGCCACACAGAACATATACATTTACCTTGGCCTCTTGTGTTCAAGACGGTAGGAAAAGCCCAATAAGAAAAAACGACAACGGCGCGCCTTTGACATAGGCAGAACTCGCCCACAATTTCTGTTGACTTAAGGGCCATCTTTTTATCTGGGTGGTGCTGAGCTTGCTTCCCATGCAAGCGGTCCCGGGTTCGATTCCGGGCCGGGTTGGATATTTTCTCCGCTCGTGATCTGAGTGTTGTTTTGTTCTCATAATCATTTCATTGTCATCAGCGGCGCGCATGTCACCCAACGTGGAGTCGAATGAAATAACTTGCACATGGCGGCCAAACTTTAGCGAATGGGGCCTCCCGGCCAACGATGCCATACGCTCAGGTCCATTTTTTTTGGGGGGGGGGGGGGGGGCATTTAATATCCAGATGCCAGATAATTCGAATCGCAGTGTATTACTAAACGATGGAATGTTTGGTATAGATTCTGTCACTGTTACAGATAGATACGAATTTGCGACCTTTGGCTCAGCTATGGGTTATATTGCTGCAGCTGCAAATGGAAGATTATATGTTTGGTAATTTTGCTCGCTTGCTGTTCGAAAGTGTTTTCAATACAACGGCTAAATTGGGGTTTGTTCTTGCTTTTATTTACACAGCTATGAAAACTAACATGGAAATTGCGGGAAATCAAGTGGCTGTTTCACTTGTGACATTTGATTTCGAATATGATTCGTATGCCTTCTGGCACCCTTTATCCAATACGTAATGGGAGCAGTCGTAGTGGTCTGCTTTACGAATACCAGGCAACAACACACGAAAGAAGTCGTTACAGAGTTTCGAAGGAACCATCAGTGACGTAGATATGGGTTATTTTGGTACAGGTTAGTTAGTACGTTTTGTACGTATGGAGCCCCAAGTGAAAAACATATGAAGTCGCATACTGCACATTGCTCACATCTAACGTTTAGTTTCTGTGCCCATTAACATAATTTTCAATTACTTCTGTTCTGAATCATCAGGTGATTACTGTGTGGCATCGAATAATTAGTTAATCAAGCACTGATGATATTTAAACTGCATTACTTTACATAAATCGTATTCTATGCATCGTGTAAGAATGTTCTGGCGGAAGAAATCAAGGACTTACATTTTACTGAAGTGTAATATGATTAAATGATGTGGTTTTAAGAAATATTGTAGTAATATTATAAGTAATATTAACATAAAGTGTTAAATTTAATAGTGTCTTAAGATATTATTTAACGAACTAGTGCTTTAATTCAGCTTTAGCTTTCGCCACTTCACCAGTGACATTTGACATGCTGTGGCAGATTGTTGAATGCATGTGTACTCCAGGTTTTGTACTAATGTTAATCTGCTGAAATTTTGTAAATTTTTTGTTCGTAGTACTAATGTGTTGTTTACGAACAATTTTTCGGACACAGGTTTTGGTACTGACGAAGGAGATCGATTAGTATGTGTTGCGTGAAAAAATTGTGAAAATGTCAAATTCTGAAATAGGTCTCTGCAGGATGTTCTTCAATAAACACTAAATGTAATTATTATAACACACTTCGGTAGTCTGAAAATATAATTTTTGGTGTGTGTAAGTATGCATACTACATTAACTTATTTCTAAATCACTTTTGTCTTAACACATAATTAGCTGAACTAAGGTACATGATCACCCACAGGGAGTGAGCATTCTAGTAGAGATTGTTATCTATCTGTACTTACAAAAACTATACTGTATCTGTTTCTTGTAGTTAATTGTTTCAATAATTTATTGAATCACAAGTCCATTCAGTCTTCCGGGTGGAATGTGAATTGGAAATGACACTTGGAAGCAAGAAAAGTATCTCCCAACTGCAGTGTGCACACAAGCCCATTTTATTTTAACTCTCGAGTGAGATGCAGAAGCAACTGGTTGTGAAGAGCAATCGAAGTGGTCAAATATGGGAGTCGTAAGTGGAAGTATCTAAATTAAATCGCATAACTCTTTGAGTTTTCCTGCTATTTATTTTCTACTAAGGCTAAATATCGAAATGATTTCTTCCAAAATTACTTGTACCTAAATGGAGCTGCTGTTTTTATCTCAACATTGACTGGACGTTAAAATCAAACTCTATTACTCTAATCTAAAATGACACACACACATGAATTTACAATAGGGAATTACACCATATTTCACCAATTTCTGTGTATTAGATTCGTTCTGCCACCATTTTAGGACGCATAAAAATACTATCTTGTTTAATCTACGGTTTTGTGGACTCGGCCATTCAAGTACTTGTATGACGAACAGTTACTTATTCAGTTTCTTCATTAACTTTGTTTACAGATGAGTGAGGCAACAAGAGCTTTCGCATCTCCAGCACGATAACGCCAGACCGCAGATGTAACGGCAGTGCTAGCGTGCAGCCTGCACACTTGCCATCCCTGGCCTGGGCTGCCCTGGTGAGTAAAGACGCGCTCCGAAAAGCAACTAGCAGCTACAGATTACACAGCAGTCCTTGTATGCTCTCACGTGGGCCGTACAGTATGTATAGTAGGATATTTTTTCAGAGAGATTTCTTTCAATATGCTCATTTGTGCTCCATCCTCTGCGTCCGGAAGTGTTAATTGTGATTTACGATGGTATGTTCATTTTTTATTTGTAACATTTCTTTTTCGATACTGAGCCGTGGTAAAAATTGCTGTTTTGAAGAGCGCGCTGCAGCGCGTAGTTGAAGCCTTCGCGCTCCGTTTCTGGCGGTGGCGCCGCTGTGGCAATCGCAGCTGTGGTGTCTCCCTCTGGTGGGAAAGGGGAAAGGTTGCCTGTTCACGCGCATTTAAGGGGCGCTATGAGCTCGCCAGTCAGTCAGTCTGGGTCAGTCTCTCGTCTGTCTCTCGTCCGCATTTGTTAGCCAGTTAGTGTCCGTCTGTCGTTCGGTGCTAGTATGTCTGTCGTTCGGATCAACCTTTAAAGCCGGCAAAATAGCCTTTTCTCTCCGCCAGTAAGAGAACTCAGCGAGTGGTCGGCCGGTCGGGGCTTAGCTCCTGCACCTGAGTCTGCGTGTTAGGCCGCCAGTCTGCTCGAGTTTGCTCAGGCAATTGTCATTGGCGGTTGGATCGATCGGTTGGTAGGTCGCGCACATATACAAGACGACTTGTCCGTCTTGAGCGTCGGCGCATGTGAGGTCGCCACGTGAGTCCAGTGGGCCGCAGCGTATAACGAGGGGTAGTGACTTCGTGGTCGACACGAGAGCAACCGGAGTCAACCCACGACATCAGTCTGACCGGTGCGATCTGCGACGCCGTGAGACGGGAGATCGGCGCGCCTTCCTGCGTCCGTTTAAGCGGCTGGCGGCAGACAGTTCGAGTCTGACCGGTGCGATCTGCGACGCCGTGAGACGGGAGATCGGCGCGCCTTCCTGCGTCCGTTTAAGCGGCTGGCGGCAGACAGTTCGAGAGAGCGATTTGGGGGTGCTGCGCCACGTCTTTTCGAGAAATCGCAGTTATTAGAAGTTAACTGTAGGTGATATGTTGTTTGATTTACTCTTGTTAAATTCTACTTGTTTTCTTGGTGAAGTCACCGGCCGTTTTGCTTTGCGGTCGTCTCACCATTCTTCTCCGTTTGCCCACCTGCGGGAAGGTGGTTGTTTATAAATTGGGTGGTCCGTTTTTCCCTTGTGGAGTAGGGGTGGGTTAGAGCAACCTGCGGTTCGGGTTGTCCGGTAATCTCCCTATCAATCTACCGTACGTTAGTAGCTGCCTCTGTCATGTTTGTCGGATTTGGTGTGTTAACGAATTTATTGCTTGGAGTGTAACGGCGTAGTACTTGAAATATGTTTTGATCTTTGGAAACTTTGATATTATTGCCTATGAACTTGAGAGGTGGTATCTGTGTACTGTAGAGCACTTTAACTGTTGTTTGGCCAACCTTGCAGAATTTTATCTAAGACTGCATTACATGGGCTTCTATTTAAATGATCATTTTAGTATATGAAGTTGCCACCCTTTCACCGTATGACTTTTCTTAGAAGTTAAAATCAAGTTGCATTTTAGGTGGCGAGGTTAATATTTTAATTGTTAGTGTTTTGTATCATTTCCATCCCGCGTACGGGGGGGGGGGGGGTACATAGTTTGTGAGCTTGTGTAAATTGTTAAAAGCCTTAGTTTAAAGTTATCTGATGTGTTGCAGATTTGCACCAGTGTAGTCTTTCAGAGGCTGTTGTCAGCGGTCGTAACTACGGCCTTGTCCAAAGGGATCGGCAAGGTTCTCTGCCAGAAAGCTCATACAGTCAAAACTTCTTTCTTTCTGCCTCTCAATAAATTTTAACTTTGATATTTAGAGAGTGCTTTCTGATTATAAATCAAATCTGTTTATTTTCAAAAATGCTTTTAGGCACTATTAAAGTGAATAAAATTCCCATTTATTAAAAGGAATTTGGTTATGATTTCATCAGTTACTCCCTGGCAACTACTTCCATGTTTACATAGTGTGATTAAATATGTTAATGTTCTTGATGAATCGCTAGTAAATAAAATAAATTCTTAAGAATATTGTTTGAAAATAAATCATGGTTCAGATAGCTCTCAACGAAATTTTATAGGTCTCAGCATATCGAAATGTATTCGTCAGGGAAGATTTGGGTACCTGTAAGACTGACATAATGTCAATGAAAAGCTGAAAGATAGGCAATATTGTCGCCACACGCACACACACACACACACACACACACAGCATGTCGACATCAGCTAACCTTCTTCACCTGCCAGGTACCGGTGGAATATCACTTCCCTAGCGACCAAAAAAAAATACAGAGAGGGGAGAAATATTTAACGGGGAAATCTGGTCAGCGAATCCAGGAATGTTGGTCAGTACAGACTTTCATTTATTTGACGGCACTAAACACACATAACAACAAAATGCTTGTATCAACCCTGGTATGTTGATCAGTTGTTGCTGTTGTGACTGTTCCTGTACCAATTAGAAGGTTTTCCCTGACATGGTTTGTAAGTAGTTACCATGAGCGCTACCTACTGGTAGAACGACACACTCGAATACTAAAGTAGAGCACCAGTAGGAAGGCACTGGAAACGTCTGTGGAACGGTAAACATCCATCACGTCACAAAGGATAATCACGACCAATGATTGGACCCCTATCATCACGTTACGCGCAGAAAGCTTGGCAACCAGGGAAGTTGCTCGACATGTTACCGGAGTCAAAGTGATATGGTGCGGGCAGGGAACCGGTTCCTATTGACATGTAATGATGAGGACTTACATTAAACAGGCCTTCCCCGTTCAATAGGTGCACATGTTGCTTGATATATAAGACTTTTCAGTCAAAGGAAATGTGGAATGAGTGCTCCAGAACTGAATTCGACATTCAAAGAGAATACAGAACGTCTTGTATCGCATTAAACTATTAGAAGACGACTGCATAATGCCAATCTCCATTACCACGGTGAGCATCTAGTCGAAAGCCACGGACTCTGTTACAGATAGGCAAGAAACGAAGCAGAATGAACGCCCCAGACTTGGCCTTGGGTGTTGTTTACGGACGAAGCTCGGAACTTTTTGTGACCTGAAAATCTCAGGTAACGGGTTAAGGAAAAAACCCGAACGTGTCGAACGCTTCCAACACTGTGTTCGATACGGACAAGAAGGTGATGTTCTGGGGTGGCATTACATGGTGCCATCATACACCTCTCGTGGTTGTTGAGGGCAGTCTTATTGCTCTATGATGCAGCGACGAGATTCTGCAGCCAATAGTGTGACCGCCTAGCCAAAAGTTTGGTGACAATTCCGTCATGATCGAGGATAACTCCCCTGCTCATCGTGCTTTTGTAATGATCGCATTCTTTCCTCATGCTAAGATAACTATAATGGAATGGGCTGCCTGCTTCCCAATATGAACCCAATCAAACATGTGTGAGATCGATTGATTCAAGTGGTTTTTAGACATAGACAACGCCCATGTACTCTGTGCAACCTAGGGCATTGGCTAATGGAACAATTTGGACCAAGGCTGGGTGGTTTAATCATCTTATCGGTGGTATGCCTCGACTGATTCAAGCCTGCATCTTAGCAGGGGACGTTCCACGAAGCAGTGGCTCTGCTCAGGGTTCCTGTTAAGCGCACCCACCCTCTTCGAAACAGACGATTTTGTCGTTACGCAGACGTTTATTTTTTAGTTTGTTGACCTGGAACCTCTGGAAATAGATATATACCCATGCTTCATAGCCAGATTCTGTTTTCTGTACCATGTACTTACAAATGAAGGGGTGATGCAACACTTTTGTTGATCAGTGAATGGTGTATCTGTATTAATTGTACAGTTGTTATAATGCCGTTATGCGGTCTTTCAAGTGTGGGTCCTTATCAGCGACATTGACCTTATCATAGTGCTCTGATTTGCCGATACAGCAGTTGCTTAAAAGGTATCTCACACTGTGGATTTACGTGAATTCTTACGCCTACGTCAGCTGAAGGCTTCACGCGTTTCCTGATGCAACACACTGATTTACGTAAACGTTCCATCAGGATAAACGTAAGAAATTCTAACTTTCCTAAGAATATCCCTACATTCCCAAACAAATCAATGCTCTTCATACACCTGTACCTGGGATCTCCACAAAAGGTTCGAGGATGCCTATTTCGCCTTCAAATCGACACCATGTCCCATTGTTCACTCAGTTTCAAACTGAAAAACGAATATTGATCAGTTAATGCGCAAATGAATATGAAACATTCTAGACAACTTGCTTTGGTTATCAGTAAGTCTTTCCTCTGCAAGACCCATTTCTAAAAAACTACTAAAAATCATTATCTACTTACTATAATGTGATCTTGGACTCCTTCCCCTCCCTCTTCCACCCGCCACACACGCACTTCCTTCCATTATCAAACTGACGATACTACTTAGTATGTCCCATCAACTGATATTTTAAACAAGTTGTGTTGTAGATTTCTTTTTTTCCCATTTAGGTTCAGTACCTCCACATTAATTATTGCATCTATCCATCTAATCTTCATCTTCAGTCTGCAGCACATCATTTCACAATCTTAAATTCTCTTCTTATCTGATCTGTTTGTCTACCACGTTTAACTTCCATACAAGTTACATTGAAATCCCTCCAGATAAATACTTGGTTCAAATGGCTCTGAGCAGTAAGGGGCTTAACATCTGAGGTCATCAGTCCTCTAGAACTTAGAACTACTTAAACCTAACTAACCTAAGGACATCACACACATCCATGTCCGAGGCAGGATTCGAACCTGCGGCCGTAGTGGTCGCGCGGTTCCAGACTGAAGCGCCTAGAACCGCTTTGCCACACCGACCGGCGATAAATACTTCCTAACACTTAAATTCATATTCTACGTTAAAAAGCCTCCCTTTTTCAGAAACATTTTTCTTGCCGTCGTCGGTCTGCCTTTCAAATCTTCTATACTTCGGTCATCATCAGTTATTTTTCTGCCCGAGTAGCAAAGACAATCTGCTTCTTTCATAGATTCACTGCATAATCACATTCCCCTGGCTTCACCTGATTCAAGACAATTACATTCCATTACCCTTGTTTTTGTTTTTTGCTGACGATCACATTACGATGTCTTTCAGTGAATAAACCACCTCTCCGTCTACAGGCCACAAGTAATCCATCGGGACCATCCGAGCGCCGTGTCATCCTCAGGGGAGGATGCAGATAGGAGGGGCGTGGGGTCAGTACACCACTCTCCCGGTCGTAATGATGTTATTCTTGACCGAAGCCGCTACTATTCGGTCGAGTAGCTCCTCAGTTGGCATCACGAGGCTGAGTGCACCCCGAAAAATTGCAACAGCGAGTGGCGGCCTGGATGGTCACCCATCCAACTACCGACCACGCCCGACAGCGCTTAACTTGATCTCACGGGAGCCGGTGTATCCACTGCGGCAAGGCCGGTCTTTCAGTGAACAGCAGAAGGAAATCTATTATTAACTGTGATGCATGTCGACGATGCTTTCACCTTACTCTTCTGGACCAGGCGTAGGATCGAAGCAGCGGTCGCATCTGCCAGTACTTAAAAATAGCCTACGAAGATACGACTGTCAGTTAGACAGTAATGCCTCTTATTCTTTTATTTGTATTTTTCAGAGCAGTGTCATATACATAGGATAACGGCTGCAACATTTACGACTGATTTGTCACTTTTCGGTATAGTCACTACCTTGGTCAAATTTTTTCCACTCTGAGACAAAGATGTGCACGCATGTTAGGTAAAAATCATGGCATCCGCGTTGCGTCAGCCAACTCCCCTGCCTTTCACTTTCTCTAAAACGACTGTTCCAGGGGTTTCCAAACTGTGTTTCGTGGAACACTGGTGTTCCGCGGGAAGTGAATAAGTACTCCCCGAAAACCTATTAATAATATAGCGCTTTTTCGACAGTTTGCCTATACTAATTACTTTTTAATATTTATTAAGATTTCTGAGTTACTAGTCATGATTTAAAATTGAAGTAATTACGGAATAAAACAAGCTTTTCTTACATTTTGAAATTTTACTAACCTCTAAACTAAGACGTGCTCCATCAAATTATCGGTACTCTCAAAGCGTTCCGTCAGTGGAAGAATTTGGCTCTGCTCTAACGGTTCTGAAGTCCACCGTAGCAACTCTGCTTACCTCCTTTAGCCTTTGGTGGATATAACTGGACGTTTCACCTTCAGCAGGAAGAAATACAGTAACAACTATGTCAATCATTTTCAAATTTTACAGTATACATTGCTGCCATCTGTTGATGCAGGATGTAACTGGAGTGGGCTGCACACCACGAAGGAGTAATGTAAACTGGATACAAATTAATATTCATATCAGTATCGGTGGAAAATACACAACCGTAAACTTTTCCGGCCAAGGGATAAATGTGTGTAGCACCAGCGCAGTTTCGCCTATCATCTGGCAAGTATCGTAAAAACAGGATACATGTCGATACCAGGGCACAAATTCTTTGCAAATTTCATTCCGTGCGCTCATTTTTCCAGTAACTATGCCTCGCAGACAGGCCATGAACAATACAAGCAGCTGTTAGTCGGCGTTTGAGAGAGGACGTGGAGTTGGGCTTAAAAATGCCAGTTGGAGGAATCGGCCAACCACTCGACTTTTGAATAGGAGCGATGCAACTACTCGACGATGTTGGCGGGAATGGGTGAACCGCGGCCGAACACAAAGAAGGAAGCGGTCGACCTGCAACCACAGCTGAGCGTGAAGACCGGGCAACCGTCAGAGAGACACTCAAAGCTCCGGATTCATCGTTGCCATCGATTCGACGTGCAACTGGTGCTTCAGTGACCACAGCGACCATTAGTAGGCAACTCACAGAACGAGGGCTGAGCTCTCGATGCCACTTGCGCCCTCTACCGTTGATCTCTCTACAACAACAAGGAAATTCCCATATTCGGCCTGAAATCAGTGATAGGGTAGAACTGTCTTAGTGATAAGTCCCGCTTAGAAATGAACCACGGTGACCACCGTAGATGTGGAGACGCCACAGACAGTGGTGGGGTACCAGCCTGACTACCGCCTGCCATACGGCCCGACAAGCATGAGTGATGATCTGGGGTGCCATTTCTTTTCATACTGGGGGCCCCTTTCGCTGTCGTTCGTGGCACTCCAACAGCACAGCGGAACGCGGAGGGTATTCTATGCCCCGTTTGGTCGCCATTATTGATGGCAAGGCATCTTGCGCTTACATTTTAGCAAGGTAATGGCCGCCCACTCTTGGTGAGAATTTTTACTACTTACCGTTGTGCACACCAAACCCTAGCCTGGCCAGCAATGTCCCCCGTTGTTCCGTCAATGGCAGGCCTACAACCATCTCAGGATTCTGACGGTTTAAAGCGCCAGTTGGATAAAGATTGGCACAATATCCCTCAGGAGGGCATCCAGCAACACTGTCAGTCAACACTGTCAGTGCTCGCATAAGGGTCTGAGGTGGTCCAAAGCGTTTCTGCCTTGCTCAATTTGTGAAGCTCTTTCTCTTGAAAAAACAACTCAATTTTTTTCTGAAATTGAGTGAACAGAGGGTTGTCGCAGCTTGATTGAATATTGTAATCCCAAAATACTCAAAAATAAGCGAAAAATATGCCTATTCAAAAAAGCAGATAAAAATTCACTCGACGCCTTCCTGAGGGACAATTTCCACTCCACTCCAAATTAATAATGTAAGTGTAGACCAGGTGTGGCTTAAATTCAAAGAAATAGTGTCGGCAGCAATTGACAGATTTATACCAAATAAACTAACAAACGCCGCAGCTGATCCTCCTTGGTACACAAAACGGGCCAGAACACTGTTGCAGAAACAACGAAACAAAAATGCCAAATTTAAACAGACGTAAAATCCCCAAGATTGGCGATCCTTTACAGAAGCTCGAAACTTACGGGGGAGTTCAATGCGAGACGCCTATAACAAGTTCCACGACGAAGCTTCGTCTCGAAACATGGCAGAAAATCCAAAGAGATTCTGGTCATATGTGAAGTATGTTAGCGGCAAGAAACGATCAATGCCTTCTCTGCGCGATAACAATGGAGATACTATCGAAGACAATGCTGCCTAAGCAGATTTACTAAACACAGCCTTCCGAAATCCCTTCACAAAAGAAGACGAAGTAAACATTCCAGAATTCGAATCGAGAACAGCTGCCAACATGAGTAACGTAGAAGTAAATATCCTCAGAGTAGTGAAGCAACTCAAATCACTTAATAAAAGCAAGTCTTCTGGTGCAGACTGTAGACCAGTTAGGTTCCTTTCGGAGTATGCTGATGCATTAGCTCCATACTTAACAATCATATACAACCGTTCGCTCAACCAAAGATCCGTACCCAAAGACTGGAAAGTTGCACAGGTCGCACCAATATTCAAGAAAGGCAGTAGGAGTAGTCCACTAAATTACAGGCCCATATCGTTAACGTCGATATGCAGTAGGATTTTAGAAAATATATTGTGATCAAAAGTAACGAATTACCTCGAAGAAAACGGTCTATTGACACACAGTCAGCATGGGTTTAGGAAACATCGTTCTTGTGAAACACAACTAGCTCTTTATTCACATGAAGTGCTGAGTGCTATTGACAAGGGATTTCAGATCGATTCCGTATTCCTGGATTTCCGGAAGGCTTTTGACACTGTACCACACAAGCGGCTTGTAGTGAAATTGCGTGCTTATGGAATATCGTCTCAGTTATGTGACTGGATCTTCTGTGATTTCCTGTCAGAGAGGTCACAGTTCGTAGTAATTGATGGAAAGTCATCGAGTAAAACAGAAGTGATTTCAGGCGTTCCCCAAGGTAGTGTTATAGGCCCTTTGCTGTTCCTTATCTATATAAACGATTTGGGAGACAATCTGAGAAGCCGTCTTCGGTTGGTTACAGATGACGCTGTCGTTTATCCACCAATAAAGTCATCAGAAGATAAAAAAAATTGCAAAACGATTTAGAAAAGATATCTGAATAGTGCGAAAAGTGGCAGTTGACCCTAAATAAGAAAAAGTGTGAGGTCATCCACTTGAGTAATAAAAGGAACTCGTTAAAGTTCCGTTACAGGTTACATCAGTCTAATCTAAAAGCCGTAAATTCAACTAAATACCTAGGTATTACAATTACGAACAACTTAAATTGGAAAAAAATGGTTCAAATGGCTCTGAGCACTATGGGACTCAACTGCTGTGGTCATCAGTCCCCTAGAACTTAGAACTACTTAAACCTAACTAACCTAAAGACATCACACACACCCATGCCCGAGGCAGGATTCGAACCTGCGATCGTAGCAGCAGCGCGGCTCCGGACTGTAGCGCCTAGAACCGCACGGCCACCGTAAATTGGAAAGAACACATAGAAAATGTTGTGGGGAAGGTTAACCAAAGGCTGCGTTTTATTGGCAGGGCACTTAAATAATGTAACAGACCTACTAAGGAGACTGCCTAGACTACGCTGATTCGTCCTCTTTTAGAATACTGCTGCGCGGTGTGGGATCCTTACCAGGTAGGACTGACGGAGTACATCGAATAAGTTCAAAGAAAGGCAGCACGTTTCGTATTATCGCGAAATATGGGAGAGAGTGTCACAGAAATGATACAGGATTTGGTCTGGAAATCATTAAAAGAAAGGCGTTTTTCATAGCGACGGAATCTTCTCAGGAAATTCCAGTCACGAACTTTCTGCTCCGAATGCGAAAATATTTAGTTCACACCAACCCACATAGGGCGGAACGATCACCACGATAAGGCGAATCATAGCTCGTATGGAAAGATATAGGTGTTCATTCTATCCGCATGCTATACGATATTGGAATAATAGAGAATTCTGAAGGTGGTTCGATGAACCCTCTGCCAGGCACTTATATGTGATTCACATAGTATCCATGTAGATGTAGATGTAATCATTTGTTTGTCTGGACATGTATACCACATCTACCGACTGCCGACCCATTCGGATAACTCCTTTTTGGTACGTCCTTTTCTTTTGTCTTTGAGTCTGTACCTAATTCATGTTTACTATGTTATGTACTTACAAAATAGGAGCAAATACTTTCTGACTAGATCTCGCACTACAAGAAGGTGAAATAGTTGTACCAAGTCAAAATTCACTGTCTTGATTTCAGTACTCACCCATTCGTAGCTTCCATGCTATCCAGCTGTTTGCTGTACTCGCTTTGTAGGCGGAGCGGATGGAACTGCGGACGATGGTTAGTGGAGACGTGATATGAGCAAACCCTTTCACTGACCCTTTGGTAAGTTCTCTCCCTGTCAGGAGGCCTGGCGGACAGAGTGATGTGACGGGGGGGGGGGGGGGGGGGGGTTGGGGGGGGGGCAGGGACGGGGTGTGACGGGGGGAGCGGGGGGGGGGGGTTAAGTAATGCGAGAGGGAGAGGGGACTGGAATTGGGCTTACGTATTCAGGCTGGCCCTCTCTTTTGTGTTATGTGTCCTAATAAATGTACTATTAATAACAGCTTTCTCTGGTAGCAGATGCAATGTTTCTTCTCCATGATGATCATACCGCAATATGGAGAAGTAGATAGCACTGTTTCGAGAAGCCAGGTGGCCCTTGTAGTTCCAAATGAAATCGTAGTTTTAAAGTCTCGCAGAGAAACAGCTCTGAATGTTCCTTTCCAGCTTGTATTTCTTCGTTAGGACGCTGCGGAAAAGTGCTTCAGGACGTTAACAATTTTGTCATAGAGGATAACGAAAACTTTTCGTAATAAAAGCCATATTGCCGACTTGAGTGTTTGTATTTGCGAGGATGACAATTTAAAATTGTAAGTATTTTATTTTAATATCTCTACGTGGAACGTATGTAAACGTACTGTCATATCGCTGACTTAGTTGTGAAGTATCTTTGCGGGCAGCCTCGTCTGTAGAATAGAGCGCGGGACACGGAACTGGTGTGTTGTGTTGTGGGTAGCTCTGCATGTAAGAAGCATTGTTAGTATTCACGTTGAAGTGTTGCTATAAGTGGTATTACAGTAAAGTGATGAAATATGGAAGTGATTCAGAGGAAAGTGGGTCAAGATGTAAGTAAAAATGAGAAGTGCCGCCGATAACGTATTTGTGTATCCTCTCGTTGCGTGTCGCACAGCATCGATCATCCGCGCCGTGTTCTGTCTCCCAAAATGAACAGATGTGAATCAGCAGAAATTAGTTACCATAAGAAGTGCAGTCAAGAGCGACTGTCTTGTAGCGAGCGTGAGGACGTGCGTTCGATCATCGCGTTTCCGCATTATCAACAATCAGCCGCGCCGCGACGGTCACGCGCACGCTCGTACAAGTGAGAACTGAAAACTCAAAAATTAACTTTGCGGACAGTGTTATATCATTACTAGTATCAAGGACGACTTGTACCAAAAGAAATCTGTGTATGCGTGGTGAGCGTAAGAACTTTCGTTCGATTATTCGGCTTTCGCATCATCAACAATCATCCGCACCGTGTTCGGTACGCGTAAGCTCGTCCAAGTGATATTGTGGACAGATAATCATCAAAATTGTTAATTGGGATAAACAATTACGACTTAGAATGTAAACAGTGCAACCTGTGATTTCTTATCGTCTCAGAATATAGTTGTTCATACCAGACATAGGACAGTGTTGTGTGTTGACGTTGAGTGGCTCCCCTAAACCTGCTTGCATATTTAGGCAAGCCAGCAGCAGTGTGGAGCAGAACAGCACGACCGCCGCGGGCTTATCGGGTACGTGGGATGGACAGGGTGCACGGTCGAAATGACAACCAGTATAAGGTACCCCACCCATTGTACCACCGAGAGTGTTACACCTACACATATTAGAAAAGTGATTATAAAATAAAAAACTGTTGGATTGAATGTGTATAGGTTTTCTCACTGCATTCGTTCCCTTCATCAGAAGACCGGTTGAGATTTGCAATACGCCACAAATTTCAATAATCTGTTAAGAAGATATATGCAGTCACAGCTTTATTATCAGAACTATAAAAGTTAGATTAGGGCGTAAAGATTTATATTGCTTTGGTCCAATACGATTACATGATTCTTTGAACGGGGTCAGGGATTTTCTCTGCCTCGTGATGACTGGGTGTTGTGTGATGTCCTTAGGTTAGTTAGGTTTAAGTAGTTCTAAGTTCTAGAGGACTGATGACCATAGCTGTTAAGTCCCATAGTGCTCAGAGCCATTTGAACCATTTGATTCTTTGAACCTACTCAATGAAAGATGACAGGAGCAAAGGCTCTGATCGGACAACGACTACGGATTGGAAGGCCCAAGAATAACAGCAGACAGTCGGTCTTCCGTTAAGGTAGTGTGAATTCTGGTGTGGGAAGCAACAATTTACAAATCACATGCTTTATTTCCATCGGAGTTCAACATCATCCGCGGAAGATGATCAAATCACCCTGAGCGCCTCCAATGTGGCGAAGAACTGGGGACGTGAATTATGAGGAGCATTTTATTATGCCTCGTGTATTAAATTTTCACCAGTGAATAGCAAATCAACCGTATATTTACGTGAATACGAATCTAGAGCTATATTTTGCATGTACAGTTTATGCGTTCTCTCTCACAGCGCAGAGCTCGTAGGCTGCGGTTTGAACAAACTCGTCAGCCTGTGACGTCACCTATGCGTTATTAAACAGTGTAAATATTTATTTTCGTGTTCATGTAAGGACTGTTGAACGCGAGATAATGTGTTTATTTTGTGTCAGTCCGTGCGCTAGTGATATCACGTTCATTAATATCGCCTTTGCATGTTGTGCATATTGTTAACGACAGTGCGTCTGATGGCTACTATTCGTACATACAAAAACAGTTCATTTTGTTTCTGCGTTAGGTGTCGTGTCCACTATACTTGTTGACGACACTAATTGTAACGACGCTTCTGCCTATATTCATAGCTATTGAATTACACGTTTCAAAAACTGAGAACCAGAGTGTACTATGTATAGGAGTTTGACTGTTAAAAAAGATTTCGGGCTTGCAGCCGGTTGTTGTAAACTTCATTGCACGATATTTCGTCTGGACAACTGCCAGCCATCTTCAGGTGAGCCGAACGAGGACTGCCGAAGACGCTCTTCGCTCCAGCTTATATAGTGTGCTGATAGTACCGCCGCGCATGCGTTGCAGTCGCGGAGACAGAAGGGCCACACCGCCCAGCGACAGCGCACACGCTGGTGGAACTGCAACACTCAGCTGCCGTTAGTATTGTCGCTGGCCGTAGTTATCGAAGTCGTCTGCTGTCTTCGTCTCGAGCAAATTTCGGAGATGATGAGATTCCACGCGTTATTCAATTGGTAACCACTGTCACGGTTCATTAGATTTCCCGCAATGTGTATTTCAACGGATTCTTTGATAATGGAGTCCCTGTGCACAAGGGTGTCGGATGCAGAGAATTTGCCTAAGGAACTTGCACATTTGAGGACGGTGTTCAGAGACAAAGAGTCACAGCAGACCAAGGGCCCCTTGTACTAAAATATCCCTGAAGAACCCACAGTTTTGGTTCATCCTGTATACTCTTCATAGTTCAAGACTATGTGTGGTGCGTAACAATACCTGTCATTTCCTGTCCTATTTACATTTGTCGCTTTTGCTCGTTCTCTAGTCTCTATCCTAATGGATCCGAGACGTGATACACGATCGAGAAACAGCTACCACTATAGGCTCTCTATAAGCAGCTCTTCACTTTTTTACGTGCTGTACTGACGACCGCCTCAGCATTTCTCTGCATGACGTCATCGTCTTCCCTCAGAGTACCTACAGTCGGACCGTTGACTCCGAATTCCTGATAGGTTCACTGCTACATTTCGCACTCCCAAATTTCAAATCACACTCCCACAACTCTTCCTACGGATCAAAATCTTCCACCTTCTTTACCTAAAGAAAATTTAAAGTGTATGTTTTGTTTAACATCACTTCGTGGTATTTGCCTGAGGCACGTAAACTGCATTTCAGGCTGCGAATATTTACCACTGATCTCTAAATCTGATACTAACTGGCCGCGCGGGGTAGTCGCGTGGTATGAGGCGCCTTGTCACGGTCCGAGCGGCTCCCCACGTCGAAGGTTCGAGTGTTCGCTTGGCATGGTTGTGTGTGTTGTCCTTAGCGTAAGTTAGTTTAAGTTAAATTAAATAGTTTGTACGCTTATGAACCGATGACCTCAGCAGTTTGGTCTCATCCTTAGCACAATTTTCCAACATTTGATACTAACAGTACAACCTCTTGTTTTTACTCATTTTATAGTTACTCGATACAGTAATTGGAAATAGTGTGCTCCATCGAGCCAGTGGACAGGGATTCATGAAAGGGCTAGGCCCCAGGTTATGACATTCATTATTTGTCAGGTGCTTCACATTTATTAAACTACTTTCTTTTTTAAAAAAGGCAGCAATAGTAAAACACAACGAAAAAGGCAGTAATAGTAAAACAACGATATTATCGTTTAGAAATAGCAAAATGATACCAGGCTGATAATGGTTTTACTGACCCCATATTTAAAGCAGTTCTGACAAATTTCAAACAAAATTTTTGATCGTCAAATGTAACAACGACTAGCACAAGTTAAGTATCTGGTAAAATGTTTAACAATTTAAATGTCCCAAACCAACAGGATGGCTTTAAATTACGAATCAAAGTTTTTGAAGATATGTAACTACTAGCACCAATACAGTAACAGGTAACAACATTTAAACAAATTTAGAGACACAAGCTGAGAGAATGGTTTTAAATTACACGTCAAACTTTAACACGGTCTTTCTGGAAAGCTGACAAATTTAAGCGACACAAGGGCCAGAAAGTGGCCCAGCTGACAAGGGAAAGCTTGATACAGAAAGGGCACGGCACAAAAGGGATCCAAGCCAAAACACAAAAATACGCGAACTCTAGAAAGGCCCCCACGAACCAGAGATGAAAAAGACTTAAACAGCAGTCACGGTGCAGCAGAGGAGCTTCAGACAGCGTGAAGGCAGCGGCGAAGCCCAAATAACGGCCACGGTGTTTCGCGTCTCCGGTGTGTTCACCCTAGTGAGACCGGGCCAACTGCACGCGTAGAGTGCACAAACAGCAGCTGACCATCAGGCAACAGCAGGGCGCTAGTATAATAAGGACCATGTGGCAGGAAGATACCTAGAAACACCAATAGGTGAATTAGAACTATAACACACTTTCAGCAAATAGCTGGCTAAACAAGCAATCTAGTAGAATAAGCTACAGCAACCCTGCTAAAAGCCTATTTATAGGTTAAACTAAGAATCTATCAGGAATTCGGACATTGTGGTGTATTTCTCCAGTTTTATAAGGGACGGTGTCTTTGAGAACGGAGCGGTCGATTTCCATCCCGAGCTTATGCTCCGTCTCTAATGACCATGGTGTGTCGGGAGGACGTTAAAACTCTATCCCTCAGTTTTCTGTTTCGTCAAATCTCTTACTTCTTCAGTTTCCGTTAAATGTTCGCTGTACAGCATACCACACCATACTCTATGCGTCAGATTTCTTCGATGGTGTCACATGTTTTCAAGAATACGTTTTGCAACATGGTGCATTGTCGATGGCAGAATCTGCTTGCTCATCCGCTCTCGTAGCTGTAAACTAAGTGGACAAGGTGAGCCGTGTTTAGCACATACACGTAAGGTGACTGCTGCAATACGTTTATGTGAAGAATAAGGTCCCAACTCTTATCACTTGCAGTTTAAACCCAATCGCCGCGAAGACCGCACTAAGGAAGACGTCCGCTCCAAAGACAAAAACCATCGTCACTTTTGTTGACAGATCTTTTCAAAAATAAATCCCTCCCAGAAAAGCATTAGTAATACGCAATCAATATGGATAATTGTAAGTTAAAAATGTCGTGTATGTGGAAACGGGAGCTTTATCACAGTATGAAGAACAATCACAGCCCAGTTGCAGAAATTTACTAGCTCAGTTCTTGAAGCTCTTCCTGTTCAATAAATCGACCATTTTTTTCTGAAATTGTAATCATTTGCTTGTCTGTACATATATATATCACATCTACCGATTTTCGTCCAGTTTGGATAATTCCTTCGTGGTGCTTTGTGTGTGTGTGTGTGTGTGTGTGTGTGTGTGTGTGTGTGTGTGTGTGTTTTCATTTTATTTTATTTTGGAGTGTAATATAACGCGGAGCTCTATATCCAAGGAAAGAGTGTTGGGGAGCGGGCGCAGGAATTCTGCTGCGCCGTTCTAAGCAAGGTCATAATGGAGTTGGTGTGCTTGCCTTCCTTAGGCCTATTATGAAGCGTCAGGGGTGTATCTGTTCTGTGCGTGTTACTGTGATAAATTCTGGTTCAGTGTACTGTCGTGTTTGTATTGTTGTGGATGAAGGTAAGGGAGAGGATGAAACCATTTGCTGGTATAGGCTACTCAAAATCACCGAGGCGTCCGCTGAGCTTGACGGACCAGAATCGTGCCCTCTGACATCCTCTTGCGGGCCAAGTACTGGCAGCCCCAGGATTCGAACCCGCCTACCTCAGAGTCGAGCGCCATCGCACAAGAGCGCGTCAGCCACCTCGGCTACGGAAGTGAGTCGAGACGTGAAAAGCGACGTCAAATAACGCCATTGTGTAATCGAGATCTTACCGTAATTTTTAAGTATGTTACGTTGCCTTTGTAAATGAACGATCATTAAATATGTTGGAAAGGGAATGGATACATAGAATGAGCACCGACGTTGTTCAGGGAAAGGACGTGTGGAGCAACAGTCCTGATTTAGAGACCAGCCGGCCGCTGTGACCGAGCGGTTCTAGGCGCTTCAGTCGGCAACCGCGCTGCTGCTACGGTCGTAGGTTCGACTTCTGCCTCGGGCATGAATGTGTGTGATGTACTTAGGTTAGTTAGGTTTAAGTTCTAAGCCTAGGGGACTGATTACCTCAGATGTTAAGTCCCATAGCGCTTAGAGCCATTTGAACCATTTGCTTATAGACTAAGTTACCAAACAACCTAGTAGCCCGCTTGTCGTTGATGGAGGTATTTGTCTCGGACGTCGTGTAGAATGGAAGTGAAACTTGGGCATTTTGTCCGTAATGCATGTTGCTGAATTCCATGAGTTTTCGTTTAAAGCGTAAAGTTGAACAAAAACCGATACCAGATATAGATTGTTGAATCCTTCCTAGTCGTCAAATGTGGGGTGTCTAGAAAACCTGGTTTCTTGGATCGCGAGACAAACAATACAAATAAATCGTATTAGTCAGTTTTATTACGAAAAGTAAAGGCATAGTTAACTTTGAGAATTACGTAGATGTGTGGCAAGCAAAGGGCGGCATAAAGAATAAGCGAGTTTCGTCAGTATACAAGTATATAGTAGAAGCGAAATTACTCGTCTTGAGGTGTACCGCGACAAGCAGGGCAGGCGTCTATGTCCTCTTCGCATAGAGGCCGCTGCACTCGTGATGTCGTCCTGTAGAAGGGTCGGTCAGCGAGCAACTGGCTTAACGCCTTATTTTAAAATTAAAACAAAGTAAATTAAGAGACGGCTGAAGGCCTCGCACAGTACTTCAGACTAAAATGAAAATCTCAGTCTAAAACCAACAGGACAGTGGTGCTCAGAAGTGTTCCAAGCGTCGGCCTGCGAAGGTAGCTCGAACGTAAGGTGAGGTGAGACAGGCAGCCAAAAGTAAGGTTAAGCAATTGGATAACAACCCGACCCAGGGACGGCTGATGGACCGTCCTACAATGTAATCAATTCCATTCCGCTCGACCAACGGCACGGCAACGGAAAGTATCAGCCGAGGACGAAGATACCAGCAGCACTACGGCTTCAAAATTGGCGTCTAAAAACAGCCAAGGCACAATACCACTCTAAGAAAAAAAAAATGAACGAAGAACTAAAAGGTTGTCGAACTACACGCCATGCCAGCGGTCGCTACAAAGATTGTACGGCAGCGCTCTTATCGATAAGCGCTGCTGCTGCCACTCACGGGCAGTCAAGCCAGTGACGCCAATAAATTGAATAAGAAACGGGATGGCAGTTCCGCAAATACGAAATGTCAAGCAATAAACGTCATGAACACGAGCCGCGAACGGCTCAGCAGCAAAGCACAGGTTAATACAACACGTTGTTCGGATTATAACTAATGCAATTACAATCAAGAGTTTAACCGGTTAACATCTAAATCCAACCACAAGACACCTGTTGGTTTAACGGCAACCTGTGCCTTAGTACAATTGTTCCGACTGTATTACCGACCAGGAGCTGATTCATTAGAACATTAATGATCTGGTATAAACCAGAAAGGAAACGCAATATAATATCGGAACAAATTTTCAAACGACAACTAGTGTCTAGTACAATAGCACGGCTTATATTTACGACCAAAGAGCCGACGGAGTAAAACTAAAATAATTAGGAGGTCAGGCAGACAATGACACAAATCACCACGAGCATTCAGCATGTTACTCCTCTTTATCACCAAGCAGTTTGAAACATCTCCTTAGAAAAATTTAT